>NC_089656.1:3393928-3712500 GCF_037042795.1 Molothrus aeneus
GTAACCAGAAGAGGCTACTGACCAGAAAATATTTATTTTATATAATGAAAAGGACTTAAAAAGAGACAAAAACCCAAATCACAACTAAAACAACAAACCACATGCTTTCCTCTGTCAAATTTCCCTGGAGTCCATTTTCTTCCTCCCCAGTAGCCCCTGTGTACTTCAAAATTTGGAAAAAACCCAACCCTTTTTTTTGAAAGTTCATTTCAAGGCAATTTAAAGTCATGGGCTGATGATGAACTCCCTGGATCAACTTCAGCTTTTCATGCCTTACAGAAAAACCACAGAACTGAAGACCTCACCACAAGACCTTGTGAGTACCTAGTTTAATCTAATATAAACCACAGTGTCATTTAATATCAAAAACCTAAACAAAATGGAAGGAGACTGAAACAGCATGAAAAGAGATGATGAAGGAGGTTGGACGTTTTTTGTTTTGGAGTAAGAGCTCTGCATGGATGCTGTGTTTTTACAGTCCTAAATCTTTCTGAGAAGAACATAAATGACAGCAGAAGTCTGAGCATCTGCAGGACATACAATAGAAGCTTTGACAAGTGTGAAATACTTCATTCACTTTAGGGTTCTTATCTTCCCCTGGTGCAGAGGGAATGGGGTTTCTTCTGATTCTGCTGTTACCCAATCCTCTTCCTGCCTTTATAGGATCTGTCAGTTTGACTCCTCAAAGAGAAACAAACTAAATTAAAAGGCTTGGTCCCCTGACCAAAGCTGAAGTGTACCTTGGCAAATGAAACAAGGGAAATGAAGTAGAACTGAACTTCTGCTACATCACAGAAGTATGAAATGTAATGCCTAAAATCAAGACTTGCTGACAACTGAGTAAGTGAGCTGTTCTCTTGAACTCAACATGACTAAGTATCAGTAAAAATTTCTGTAAGCATTGGTCCTGAAAAGAAGTAAAAGGAGAAATGCTGTGAAATTCAGGAAGAGAACTCAGAGTCAATATAAAATGCATTGGGAAAAAAAAAGGGGGGGAGGGGAAGGAAAAAATAAATCAAGAAATATTTTACCTCTTTCTCCTTGTTTAAGACTTTTCACAAAATTTTCATATCTTTTTTGTTTTTCTGGATTTTTTGCAAATGGTTTGAAGTCACTAGAACCAGCATTTGCTAACTGCCCTCCCAGCAGCATCTGCCATTTGTGAGCAGCATCTTCTGTGGAGGCCACCTGGAATCTGCTACTGGGTGACTCCTGAGGCACTGGTTTTGCTTTCATTTGTTGTTCAGATGCTTGTTTCACTTGTTTAAGTCTTTCTCTATCTTTCTCAGATAGATATTCCAAAACAGAAGGAGCTGGACCTAAAGCAGAAAAAAAGCAGTGAAAGATAAAGAGAAATGAAAAATTACTAGAACTATTTCTTCCCCTTTAGTAGAAGAAAAATCCCTACCACATGTGTATAAATTCAGATTAAGTGCTCTTAAGCAGAAATTAACAATAAAATGGCATAAATGGCAAATAAAAATTTGGCCACTATTACATCTTTTATGCTATTTACATATAACTTGATAAAGTTTACTATTGTAAACTTTTTTGTGACTCACAAATGTGAGCCACAGTTACAAATTATCTTCTTAGTATATCTAAATGTATTTCAGTAAAACATTTTACAGAAAAAATTATCACAGCCTACTATATTCACAAAAGGCCACAACTCTGTCAAAAAACCACAATCCAGCACATACTTTTTGCCTTTAAAATATTTAAGTAAATTAATACACAGACAGTTATGTCAACAATTCAACTGCTGAGATGAAACTGAACAATGAAATGTGTGGGATCTCAGCACATCGTTCCCAATGTCCAGAGATGCCAGGAGAACCCTTGGGGGTCTCGGAAATCCTGGAATGTTGCCAGGAGTGTCTGGTGGCTTGATTTTGATCCATCCACAGAAGTGACAGCAGTTTGAGGACATGAGAATCACTTTAGAGTGAAGGGTGTAAAAGGGACACGTTTAGAGGGTGAAATATAAACTTTAAGGTTTTTGGTACAGGGGGGTTATGGAGACAAGATGGAGGGATCAGGGCGTGTCTCGTCCTTCTTCTTTCTTCTTCTTGTCCTCTATCTCCTGTGGTGATGTTGGCACTTGGGGATTGGTTTATGGTGAAGGTGCACTTGCCAACATGGGTGAAAAGTATTGGAAAATAAAGGTAAATATTATGTACATAGATTTTAGTATAAAAAGACATGACCGCCCCATGGGTGGGCAGAGTGCCCTTGGCTGCCTTGCAGGTCAGACCTCTGTTGGGCAGACAGAAAATTTTGTAGATAAGAAACAATAAACAATCTGAAGACCGAAAAGCTGAAGAGTCCAGACTCGTCCTTTGAAACGCGTGCCACCCAAGAGCCACCCTACCCGTGTGGGGGCAGAGACAGACAGCCGGACCCGACAGAAATGGTAACTAGATTGGATATATTTTTGTAAAAAAATAAGCACTCAAAGCCAGACCAAATTCTTACTGCTCTGTACCTAAACATACAAAGAGGCTCGAAACACAAGCACAGACATGGTCAGGTATGTTTATGTTCCTACCTTTCAGCTCAGCCTCCCCCAGCTGTTCCCTCCTCTGAGCTGCATTCAAGGCATGCCTGCTGTGGTGGGCTGGGTCCCTCTCCAGTTTCCCAGCTGACTCCTCCAGTGCCTTCTGCAGGTGGCAGCTTTCATTCCCAGCTGGCAGCACCGGGCGGAAGTGATGCACGGGTCTGTAATTCCGGGGCAGGCTGGGTGCTGGGTAAATCTGGGGGAAAAGGGGCAACAAAACAAAAACCCACTGAGAGAGAGAGAGAGAGAGAGAGAGAGAGAGAGAGAGAGAGAGAGAGAACTTTGTGTGCAACACTTACAGGTGTTCCAGATAAACAAAAACCCAAGAATTCCTCAGTTTACATCTTAGCAGTAGAAACAGATGATACAAGCTACCAATTCCTACAGACCAGTAAGTGGCACTGTAAAACAAACTCTGGGAACAAATATATTGACAGCTATGGAAAAATATGAAAATGTGCACATTAAGTGACAGAGAAATTAACAAGAGTCTTAGGATGCACTGCTTTTATTTGAGAAAATGCTCTTTAATATTGCTCACTATATTTTTAAACTGAAGTCAAATGATTTAATCAATTGGATTACTGAGTACTTCCATGCTTACTACATTTGAATGTCTTTCAAAGTGCTTTTCCCCATGTTCTTCATTCAAGCTGTTACTCAAGGGGTTATCTCTGTGCTTCCTATAGGATGGGATTTTATATACCACACAAATATTCTTCCTCAGAAAGAGGACTCTGTCATACAATTGTTTGTCATTCTAATTTATGCAAATATATAGGGCATGAATTATGTAGACCTGAAGATAGGACTAAGCAGTTAAATTGTCACCAAAATAGCAAAGTGAAAAAACATGAGGCCTGCTTTTTACAGAAAACTGAATGTTACATATGAAAGATCCAGAACCAAAATATGTAATTTTTTTAAAATATTTTTTTAAGTTAAATTAAACCATTCCTCCAGCTTTATGGAAAGTAGCAGTGAATAGTGTGGAAGGCATTTGTTCAAAGCCAGTACCCAGGCAAAGTTTAAATACCTTCAGGAGTCTGATAAATTTTAGGTTTCTATTGAACAGCCTCCAGTGCTATAATTTTGTTCCTTCAGCAATTTTTACTGCTGACCAAAACATTTATTTCTGAGAACAGAAAAACACCAAGAAGCAGTAGAGTCCACGCAGTTCACATGATGAAGGATTTTATTCTTAATACATAAAATATCACTATCTGCTTACCTTGACTGGAGCTGATGGTTTTGATGCCAAGGAAAAACCAGCCAGGACTTTGCCTATATATTTAAAATCTCTTTCAGGCCCTACAAAATTATCACAGAGTTGGTCAATATTTAAAACATGCATGGTTAGGCAATTTTTTTTCTCAATATTTTCCATATGTCACTGTCTATTATGAGTCATAATTGTAGTTTGTCTTCACCACCTTTCATTTAAAATTAAGGGTTCTGATTCTGGATTAATATTCTACAACTCTCAGAGTGACTGCTGAAGGCTGAACATGGCTTACAGTGAAGCAGCAGTACCCACACTGTGCACAGCCAACACCAGCAGTGCCATTAGTGTGTACAACCAACATGAACAGCTGCTCCAAAATTACAACAGCATTTCATGCATTTACACAGTGCAGTAAAAATAAAGAGGCACCAAGATACAATTCACAACAATTACCTGAAAATACAGAAGTTCATCTAAAACAAAAGGTCTCTTTTTAAGTGCTGGGCCATATTTTGTAACTGGGATTCACAATCACTTGTTTTCTTCAGTGAAAGTGAGCACTGTATCTCACAAAGCAGCACATATTGTCCTTTTGAAAATATGCTTTGAGGGTTTCATCTACACTGGGATTACTGGAAGACTTTGGAAATCATTTCTGTAATTGAACACTTCAATATAGAAGTAGGACTAGCTGAATTTTCAGAGATTAAGGCTGAAAATTACAATATATGGCAAATACAGACTACATTTCTTATTTTTCTCCCCCATATTACATTGACTCTTTAAAGAGAACCACAGTTCTTACTTTTTTTGGATTTATACTGTTTTGGTGCTGTCCAGCCATACAAGCCATCCCCAGGCTCCTCATCCTTTAGAACTGTATCATATTTGGACAGTGTGTCAGTTGCATAAATATCATCATCTTCTTCCTCTAGAGCTCCTACACCAAAAGCCTAAAATACATATTTAAAATGAGAACTCCAAAGTGGAAAAACTTTTAAGTCACATATCAGAACACATGTACATGGATATCTATTCATCTATATAAAGTCTACAGTAAAAATATAGATACACTGGGAAAAATGTAGTTACACCACAGAAACTGAGGTGGAAAAAAACCCCCCCACACCTCAGTGAGCACAAAAGTAACAAAAGCAAACACATTCCAGTCCCTTGGCAGGGAGAAACACCAAGTTTGGTAGTACAAGACAAGGACAGCAGACTAGTTCCACCAAAATAACACATATAATCTGACTAGGAGCAGGTTAAGTTCTCAAAAGGAAAAAAAATGTCAGTTAACAGGGAAATTAAAGAAGTAGAATTCCCAGAAAATATAAACTGACAATACTTGTAGATAAGAACTACAAATACCCTGGAGCAACACAAAACCTCTCTAGCTGACAGATACAGCATTACTGAAAGTACAATAGACAAAAACCATAAACTCAAAACATCAAAGTAACACAGAACATTTTTCCATCCAGCTACTCAGTCAGGGAGTTTTTATAGTTGTCTTTTACAGTTTCAGTAAGTGAAGGCATTTGAGAGTTTTAAGGATTTTTCCACATCTTCAAAATAAGTTTTTAAAAAATCCTATTTTCAAATCACACTTAACATTTCTTACAATATTACAATGACTAGGAGCTTTTAACTTAAACCAAAATTTATGTGGATTTTACTACACTAATGATAAAATTAATTAAAAAATGTCCTTACCTGACCTGTAATACCCAGTTTTCTTCCTTTACTGTGTCTCAAATCACCAAGTAAATTGCTTGTTTCTTCAGAACCACCTGTGAAAAGATTCAGGTGTTCTCTTCCAGATGCACCAAACAAGGCTTGAGAGGGGTCCAAACCCTTATAGCCAAGTCCATGGACATTCTCTTTTGGAGTCAAGTCTACAGGCATTACATCCTTCGGTGCAAAGGTCACATTCTCTGGCTGGTATTCATCCTCTTCATCCTTGTACAAATTAAAAGTTTATGAGAGTTTATGACTAAAAGTTCTGTATGTTGAGCTTTTACAACATTCACTTAACACGAGCCTGGGCAAGTTTTCATTTCCTGAATTGTGTATGAACTAAACATAGCAAAAGAAGAAATTTAGATATTAACACTTTTCTTCACATTAAGCTTCTTACATAGCAAAAGAAGAAATTTAGATATTAACATCTTTCTTCACATTAAGCATAGAAAGTATTTATAAACACTTTTAAGAAGATTTGAAAATGCATTTTAAAATACTGTTTGAGGACATTAAAGAAGTTGTTTTATTCTTCAATCTGTTGTCACATATTCTTCCAAAAGCCAACAGACCACTTTCCCTGTTCAATACCTCAGAACCCTCAGACAGTCCAGGTGGTAATGCACAACCATAAATCTTCACTGTAGGATCTGTAAGAGACAGCATAACATCATATTACATTAATAAAAATAAAAAGAGGGTTTAAAATCAACTTTTAATCAGTCTATGAATGCCAACTTTCTACTAGCAAGGAAGTGAATTAGCTAAGGAAGTTCCCTGCACTTACCAGGTTTCTGTCTGCGTGGCTTTCTTTTGACTCGTGGGCCAATTCCTTGTCCTTCTTTCCAGCCCATTTTTCGTAATAGTTCAACCCCAACTGTTATTCTAAAAAGAAAAAAAAAATGAAACAAAAGCCAAAATTACTTCAAGCCACACCTTTATTATCTGTTGATAAATAATGTACATATAGAATATTTGAACTTCTAGTTTTATATCCCACTTTAAAATCAAATCTGAAAGTGTTACTACTTGCATACACACTACCTGTCAGTTTATAAATGTTTACTTGGTGCAAGTCTGCACATTCAAAACAAAAATCCAGGTGGAGGCCCTTAGGGAATGTACCACTGCAGGATCTTCCAGTCTCACAATTGCAGTGGCCAAACATTACTGTTCTAACAACACTTCTAAGTGAAATGAATGGTTTGGCAAAGTTTCAGGTAAATTTACTTACTTAGATGGTCCAATTAAATCATCAAATGCAGTGGTTCCTGGAATGGGAGCAACTACTCCTGCAATCTGTCTAGCTTTCTCCTTTATTCTGTCTTTAGCTTTAGATGCAAAATCATCTGTAGTTGTAATATCTTTTGGTGCTATCCCAAATTCACTAAGATCCTGGAAATACAAAAATGAGAACATTTAGATTAAGCATCCTTTAAGTTCTTGCTTATTATAATAGTAAAGTAATGAAAATGGCATATGACCTTCCTATCTGCTAATTTTCTCAAACCACTTATGCAGTTTTCTTTGCAATAACTTTAGTGGAAATATCTTAAAACAGTTTCAAAAGCATTTGCATTTTCTGATAAGGTGAAAAGGTTGAGTTCAGGTTTTATTTTTTAATACTGACATCACAGGAGCTTCTTAAATGAACCCATGAAATAGTCTGTATAAGCTAGTAGGATAGCACTGTATACAAGAAGTAATTACTTCAATTTTTGCTGTTATGGTAACTATTTGCAGAGGTTTTAAATTCCTTTCTAAATTTACCTCTTCATCCATGAAGTCTTCTGGTCCAAGAACAGTTCTGTCTGCTCTCTTCTGCCGTGATGATACAAAAGCTGATGGTGTCCATCCTTTAAAGAAGGCAAATATTTAAGTAAGGTACTTAAGGCAACAAAGTATTCAAAAACAATTCAAGCATTTCAACCTTACATCTTAAGTACACACCAAAGAAATATTTGTAAAATTACAGTCCAAAAATTCAGGGAGAAATAACTTCAGCAATATTATTTCAACTATTCACAGTATAAGGAACAGCAGGAACAAAAATGCTTGGTGACAGTTAATTTGTTTTCACTAACATGACAATATGATTCTCAATATAACCATTCCCAGAAGACAGCAAAATATCTGACCTTCCTTTGTTCCAACAGTGTTAAAGTATCCAGCAGAAAAGCCCCCGGTGAATGCACCATGGAAACGCTGGTATCGTCCCTTTGCATCTTTAACAGTCTGCTCTTGGAGAGGAACTGGCTTTTTAATTCGTTCACCTACAATCAAACAGATCAGAATGTAAGACACAACTTTACATGAAGGAACAATTTCCCACTTCCTCCAGATGCTGTTTCTTCCTTGCAAGTAAGAACATGATCAAACACTGGCCATCCTGACATGGAAATCACCACATTTCATTTATTTCCACTCCATTGTAACTATTCATGAACACCATTGATAAATTCTTGGGATCTTTTGGGTCACTGTGACCCCAAGATTGTTCAAAGTCTCTTTTCCCAGTCCAGTGCTTGAAGAAGCAGTCAGGGCTCTTCATTTCTGGGTCTCAAGGTTGTTCATTGTTCCTTATCTATAAAATTCTTTCTCCTGCCCTGCCAGGCCCATCCAGCAGGACAGTTCCAGGCACTCTGCCTGCCCCCAGGGCAGGGTTATGTCTTTATACTAAAAACTACCTGTACAATGTTTACAATTCCTTCCCAATACCCATCACCTGTGTTAGACAGTGAGCTTCTACTCTAAGCCAATCTGTGAGTGCCACCATCACAGCAGAAGATGGAGGCCAAGAAGAAGAAGGAGAAAGGCTGGACACACCCAGATCCCTCCATCTTGCCTCCTGAACCCCCATACCAAAAACCCCAAAATCGACTTTTCCACCCCATGATAACTTCACTATTATTCTACCTAAACTGTTGTGGTTTGCTGATCTTCATCTAAGGCTGGTAATTTGCTCCATGGGTCATAATCAAACCCACAGGTGTTCTGGGCTCTGTGCCAGGGTCTCTGAGCCCCTGGCAGGGGTTCTGGCCATCCTGGACAGCCAGAGGGATGTGCTGGGTTCCCACAATAAATGAAAAGCATGAAGTGTTCACATCAAAATTCTTAATTGTACAGACTTCTGAGAACATTGCATTTTTTCTTGTGAAAGGAAACTTTTTAAAGTATGCAAGATCTCTGGCAGGATTTCTTCACTTCAGTAATTGCTTGAGACATTACATATCAAAAGTGTATAAACTGAAACCAAACACAAAAAACCATAGACTTTGACACAAACATTTACCTCTTTTTAACAACATTTCTTGAATAAAATGGCACAGACTTGGGAGTCACAACTGTACATTAGTCCTGGCCCTGTCCATTTCAACCATATAAGCATCAGACGATCAGATTAGCATAACTGCGTAATTTTGAAGTGTTTTATGTGAACTGTACTGGGGTTTTTGGGGGGATGGGGCGGACAGAAGCAAACACTGGCACCCGGAGCAGCCGGCACAAGCCGCGGGGTACCGCAGCCACAGCCACAGCCGGAGCCGCAGTGCTGCCGAGGCCTTTCTTTCCCCGCTCCGCTCGGCCTGTGCTGGGCCATCCTCCCGCAGGACAGCTCGGCTGCCGAGCAAGGCCCCCGCAGCAGGAGCTGTGGGAAGGAAGCAGGTCTGTGCTGGGCCCACACACCGCAGCCCCTCGCAGAAAGGGCTGGGCGGCGTTCAGCCGCGAACCGAGCAGAACCGGACCGGAGCGGGCAGGCCCTTCGGGATGCCCCAGCGCCTCACGCCGGGCCGCTCTGCAGCGCTCGCACAACGCATTGACAGAGGGAGGGAGGGAGGGAGGAGGAGCAGACGAACCTCCCGGGGGTCCCTTACCCTCCTGCAGGGGCTGCAGCGCGCTGCCATAGCTCACCAAATCCTCCTCCTCGCTGTCGCTGCTCTCCGCCATCTTGCACGACGGTGGCCGCGCGGGACCCGGCGGCGTCACAAGAGGAGGCGGAGCCGCGCAGCGCCCGGCATCCCCCGGCACCGGGACCGCTCTGCGAGGGAGCGGCGCCCTGCCCCGCCGGCGGGACGGGAGCGGCACCGGCACCCGCACCCTGCCCCGCCGGGACCCCGCCGGCGGGGCGGGAGCGGCGGCATCGCCCGGAGCCCCTCAGCGCCTCTCGGCCTCACGGCGGCGTTGGGGTTGCCCGCCGGGCACGGCGCGGTGCTGGGGCCCCTCTCGCTGCCCGCTCTGAGGGAGGGCAGGCGGCGGCCGCAGCCGGTCCGGGCGCACGGGTCCCTCCAGCCCAGCCGTGTTTGGCTGGAAAAGCCCCAGCGGAGCTGCCGTGTGCGGCTCCACATCATCGGTCCGAAACGCTGACTGTTGTCTTTAGAAATTACCCACGGCACATAATGTCAAACTGCCGGTGGTCAGCAGCCATGCGGTAACTGCCTCGAATCATCGAGTGCAGCCTCCCTCGGACTCAGGGCTAGGAAAAGGGCAGCAACGACTCTGACAAAGAGATTTCATCTAAATCAAGGTGTAAGCGGACTCCACCCTGAACCAAAATCAACGGAGTTGTGGATTTCATTGTACACTTAAGCAAATACCTGGCAAAATTTGCCTAACCACGTTGTCTTACGCACTGTTCAAGAAGAATTTGCACAGAAATCGGGGCAGAAGTCTGGGCGTTCAAACCTTCCCTCACAGAGCTTCATCCCCGAAGGCTTTTGGGAACCTCTGAAGCTCCTTGGGCAGTCCTGTATCGAGAGAGAAACGTTTCCCGAATGTATTTTGTACGAAGACCACTATTCACCAGTAGGACCCAAGTGTTCAAAATTTGGATTTGATTTCCACTGTTACCCCCTCTCCCCCCCAAAAAAAAACAAAAACCAAACGCTTCAATTTGCACTGAAGATTCTATCAGTCCACAACAGATAGAACAACAACAATTTCAGAGAAATCCTTGAAAATAAATCAAAACACAGTCTTCAGATATTCCTTCCCTTAACAGGTAAGGCTTCAGTGTATTCTCCATCCCAGCGTTTCTCTTCATTTGTTTACATGGAACTGGTTTCTTTCACAGTGAAACTGCCGGAGTTTCACGTGACTTCAGGTTTCCATGGGGAATATTGACACGGTTCCATGCAAATAGGGAGCTCTCTGTTTCATTCAGGTCTCTAATTCACTTAGAAACAATAAAGTAGAAGCCACAGACACTCTACGTGCATTGTCTTTTCTCATCATTACGGAGCACTTAGCTAGAATATACAGCGGCGAACGAGCTGTTAGCGTACTTGCTGTTTCTCTTTGTTTAGGAAAGAATTGTTCCTGAATAGTCGATACTGTGTGACTTTGACTTAACACACCGGCTTCAATAAACCTTTTTTGCACAATGCTAACAGAAAATCTTTTGAATGTTTTGTCTGATCAGTTCAAAGAGTTGAGGTAATCAAATACTGAAGCTTTTTTCCGTTAAGGCTTTTCTCAGATTAGAATTACTTTTGCATCCCGGTGGTATTTCCTTCTACATGGTAAACTTTCTCGTTTACAATTACTAAACCAGGTGACAATTGCTATTTGTAGCTCTTGTATAAGACAATCATTCCAGTGTCTTTTTTATTTTTTTTAATTGCAAAGAAACTAAAACATTAGTAGAACTGAATAGTTTACGTTTCAAATATTTTTTACAGAAATTTGTCTGGTAAAAAAAAAAAAAAACTGCATTTTTGTATGAAAATTCACATATTTGCTAGTGGCTGAAATTGAGCCCTAAAGGCAGAGGTGGACTTTAGACTTTTGTTTGCAAATACATAGTTTTCAACATCTGGTTCTGTATTGGTTCATCGAGAAGTGTCTTGTTATGTCATTTGTTGTATTATTTAAGACCACTTCGTCAAATATATTTGTTAATTAGTTTTAAGTCATGCAAGTCACAGGAACTTTAGACTAAAATTTGTATAATCGATATTAAAAAAAAAAGCAAAACCTCGATTCATTTAAAGGGTTTCTTAAATCATAAAAAAAAAACAAAAACAAAAACAAAAACCATAAGCACAGGAAGTATAAATTCCCATATTTCAACAAACAATAAGACAAACTCATCTCTGCCTTATCCCATTCAATGGGAATGTCTCCCTGAATATTCACCCTGCCAACTCAGAGCTGTTGTATCAGTTGACAAAACAGTCACCTGAAGGTCAGCCCCTGAGGCATTGCCTGAGCTTCTCCAAAGTGCTGATTTTCCTTTTCTAAAGGACTGGAAAATAAAGAGATAACACATATTGTTCTCAAATACCCAGGCTTTTATCTGTCGATCTCGGTTAAAGGCAAGGCATTAGCTGGGGAAAGTGGTGATGATTTTGCCCATGTTTGGTCTTAATTTCCACATAAACTGCAATGTCTTGTTTCCACTGTGATTTCACAGCAGAACAGGCAAAGCATATTAGTTATTTTATAGTAAATGGGATTTCAGTGAAGATAATGCTGCAATTAAGGCATGCAGTTAATACCTTTAAGGGGAAGAAGCAGCAGTGGAGCACTGCACCTGCAGCAATCATATCGTGCTTATCAAAGTCCTGACACTGAGTTTCTGTACCATTTTCAGATCATTTTATTGTTCCTCAGTAAATTTCTTGGTAAGGAAGTCTTCTACTCCATCTAGTAAATTTGTAACAGTCTCAAAGCAGAGTTACATCACTGCTGCTACTGTGCCTCTTGCCCTATTTTTGCAATTTGTAACCTTTTTTTTCCTCCCCACAAACAGTATTTGGAGAGAGAGTGGAAAAAATAATCGACCTATGATCATGTTTCCTCACTCCTCACCTAGTACTTGCTTACAGTAGGCAGATATTTGCTCATTAAGAACTGCAGTCTTCAGAAATAAAGGATGATACTAACTCAACTAAATCACTGCACTGGAATTTATTGACATAAGAGCTGTCAAGATTACTGACAAAATCTTCCTGATCAGAATCCAAGTTTAATATTCAAAGCCAACAACAATAGGAACAGAAATGTGTAGCCATCTGTCAGGTTCAGAATTCAAAAACCTACCTTGAGAAGCAGCAGGAGTTGATGCATACTTTTCCCTTCATACAGTAGAATTCTAATGTGCTTTTGCTGGTTAGCCTGGGCGTCTCTCTGGGACAAAAGATGTTTTGTGACCTGCTAGCACCCTATAGCCAAAAGGTCTGTAAAATCAGAGCTAAGAAACATTGTCTCTCCAGAGAGCAGCCAGATTCCTGTCTAGGCTATGGAATGATACATAACCCCAGGAGGAAATGGATTCCCAAACTGGGACTATTTCCTAGTGGCCAAAGACAGGACTATTGATGGGGTTTCTTATATTCACATATTTTTTCATATGATGGAGCAGGAGAAGAAGGAGAGGATTAAGAGAACGAGTGGAGTCATACAAACATATGAGAAATATATATACATATATATCCTATATACGTGTCTGCGGGAAGGGTGTTCTGATTCTGGTTCCAGTTCTCATCCCTCTTACCTTTACTATTGTGGCACAAAACACGGGACAGCAAGGTCTGCCATGACGTGCCTGTTTCAGCATGGTCATTGTCTACATCACCTGGCGGCTTTATCTGTGAAAATGCACAAAGCCACTTAGCACCTAGTTCTGCAAAGAACCAGGAGGTGATGAGTTCTTCTGGAAAGAACTAGGAGAGATGATGCAGAGATAAGAACCAATTCTTTCAGATTCAACACTTCATGCAGAACCCTTCTGCCAATTGTCAGGGCAATTTAGAGGACACAGAAACCAATGGAGAGAATGGTTTCATTTTACTATGAATAGTAAGGCAGCACAAAAGTAAAATGATACATTTAATAAAAGAATAAGCTTGCAAGTCAGCTTTAACAACAAGCAAAAATAAGCAAGTAATGCATCTAATCATTACTATACAAGAAAGAGAACAGTGATTGAGAAAGATACATCACCAAATGCCTAAACACCATCATCCAGAGTCTGCAATTGCAATTGCTGGAGAACTCTTCCTGTCAATTGGGAAAATCCTACATGGTGCATCCACCCTTAGGTGCGGCTTCCAAATTCGCCCTGAAAGGGAGTCCGGATTTATCACCCAAATCAGCCAGTCCTTTGACCTGTGTATATTTTTAGCACAGAAACACCTGGATCTGATGGCACACTGGGCCAGAGCCCAGGCCTCGGCTGGGTGGGTTTTCCCTGAAATATCATACAAACAAACCTCTATTAATATCAGTTGGGAAAGTTTCTTAAAATTTTATATTTCTTGCAGATAACTACACAAGATTATGGGCAAGTTTCCAAAGCAGCCCTTTTGGTGTTCAACAGCTTGCATAAGTGTGTCAGTCATCTATTTGTAGGTAAGTAATACTGATGGTGTTGGTCACACAGTGCCCAGGACTGTAAATCAGCCCTGGCTTAGGCCTGCTGCTCAGGCCTCAGCACATACTGATATTCTTTAGATGCAAATTCTTAAGCATTTGATGATTGCTTAAGAGATAGTGCATGTCCAGTGCACCAGGTCACAGAATTGACTCCCTTTAAATATTAAATGTCAAGCAAATGTCTGTATCTATACAACATAACGCATGTTCTGAATGCATTAATCTGCATTTCTAGCCTATATTTCTCAATCTTTACAATGCAGCAACCCAGCCTTCTGACTCAGGCAGTAATCATGAGGAAGTTTGTGGTATGAACCCAACTCTATTTAGGAATCCTAACAGCAATCAAAAAGCTGCTGGAGACAAGATGATGAGAAGAGCAGGGACATGGGGTTTTTTTGAGCATAAATCAGGTTTTGGAATGTTCTAAGCTGCAATTTACATTCCAGAGTCAGAGAGCACTCCTACTCAGTCATTACACAGCTGAGCACTTCTGAGACCATACAGTCAATATGTGCCTTTTGCAAAAAAACATGTTCACTATATGCACACAAAACCTACAGTGACTTAGTGAAGAAACACTCAGTCCCAAAGCAGTGCTGATGAAATACCCTTTATTCGAGCCAGGGGAAGGCACAGTCTGATCAGGCAGTTGTGAGGGTGCTGGGTGACATACCCCAGACACTAACAACAGGGAGGAATCCTGCTAGCTTGGACTCCTGCTTTTACTGTACAAACTTACTAGATGTGCTGGCTTTGCTTTATTCAAAGAATCCACCCGCGACAAAGAAAGGCTGCATTTTGTGACCAGCAAATATTAGAGTGTCTTTAGTGTGGTATCCTAGAAATCTCTGCAAATTTGTGTTTTACACATAACCATGATAATCATCATTGTTAACTGAGCCTTTGGCCTGACTACAGGCTCTTTATTGGAGTAATAGCTTTATTTGATTTATTAAATTAAAATTTATTATTTATTTAATTATTATTTATATATTTATTAAATTAAATTTATTGGAGTAATAGTAGCCTTTCAATGGGATCAGTTTTCAATAAAGCCAGTGACAGCAGCAAAGATGGTTACATTAATGTGATGCTCCTCGTTGCGGGCGGCACCCCTGGGGCTGGGAGCGCCCCTCTGCGAGGAACGAGCCGCTCTGAGGGGCATGGGGCTGGGAGCGCCCCTCCCGGGGGAACGAGCCGCTCTGAGGGGCAGCCACCCCCGGGGCTGGGAGCGCCCCTCTCGGGGGAACGAGCCGCTCTGAGGGGCAGCCACCCCCGGGGCTGGGAGCGCCCCTCCCGGGGGAACGAGCCGCTCTGAGGGGCAGCCACCCCTGGGGCTGGGAGCGCCCCTCTCGGGGGAACGAGCCGCTCTGAGGGGCAGCCACCCCTGGGGCTGGGAGCGCCCCTCTCGGGGGAACGAGCCGCTCTGAGGGGCAGCCACCCCCGGGGCTGGGAGCGCCCCTCCCGGGGGAACGAGCCGCTCTGAGGGGCAGCCACCCGCGGGGCTGGGAGCGCCCTTCTCCGAGGAAGGAGCCGCTCTGAGGGGCAGCCACCCGCGGGGACCCTCGCCTCCCTGAGGCGGTGCCCGGGGAAAGCTGGTGGCGGCCCCAGGGTGCCGGGAGCGGCCGCTCCGGGTGGCCACCCTCAGGGGCTGTGGCCAGGCTCGGCGACGCGGGAGGCCGCGGGAAGCTCCAGGAGGCGAGCCGTGCCTTCGAGGCGGGCAGCCGGACTCCGGCACGCTCCAGCGGAGAACGGCCGGAGGGCCGAGGAGTAGCGAGCCGAGCCGCCACCGCACAGCGGGGCTCCGCTCTCAGTCAGCCACAGCCACCCCCGTCTCCGCACGAGGGGCACCTCAGCCCCCCACCGGGAACCTCTTCTACGCGAAGAGACCCGGGGGGTCGCTGCAAGGAGCTCCACTGGAACACTGGGCGGCGGAGGAGCAGCGCCGTGGGGCGGGGCAGCTCCTCCCCGCCACCACCGGAGGTGGGGCCGGGCGGTGCCGTGGGGCAGCGCTGGCATTTCCGCAGAGTCGTGGTTTCGTGTAGGAGTGCTCGTCTCGTAGCAGCGGCTGGCGGACGGACGGACGGACAGACGGACGGACGGCTGGTCGGCCCGCCCGAAGATGACAGACGCCCTGCTGTCCCGTCAGGCGGCGGAGCCGGCGGGGGACGGCTACTTTCGGAAGGTGGGAGGCTCGCTGGCCAGTCCGGGGCGGGTGGGTTGCGTGCACAGCGGGCTGTGTGCCCGGGGCAGCGCCTCCCGAGGGCGGCTCGGCGCTCCTGGGGTCCCCTGTCCGTCGCTCAGGGTTTGCTTTCTCCCGGCGCAGCGCTGTGGGCTCCGTCCTGTGGCTGCCCGCGGGCGCGGGGAGCAGCCTGGGGGCAAGCGGGATGGGGACCTGGCCCTGAGGGAGCGCGGCCGCTCGGACCCCGGCGGCCCTCCCCTGCTTCTGAGCTGGGCGTCTCCCTGAAGGACAGAGCCCTCGTAGCTTCCCAAAATGAGTCAAATTGCACTTGTCCGCCGTCTTCTTGCTGTCTTTATTTATTTTTCCTCCCGGTCTCTTCCCCGGTCTCGCTGCGTCTCCTCGCGCGCTTTCTAGTAAATTGCCGTATGTACCTGTAAGAAAGTTTACTGGAGTAAGGTAACGAAGTTAACAGATTCATTAGGAAGTTCTTAATGAACATCTGCCCTAATTACTCTTCAGACTGACTGGGCGGCTTATGCCATAACCTGCACCTGAGTTCTTTCTGCACAACAGTAATTAGAGTTAAGTATTGCCTGTAATGCAGCCCTGTGGGGTTCTGTGAACTTCACTGGAGGTAAAGGGCAGGCAGTAAGTGCCGTTTTCAGAGAGGTTTGGTTCGCCCTTCCCTCGCTGTTTTTAAGTTCTCAGCACCTGTAAATCCCGTCCATAGGTACATGGGGGTTTTGGTGTAGATTCCGGATCCAGGACCATGAACTGTCCGTCTATGGAGGGGGTAAAAAAAAGCTGCAGATATCAGGTTGTTGCTGCTCGGCTTTGCGCAGGAATAGCCCCATTGCGCACTTAGCAACCACCTGCATTACCTGACAGGGAGGCACATAGGCTTGGCTTTGTTGCCGTCCTTACAGGCTGTTGGATTTTTTTGGCCACAGTATTTGTCAAATTCGTGAGCCTTCAGGAACGTAAACAGCACTGACCTTTAGCCGAGGAACTGTTTCTAGCTGAAAAGAGCCAAGCTTTATCTGTGCCAACCATGCTGCAAGGAATCACTACCACCTTGAAAATAACTAGAGAGACTGAAACAAAACTTGGACCAAACCATGTCTGGCTTCCTCATTTGAGTAATCCTACTGTAATATTTGGCGAATAAATCACTTTTTTCTTAGTAGTCTTTAGCAGTGTTTCTCAGTCATACTTCCCAAGTCTTGAGCAGTCTTTCCCAATGTGGCCAAGTTGTAATTACTTCGTTTTCGTAGCTGTGTTTTCTACACTGTAGGAATCTCATAGGCTGCCTTGAGGCATGCTAGTGAAAAAGTTGATTTCATGAACTAAGTTACTGATAAGGACTTACTGAAGTTTAGTAGCCAAGTTGTGCCTCAGGTCATAAGAGTAGTAGATCTTCTACACTCAGACTTGCTAAAAGAGTTTGTTTTCAATCAAGTTGTTTTATGTTGCAGTTATGGTCACTGAAACAGTATTAGATCAGTGTAAAGCCTATTGGACAGGAATGAAGTTTTTCTCATATATGAAAATAAGATCAATTTAATACCTAATCAGGAGCATCTTTCCTATTACTTACTGCTTTAAGACATAAGTAATGAAAAAGTGAGAATCTGATAAAATCTAAATGAGCCACATGCTGCAGTGAAATATTCTTGCCTCTGTTCCCTCAGATCTTGGAAAGGTTCAGCCAGCTCATAAGTGTCTTTAGTAAAGTTATGAACTTCAGATTAGGCTAGATGCTCAAAGCCTTTAGTCCCTAAAGGTAAGAAGGAAAATGGTATACCTTGTTATATGTTAGTTGAATGGTCTCAAAAGTCAGAGCTTTAATTCTGATTTAGCAGTTCTAGGTGCAGGGGGAGGAAAAACAAAACACCAAAGGAACGGACCAAAACAATCCCTCTCTGGGATCTTTAACAGGTACAAGCTGGGAACCCGAGGAGATTGTTTAGATGTGGCTTCTACATGTCCCTGTGAACGGCATACTTGGTGATTTCATGTGACTGAGATTAGGGACAGAGCTTTTGTTGGGTGTCCATGGGTCTTCCCCCTTCCCCTCTGAGTTATCTTGGTATTGTTTTCTCCTTCCTTCCTAAATCCCACTATTTGTTTTCCTGAAAAGATCTGAGGGTTGATTTACCACATTTGTTGGTGCAGAATGACATCACTTTCCAAGGACAGTCCTTGTGTTTTTAGGTCAAAAGGTACTTGCTTAATTGACTTCTGTTATTTTGTAAGCTGTGTATCAAGGTGAAGACGCTTGCTTTGCATCAGTCCTGCTCAGACGTGACTTCCAAGCACTACTTACACAGTGAGGTTGTCTCCCATACTTTCTAAGACTATTGTGCACAATGAAATTTTATAATTAAGAAAAATTGGGCAATTTACGCAGTATCCAGTTGTTTTAGACTCTTGATTTCTTTTGATGAATGGATTACTATGGGAAGTGTGCTCAAAGTCTCTCTTGTCTTTTATGTATTATGCTTTTTGAAATTTTAAATACAGCATACCAGAAAGCAGCCCTCACTATCCCCAAGATGCAGTATGTTAAATAACTTAAATAATTATTTTTTGTTTAGTGTCTTTTTTTTTTTTTTTTAGTGTAGGGAAGGGGCCCCCATAAAACTATGACTGGGGACAGAGATGCACAGTTGTGTTTTCTGCTTTGTCTTCTGTGGCCACACTAAAAAGTGACTCTGCCATGAGTCTGAGCTGTGATAGGTGCCAGGAACTGAAGTCCACTTGCACCCTTGCTCAGATTTACCCTCCCCATTCCCTTCCAGTGATGTCAGAGCTGCTCCATATGTCCCTTTTCCCTTACCCTGTCTTTTTCCACTGTCTCATATATTCCTGTAGCAAAGATTTATCATTTATATGTGCAAAATCAAATTTTTCCTTAAACCTGTAAGATGCTTTGAGCTGGTTCAATGCTGCTGTTTCTTGTTTTTTTAATTACCTAATTTTAAGGAAATGACCTGTGCAGCCACACAGGGTACATATAACTCTATCACTGTTGCTCTTATATTGCCCTTCCAAAACAACCCTCTTGAGCTCTTTGATGAGCTGCAACCAAACTCGTGAGAAGAATTTTACTTCTAAAACCAAAACAGACAACAACAAAAAAATATCCTTTGTGGTGTCCCGAAGAGGGTATGGCAAAAGGGAAGAAGCACCTTACTTTCCATCAAAAAGAAGATAGAGCTTCTGCCTGGAACTTTAATTTCTGGGATGATAATGTAGCAGGAACTGGTTTTGCTACTGTTGTGTTTATCTTGGCTCGTTTCAGTGTACATTGCCAGGGCACACTGTACCTGTTCTCCGAGGTGGTGTGAGAGCTCTTGGGCCATGAGCCTCAGCTCTTGACCTACTCTGTGTGGAGTTTCACATTCCTTCACTGTTACTGACAGCAATCTGGGAATCAGCCATGCATGTCCCACACATCCATCCAAATTCTGCCCCCAGTCTTCCTTGTCTATGAAAATAATGACAAAACTAATGAGAAGAGCAAAGAACCATTTGTTTCAGAAGCATTTAGACAGGAAGCATTTTTCAACAGACCAACAGTAATTAAAGAAGGTCATGTGTGCTTTGCTTACATTAGATGCTTCTCCCAACCATGGTTCTATTATACACCTGCCATGGTTCTGTGGCTTGTTTACCCTCTCAAATGTCTTCCTGGGTTTTTTTTAGTTATCTTTGAATTCTTATGAGATAATCAGCCTTCTTTTTCAAGCTGTTTCCCCTTTTATTTATTTTTTTTTTACAGTACTCCACATAACTTTTTACAGTACACCACTCCAGTAAGCTTTTGCAAAGTAAATATCCCCGAGACACATCAACATAGAGAGCTCAGGATATTTATGATAGAGTGCTCATCCAGTCATGGGATCCAGTGTGTGATGACCTGTTAGTAGGGCTATGCCTGCCTTATTTCTGTTTGTTTGTTTGGGGGTGGTTTTTGTTTATCCTGTTTGGTTTTGTGGTGGGTAGGAGTAGAGCAGGGAAGAGATACCTAGCAAGTTCTTTCTACTCTGTTTCTCCCACCTTGACTCACTGCTTTTTAACACCTTACACTGGCCATATTTTCAAAGTTCTCTGGGCAGTCAGAAAGTTGCAGTAAATGGTAAGAAGAAGCCACAGTTAATTTTCCAAGGTTAACATTTCTGCAGCTCTCTAGCTTTGGCTGGCTCAGCATGAACCATCCCAGCTGCAGTTTGGCTGCTGTGGATAGCAGTCCACTGTGCTACACAGAGAACAGCTAGCTTAATAAAGCTTTAGATTCTGATCACTTGAACAAAGGTGCATAATTTTTTTCTCTTTCTAAGCTTTGCTTTCATCTGTGAGGCTAGATACCTATCACATAGACCCAGCTGATTCAGAATGAATGACTGGATATTAGTCCCCTGTGTCAGGGAAGAAGGCTAAAAGCAGAAGCAGGCAGCTCCATAAGTGAAGCACCAGACTGAAAATGATGATAAGGTATGGTAACTAGCTCATGAATCAGCACTTCCCTCATTAACTCCGTGTCCTTCCCCTCTTTTTGAGCTTTTTTCTGCAGGGCTTCCCCCCACCTGTTGTTAATGTATCAGTTTACCAGCCTGCCACACCTGTCCTTCCACTGGGGTTTAGCTCACGGGGTTCTTTTAAAGTCATTAGTAGCCAGGCAACCATCAACGTTAGCATTGACACAGGAATATTTATTTGGTATTTGTTCTCTTTCCACTTGCCTGGCAGGACAGAAACAACTTAGCAATGATTCATAACCCTTGACATCCAAAGTCCACTCATTATATACAAATTCATAAAACCTAAAACAGAAAGTAGGCCTTCATATGAAACTTAAGAATCATCTGAAACTTGATTAGGCAAGAGACAGACATCTCTGATGAAACATTAATGTTAAATTTTGCTTAGTGAGGGCTGTGACAAGATGCAGTTCATGTAGGAAATACATATTTGGGGTCCAATACAATAATTACTTCTTTAGCTTTAGATTAATCTTTGGGCCAGGCACTTAGAACTATAAAATATTTCATTCATAGCACAAGTAGACCAGGCTCTGGAAGACCAGATCCTCCCAACCTCTTTAATAAAAGCAAAAAACAACAACAACACACTCAGATGAAACTTGTGCTTCTGAAAGATCTAGAGTGTACAACTAAACTTTCAAAACTGAACTAGTGGTAATATTCAAAAAGAACCATTCATTATAGTACTGCAAGAAGGTAAGGAAATGACAATTTAGCAGGACTTGTAGAAATACTGGTGTGAATATGCTGTTTGCTGTGATTGCTGCCAGAACCAGAGCAGTTGTGTGCACAAGTTCCACCCACATTTGTTATTTAGACATGCATGTTTAGGTACCTGGAGGATATGGCCATTGGTGTACACTGCTGGCCTGGACAAGCAGCACTGGCTGGAAAGGACTGTTTTCCTTTCAGCAAGGAGCCACACCCAGTTTCAACTCTGTGTCACCTTCAGACAGTGTGGCTCATCTTAAAAGTTCAAACCACTACTTTGTAAAGCATATTTATGTTAATTTCGAATACTTACTGCCATTACTCATTGTTTGGCAAACAGTCATGATTTTTGCATTCATCATGACTGGACTTCAGATGTGAAGCATGTAGAAATGCTGTTTGGGAAAGGGATCTTCTGCATGGAGCAAGACAAACCTAAGCACTTACTTGGACCTGTTTGCTAAATAACTTTTTAGTATACAGAATTTGTGCTTAACACAAGGGGGTATCTTTCCCAGACTGTATTTCTTGAGGGTTTTTTTCAGATATTGGTTATTTGCACTGTTCTCTATGCAGACTTCTACCTTTGTGAGATGAAGCTCTTTTTGGCTGAGAGATAGGGTAACTGAGAGGCATTTTAAAAACTTTTATTCTAGTTTTAGTCTCATGTGAAGGGTGAGACAGTACAGATGTTACAATTCACACCATCACAATCAGAAGTTAACTATTTCATAATTCCAATACATTATAAGCATTTCTTGGATTATTAATTACTTCTCATGAGTCTTACTATAATGCATTTTTCATAGTTCTATTTCTCTGAAGTATCTAGTCTTATTTGTAAGGTTTTCTTTTGACACTTGTTTCTAGCTCCATTTCTCTCTCAACCATGTCTGTCCTATTCTATGGCATTTCTAAGTCAGCATTTCTTAGCTCAAAGTCTGCATACAGATGCAGACTACGTGAGCTTTCTGTCTAGCTTGGAGAATTTTCTATAAATCCATTTCCCACACTACCCATCAGTTTTATGGCAGCTTGAATACAATTGAGAGTTTGAGCCTGCAAATGAGCACAAACCAGCTGAATGTCTTCATCCCCTGTGCAGGAGATAGAAAGAGCTACATTTTCCAAAAAGTGAAATGTTAATTCCTCCTTCTTGGAGCCATATGCTCAAACAGGTGAGCATATCCTGAAAACAGACTCCTGTATCCACAAGAAGCCTCTGATCAAACCTGTCACACTGGAGGTTATACAGATACCTTGGTCTGCCAGTGCCTTGTCCTCTTAGGCCTAGGGTTGGTTTTCCTTCCTGTAGAGAATTGTGCCTGAGGACCTGAAATGGAGGGAAACATCTCTTAGGCTTTTTCTCTTTGCAGAGAGTTTCAGATCACTGCAGTTTTGTACTCATTGTTCAGTGAGAGCTTGATCAAAAGTTCATTAAAATGGAGAGATCACATCTACAAGCTCCATGGGCTTGGGAATCAGACAGTTGATCTTCCTGAAAAAATTCTGAAGTGAAGCTGGAAAGTATTTGAATGATGTCATCAAACCTGTTTGGCACACAGAAAGGGCCAGGGAGTTCTGGGAGGAAGCTGCAGCTTTACAGAAAAAAAATGAAAGGCAAGGATACATTTTAAAAGGATGATTGACCAAAGTGGTCAAGAAACAAGTTGGAAGGAAATACCTGTGCACAAATATGAGGATAACAGGTCTGAGATGAGAATTAAATACTCAAAATGAATGCAAGAGCTAGAGGAAATAATTGGTGAGGTTCAAATGAAAAATGGCATGGATAGAATGGAAGGAGATAAAGCTTTGACTAGCAGTTGCAGAAAAGACCATAGAACACAAAATGAAGGAAAAGCAAAGTGGGGAAGAACAACTCCATCCCAGAAGAAGAACCAGACTAAGAGCAGACAGCAGCTTGTGGCTACAAGACCACGTTATACACCAAAGCGTGCATTGCTTGTGTCTTTGTGTATAATTGTGTGCAAAGGAGCAGAAAGTATTTGGTAGTTAAAGGGCTGCTTCTAATGTGAGGTGAATGAGTTTGCTGCATGTGTGCATTCTCTCCAGTAAAAAGTTCATCTTCTATCTGTGTTGTGGCTTGACACTGGCCAAACACCCAGCACCCATGGAAGTCCCAATTGCTCATCCTCTCTTGTTCTTAGCTGAGCAGAGGAGAGGGAGAAAACAAAAGATAACTAAGGGCTCATGAGTTGAGATGAGGACTGGGAGAAAACACTCTAAAGGCAAGACAGGTTCAAATTTAAAGGTACAAGGTAAATTTATTATTAACAGAGTCAGAGGAGGATAATGACAAGTAAGATAAGCCTTTAAAACACCTTTTTTCCTTGCAGCCCTTCCCTGATTCCCACCAACAGTGTAGGGAGACAGGGTGTGAGGTTTTTGGTCAGTTCAGCACCCAAGATCTCCTGCTGTTCACTCAGGGACAGGAGTCTTTTTTCTGCTGTGCTATGGGTCCATCCCACAGGCAAACAGGCTTCCCAAAACTGTTGTGCTGTGGGTTGCTCATCCACAGGGTGCAGCTCTCTAAAGACAGGCTGGCTGCTCTAGCTTGGGAGCAAGGGCTCTCTATCCCTGGCAGCAGGGCCCTCTCTGTTCCAGTCTCCCACTGGATCACAGCTGTCTGTGGCACCCACAGGCTCCAGTGGATCTCTACACCCCCTGTGCACTTCATGCATTGCAGGAGGACAGTTTGCTTCACCATGCTCCTCACCACAGCTGGCAAAGGAATCTCTGCTCTGACACCTCAAACACCTCCTCCCCTCTTTCTTTCCCACTGACCTTGGTGATCCTATGTTGTTTTCCCTCATTTCCTCCTCTTCTCTGACTAGAAGAAAAACTGCTGCTCGTAGGTGCCATTGGCAACAAATTCCACCAATTCAAAGGTTCCTGCAGGATCCCACTGTTGTCATCTTATTGCAGGGGTTCCATAATGTTGTCTCCTTATCACAGAAGTTCCATACCTTCTTGGTGTTTCTCATGGGCAGCTCCTCACAACACTGCCTCTTTCCTCTTCACAAAGCAGCTACTGACTCCAACTCCCTTCTCACTCCCCCACCCACCCCACTCTTTTATAGCATCTTCTGCTCATTGCTTACAGCTGGGGCCTGTTACAGTCAGGCCTGTTCCTAATCTCTGATAATTGGCCCAGCTGCAACTCCTTAGGGGTAAGATGACTTTCTACACTATCTTTATTTTCTCATATTCTATCCCCCTACATCCCACCGTGCTGAGAGGTTGATTTTGTTTGGGTTCCCTGTCAGAGAATTGCTCACCAGGTTTCCCCTGCCAGCCAGGCGGCCGCGCTGGCACTGCACAGGCAGTGGGGGATGCTCTGGCACTGGCATTATTTAACCCTCTCCTCAAACGGGGTGCTAGGAGGGAGAAGGCAGCACTGCCCCTGCCCTCCCTCCCAGCTGTGGCACAGCTGGCCAGGGTGGCCAGCAGGCAGGGCATGACTTGAGCTGTGCTGAGATGGTGGCCACAGCACCTCGCCATCCCTGGGAAAAATCACCTGTGCACTGTTTGGGTTTTCTCCTTAAATGTGGCATCCCAGAGGCATTGCCAGCCTCTCTAACCGAGCCAGCAGTGTGTCCATCTGTCAGACACTGTGAAAACTTCTAGCAGCTTCTCACAGAAGCCATTCCTGTGGCCCTCCCCACTGCTAAACACACCTGTCAAGCTGTCTGTGAGAGCTTCCTCAGTGAAGAGAGCTCATGCTGTGAGTGGTGTTTCAATGCAGAAACATTGCAGTGTAGTAATTCAGTGTGGTGTGGTTTTTGAAGTTATGTGGCAAATGGTGCTTCTGAAGATGTTTGCACACAAGTTTCCTGGCATTTTACCTGTTTATTACAAGCTTTTCAAACTAGGTATGTAGAATTAATATTATTGGGTCATGTGCCTTCTCAGTTGAAACTAGAGTAATCTGGTTTCGTCAGCTCATTTCTCTTTTGTCAAGTCCATTTGCTTTCACTTGACAACAAAAACAAGAACTGAACTTCACAATCAGAATTTCATGTTCTATTTAAATACTCGCTTTTGTTTTGTTGGTTGGTCATTGCTTGACCACTCATAATTAGAGCTTGTTAATAGATTTTTAAATGCTCTTATAAGAAAATAATTTTTTTCTAGTCAAAACTAAGAGGGAGAGGTCCAAAATAGTGCATAATTTAGTGGCTGGAGTAGTTGAAAGAAGACTCAGAGAAGTCTGAGCCTCCTTCTTGTGTAGCACACAATACAGCAGGACTTTGATAAGCTTTGTAATGATACCCAGTGAGGCCACTCAAAAGGGCATTCTTCGTTTAAGGGTAAGCCTAAAACAGGGACTTTATTTGCTTCAGAGTTATTAGTTAAGGCTGAAGGCATGTGCTGGCAGACTCTTGAGTATTAAGATTCAAAGGCATTTGATACTTTAAAAAAAAAGGGGTGGTAGAGGCAAAGAATAAATTGTGGAAGAGAAATTTCTAACATATTTTAAAAATGTGTTAAAATTGTGTTTCCCTTAAACAAAAAAGGACAAACATGCAGTCCTATTCATCTGTAGCAGTTTTAGCTCAGAATACAATGGCTCAGCCCTGCTCAAACACAGGGTTCAGCAGTTTGAGTCTGGTACTTGTGTAAGGCATGCACACACACAGGAACATTCTTGTGAATTCTGGATTTCACACTTTACTCTTTAAGAGCCTAATTTGATAAGAGTCTGACAGTATAATCGTTTTACCCTGTTAAGCTCTATTTTGGTACGTTTGAGATGTGAAGAGAGGAGCCTGGGGAAGGAGGGGGAGGAATTGTACTGAAGGTCTGAGCCACCAGAAGGAAAGATGAGAGAATCTAAAAGTGAGAGCAGATTTTTGAGCCCAAACTTTGAGCACCACAGTCTATTTTGGACAGAGCTGTATTTCAAGGCTGCTTATATCCCGGTACAGAACTCTGATATTTTACAAGGGTTAAGCAGAAGCTTTGATGGGGGTTGCTGTCTTGCCAGAAAGTGTTTTCATAAGATCCTAGAAACTTTAGAACATTCTGTCAAATTTGGTTGCATTTGCAAAATGTCTTGAAAATATTTTTAGTGGAGAAGAGAACTTGTGAACTCACATGTGAACTTAAGGTTTAAAACAGATATTTTCTGTTTGAATTTTGAAGTTAAAATGTACTGTGTTCATGGTCTCTTTTGGTTTTAATGACCAAGTTTGAGACAAGAAATACTGTTAATGTCAGGTCGTCATTGCTGTCAAGGTAGCTAATTTGTATTCATACAGAACCTATGCCTTTAACATTGAATTTAAATGAACCTTTAAAGCTCATTTAAATTCAGTGTTAGTTCCTCTGAAGTTTCTTCCAACAGCAACAATAAATTTGTTTTCTTAATTCTAGGGATGTAATCCTCTTGCTGAGACTGGACGAAGCAAACTGCAAAATCAAAGAGCTCTTCTAAACCAACAGATCTTAAGAGCAGTGAGAATGAGAGCTGGTGCTGAAAATCTTTTAAGGTGTGTCTCATGGTTTCCTAGTTTTCTTGCCCAAGCAACAATTGTTTAATTTTCTTTTCATTTTGTAGAAGTCTCTTAGCTCTTGTATTTTGTCCTGTTTCCCCCAAACATGCTGCATCTCTTACTGTAGAATGATTTGTGAATCTCCCTGAATTTCTTTCAAGCTATAGCTCTACAGAGTCATTATTTGCATTCAAGTGCTCTTTCATACTATGTTGGAGTAAATGTTGGAGTAAAATGTTAGATTTTCTTAGGTTGCTCTCTTTGTTCTGCTTTATTGCTAGTGATAATGGCCAGTGAACCTTGCTGAATATTGTAATGAGTCCCTTTTACAATCAAATAAAGGTATTGCCACTGTGCTGCTGGCTTTTCCCAAGATCCTTTAGTTCTGTGCTGCAAAGTAGGAAGGACCATCCATTGCCATTTTTTCCTCCCTGTAATGATGTACAGGAGTGGCAGGGTAGCATACATCTAATTTGAGCTGGGTTACCAGCAGCTGCCACCAAATTCTCCTGCAGTTTGAGGTAACTTCATCTACTGCATTTTGTTAGGATATGTTTCCATATGTGCTGTCCCCATAGGAGCAGCCTTATGTTGACCCTGTGATTATCTCTTTGATAAACAGCCTGTAGATTTCTAATCTCACACAGAAGAACTGAAAATTATCCCAATTGTCCTCTGCAGTGGTTTCCTGTAGTGTCTGTTTCTCTGCAGCTGGAGCAACAATGGGTCTTCAAAACCAAAATCTAGTAAATATACTTAAGTAAGAATGCTAGGATAAATGAAATCTTCAACTTGTCATTAATCAATGGCTTGCCTGTTGTCTGTTACCTGCTTTATCTCCACTCTTGCAAGAGATATGACAGGTTGAAAACTTAGGTAATTCTAGCCTCTGTGACTGACTTAAGTGTGCTTTTTTTCCTGGTAATTAACTTAAGGAGTGAGACTTAGAATTTTCCTGCTCTTTGTATGGTTAGCAAAATTATTGTACCTGCTTTTGAAACAGAATACTTCATTCAGTTAATGTTTCTGTTTGTGAATTCAGGAGTGTTTTGGAAGGGCTAAAGAGATGAGTAATATCTACTGTGGAAACTGGTAACATTTAACCTAGATATCCTAAAGTTCAGTTTCTGCTGCCACTATTAACTGCTGAAATACTGAAGTTGCTATTTACAGGAGTGGGAACTCAATCTATTTAAGAGTAGAGGAACAGATTTATTTTTAAGATTTTAGAAATCTAAAATGAATTGGCACCTGTTGAACTATTAAAACTTGCTGGTTCTTTGAAAGAAGCAATTTTATAAGTAACCTGACCACCAGACAGTTCACATGATTAGTTGTATCTACAGTCTAAGGAAAAAACATAAACAAGCTTTATGTTTGCAGATTCTATTTGAATTTCATCAAGTTCTAAAAGAAACAGCCCAATTGCTGTCCACAGGAAGCCTCCTGGAGTAGAATTTAGAAAAAACTGGAAATGCAGGTTTCTTTACTTTCAGCTGAAAGTAAGCACTAGGCTTGAGGCACATGATCCACATAGTGCCAAGACTTTTGTTCTTAGAGTTTCTAAAAGTTACCTTCTCCTTTTTATTGGCTTCTGCTCTGGAAATTAAAATTAGATTCAGTGTAGAGTTATGTGAATCTTGACAATACCACATTGCCCCTGTAGCTGTTTTTCACTGGTTTTTACTCCAAAGTATGTCTATACAGTGTAAAAAACATGAAAAGGCCATCAAATTAAATTGACATGGATGTTCACAGCCATAGAGCAAATAGAGAAATCAATTTGGATGGAATTTTGGGGTTTCTGAAAAAGATATTCGAATCCCTCCTGTGGAGGATGGTAAGCTAGACCAAGCATGGAGCCTTAATGCATCATAATTCAAGTTCTTGTGGCATCAAAACGTGCCCATTTATCTGTGGGTGCTGCCTTTATCAAGGAAGATCCACCCCACAATATGTTTGTCTCCAGTTTGGTTTATCAAGGCAACAGATGTGAACATTGCTTAATTTAAGCAATCCAAAATATTCTCTAAAGTACAGCATAGAAAAATCACATAACTCATTTTTAATATAAAAAACAAACTTAGAGTTTTAGTCTTGGAATAATTAGTTCTTCGTCAAGGTGCTCCATAAAACTGGAGGACTGCTCCAAGTGGAGCCTAGATTTATGAGATGGTTGTTCATAAAGATTTATGAAGGTGAATTTTGTCTTGAAATAAAGGTAAATGCAAAATGCTGCAAATTTAAGTTTGTTCTTGTCTTCAGATTCAGACTCTAACATAAGGGTACAGTATCTTAAACATGGGTACCTTTTAGCTTAACCTCATACCTGTGGATTTATAGATACAGGTGATTTAAGTATCTTGAAAAGAGTAATATTCTAATGAAATTGTCAGTGTGGAGACTTAGATTAGAGATTGTGATATAAATACACAAGTAAGTAATCACAGATCAATGCTCAGGGTGTGTTAAATGCTAACATCCATTGTGCTTGCAGTTCAAAGTGTTGCCATTTAAATACATAAATGGTAAAGGAAACAAGCAAACAAAATCATATTTGCATCCAACAAAATCAAATTATAGAGAAAATTTTCTTGTATTAAAAAGATCTGGTTGAAAGATATTTCTCTCTGTAATAACTTTTGGGGGAAAGTTATTTTCTTTTATTCTTAAGGTCAGAAGTCTCAACAGAGCTTTATTCAATTTATAAGGTGGGAAAGTGTGTTGAAGAATGTCTCCTGACTCCTCCCACCTCCACCCACCTAGCTTCTACATAGAAAAAAACAAAATCACATAATCTGAAAACAGGACAGTGATTCTGATTAAGATGCTTTAGTTTTGTTGATTAATGTATCTGAAAATAACTGAAAGAATCTGAAATTCTTAGTCATACATGGAAAATCTGGATTATAGGACATCTTCTGTGGCTGCATGCTATTATCTGAAACTATCCCAGGCACTCTCTTGACAGAAAAATCTAATAAATTCTGAAACATGAGATCTTGTATCATCTCTTAAGGAGATAAAAAGAAATCTTAAAAATGCTGAGAATGCTTGCATTGGAGGTTGAAGGGGGTCAAGCAAGCTTGTAGAAAACCTTTTCTGAGCAACAAAAAATTGCTGTGTCTCTGCAGAGCAACCACCAACAACAAAGTACGAGAGCAAGTCCTGCTGGAACTGAGTTTTGTCAATTCAGACCTGCAGATCTTAAAGGAGGAATTGGAAGGACTTAATATCTCAGTAGAAGTTTATCAAAATGCAGAGTAAGTATAAAGCTACGTTATTCAATTATTAACAGATCTTCTGTTTACCCTTGAAAACAAAATTGTTTCTAGGGGAGCGTGAATGTTGGACACTAATCATGTGAAAGAGCAGAGAGCTTGATAGGAGGAGAACATACTTGGTGGTGGATTTGTTGACTAAGGGTTAGTCTGCATATTTGTCCTTCTCTTGGGAAATGTGTGTGCCACTGCTCCTTGGATGTGAAGTTGCTTTGAGGAGAGGAGCATTGTGAGCATTAAAAGCTCTTGGGGCTCTACTGTGAGCAGTTGGCACTTAGCAGAATTCCCATTGGAATGGGAGTTTGGCTCAGTGCATTCTGGAGTAACAAACTTGGCCATACAGTAATACCTCTTCTCAAATGTGGTGCATTCAGCAGTGCCCTGGAGCTGGAGGACAGAAACACAGTGCTGATCTGATGTTTAAAGCAGCCTAGGTAGTCTTGGATGTGTGATCTTCAGTGACAGAAAAACATCAATTTCTTGGCTAAAGCAGAGGAATTTTTAGTAGATGAAGCTGGATTTTTTTCCAAGATACTTTTCTCCACTTTGAAGAGCACACTAAGTTTTAAATTGCAATGGATTCCTGAAAGCTAAAACTTCAAAGTTAAGGAGTATTCATTGCCTGCATACTGAAATGATTTCTGAATCAGTTATATGTCTTGTTCCTCCTGAAACCAAATATTTACTGTTTGATTAACAGCACCTCAAGGTACAAATACACATGCTTCATGTGATGGGGGTATAATTTTGGGTCCCTCTTAGCACTGTTCTCATTAGGTGTTAAACTTCCAGGTGGATTACAAGGAATTCTTAATGTAAAAGGATGAATAACTTCCAACTGAATGCTGACTTGATGCAAAATATCTATGTTGTAATTTTCTCAAGCAGCAACTTGTGCTAAACTTCTTACCCTCCAACCCCCATGGCAAACTTTGACAACTATTTGAGGTGAAAATATTTTGGGTTTTTTTGGTTGGTTTTGGGTTTTTTTTGTTTTTTTTTTTTTTTTGAGATTTGGGTTTCTTGTTCAAGATTTTCCTGGTCTTCATAGATGCATGTGAGCACAGAGAGCAGTTACAACTGTGGAAACAAGAGCAAAGCTCCACAAGAACGATTTCTTTTTCTAGCTAAAGAATATTAAAAAATATTTGGATTCTCACTGAAGGATGAGCAGTAGGCAGGCAGAAGCCTTGAGGCTGGACAGCAGTATGCTTGTTATTCTCTCCTGATCCTACTTTCCCAGTCTATTTTCAATGGTGTTTTGCCTTTCTTATTCTTAAGCTCCAAATGCTTTTCATGTTTCATCAGCTCAGATATTCCCTGTGACTGCTGTCCAGCCTTTAACAGTAAGGAGCTATTAATAGTTCTGCCTATTGTGCATGCAGTTGTTAACATAAGGCCACACCCATGGTTCACTGGGCTACCCTGCATTGTGTTATAACAATGCAAGGGTTGGCCCTCCCAGGGCTTGCAGGCATTTCAGCTTGATTGAGAAGGGTGATGCTATTTCTTCTCAGTTCTGGAAATCCAGGATCACCTCCCTAACTGTTCAGTCCTCTCATGATTGGCTCCATGGCTGTGGCACCTTAGCTGTGGAAAAAAGTTCAATTCACTTTCTTTGAATGACCAATGCTGATATCTACAGGGCATGTGGATGGCACTAGAATGGATTAAATCACTAAGTTAGGATTTCTTTACCATGTGTCTCACTTCCTTTTGAGGAAAAAGTCTTGATATAATCTGTGGGAAAAGTGTTGAGGTTTCTTCTAAAAGCCTCATCAGAAATCAGATCATTTGCACACTTGAAATGGTGTTTTGGCTCTGCATCCTGGAAGTCCTTTCCAAGCTAGCAGAGCCACTTTCTGCATCATGCAGGACTCTTGCTCTGCTTAGGAAGCTGCATTTCTACTGCCACTCTCTCGAGATGGAATTTTCACCAATAAGAAAGTTGGTTTTGCTGACAAGACCATAAATGAACGTGGGATTTTGTAGTCGGTAATGAAATGCTCTAAACAATGGTTAGACAGTCAAAAAGCTGTTTGAAAAGTGAAAATATTAGATGAACTTTTTAATTGCTTGATACTGATCTGTTCAATCTACGCAACCAACTGCGTATCTGGAAGCTATTCTGACCCTTTTTCAAGTCAGCTCTCATCCTTATTGCCCTGTGATATTCTAGAGGTTAACACCTAGCATTGTCTAGAAATGAAGTAGCTCTTGGACTTGCTGCTCCTAGCCCTTTCTCTGTGACAGCTGGTGCACTTTGGCCCTGCCACATAAATAACCACTACATACAAAACCATTGGTAACATATAAAATACAGATTAGAACTGCTGATGCTTACCATGGCTCTTATTGTGGCACATCTCCTTGCTGCTGTGGAGCTAAATTGCAGTAAGGCAGCCTTTGAGAGTCCCCTTTCCTTTGCCTGGAGGAAAAATAGGCTTAAATAATAGGAAAAAAACAAAGTGCAGGCAAGTAGCTTTCTTCAATCCCTTCTTGAGAAGTACAGGCCATTAGGCAGGTTTGCTTGTGCAGAGAGGAACTGTATACTTTTCTCTTTACTCCATCAATGTATGAACTTCCTGTCATCAAATAAAACAAAAGTACAGAAGCAGAAAAAAAACTTGTGACTCTTTTTGCCTTTTTTCCATAGAGAGACTTTCAGTATTCCCTTGGTACCTCTTGGCCTGAAGGAAACTAAAGAGGTAGACTTTACACTCCCCCTCAAGGTAAGTTTTACATACAATTTCAGAATGAATAGTTAACAGTAATAACTTCCATTTCAGATTTGTTTAAAGAAACAGAAGTAATTTAGGTACAAATTATTTTTTGTTTTGCCCTAAGATCAAGATCATGCTATGTTAAAAATTAGCTACCACTGATTTGCATCATTGCTCCTACCTAATTAGGACAAGAAGTCCAAAAATGTTATCAGAAATTCTATTTTGAAGACAGAGTTAAACCAAAGAATAGAAATTCCTTCCATGGTTTTGTTTCTAATAATAGTATTGATTACTGGTGTAAGTGTGAGAGGAAGTAGTAATGAAGGTTTTACTCAGCATAATGTAGTGATACACCAGCTTACACTAAGATAGCTCACTTGTGAAGCAGTGCTGCAGCATTATTTGTTGTCTGATGTACTTTGCTGACTGTTTGAACCATCCTCTGTATTTTCTGTACTTCTGTGTATTGTGCAATACAGACTTTAATCTCACAGTAAACCATCTTGTATCACTGTAGCATTTGTGTCTATTTTTACTTCTGTGGGTTAAATTCCATGGTCAGATCATGCTACTGCTTCATGTCATTGCAGCTTTGTTATTTTTTAAGTGGAATTGCCCTAGTGAAGCTCACAAAAAGTTGGCAGTCTCTTTCTGTTAACAAGTTTTTATGGTCACTTGATCCCCTTGTCATTTTAGATAGCAGAGTTTGTTTGTCCCTTTCAAAACCACTAAGTGTTGTTGTTTTAAAACCAATTGGAGCTAATGTAGCAGATGTTTGGGTCCTTTACACCACAGGGAAATTGGTCTGATACCAAATCCTAATCCTGCTGTTTTACTGAAGTCTCTTTGTTACATGTTTGCTGAAAGGGAGTAGACACTGTTCAAATCACAACTGAATCAATTTTATACTGTTTGGAAGTGCAGAAAAAATAGTTTAGGCTAATTTTAGATATTACAATTTTTTATCTTTTTTTTCTCTTTTTAGGACTTTATTCTGGAACATTATAGCCAAGACAGTTCAGAGTATGAAGATGAAATAGCAGATCTCATGGATCTGAGACAAGTAAGTTCAAGTATGGTATACTAGGAGGTCTTTTAACAGTGGTAAATAATATTTGTATAGAATCAAAATGCAGCATTTTACTTATAGCTTACTGTACTCCAATTCACTTCATTTCTGAGACAAGGTGCATGAATGTCCATTGTCCAAGAGCTTTACAGTCTGAGTAAGGAAAAAGTGAAGAAACAGATGCAGTTATGCAAAATGATTGAGCTATTGATGTAAGTTTGTAAATTTTGTTAATCTGAGATTATTTTTTTATTTTAAAGTATTTTAAATTTAGCAGGGAGAGTGTTAAAGTGGATTAACCTGGCAAAATAATGTAGTAGAATGGTGGGTATTTCTGACTATTGTTTATTTCCTGTGCTATGCTAGAAACATAAGCCTTCTCTAGCTTTCATAAAATACCTACAATCTTTATTTAATTAACTTTGAGACTTGCCAAACAGATTCTGTTTGCTTTTTTAAAGGTTGTGTGCTACTTGTGTGCAGCTGAAAAACTTTTGGCATGAATCCATATGGCTTTAAGCTTCCTGTTCTCAGATTCCACACATTTCTATGATATGCAGAGGTCCAAAGGAAGCAGAGCTTTATCCTTGGGGTTTCAGTATTCACCCTGTAGCTCAATTTTATTCTGTTGTCTTTCAAGGCCTGCCGCACTCCTAGCAGAGATGAAGCTGGCATTGAGATGTTGATAAGCTATTTTCTGCAACTTGGTTATCTAGAAAACAGATTTTTCCCACCCACCAGGCACATTGGAGTTTTATTTACATGGTAAGTGTGGAGTTCATGTTTCTCTTCAGTCCTTTTTTTCCCCCAGAACACTGATTAATCATTAACTGTCTTTAATCTGAAGTATGTCAGTTTGTATCACCTCTTGAATCCCTGCAGTGTGTGTTGTCAATTTTTTTCTTTTATTTTCTTTTTTTTTTAAGTTAAAACTAAACCTGCATACAGTACACTCTTTACATGTTTAGAGTGAAAGCATTGGCTAGATTATGATTTGGGCTACAGGTTAGCACAAGGGAGAAAGAGAGGAAATAATCTTCATTTTGGATAGCTACAGATGTTTCTGAATTCTGAACCTAGGTGTACAAAATGAGGACAAAGAATGGGGTTACACCTTAATTCCTCTCCTTCAATTTGTTAAGAAGACCACTAGGGCCAGAAAAGAGAAAAGAACAGCATATTTTTTTATAAGGGAGTATTTACTATATCAGTGAGCAAAATTTGACTCTGAATTCAAATTTTTTATGATGAAAAAAGATGACTACTGTGTGGCCAAGAGAAACTGTTAAATTTCTAGTGAGAACTGCAAATAGAAACTTTAAACACAAGCAGTAGAGGATCTGACCATGCCAGTTGATCTTTGGCAGCACCTGTAGGAGAGGGTAGCAGCACATATGGATACTGCTCAGTCTGCTCTCCACCTCTGTGATGTTTTTTGGGCATTTCTGAGTTAAATGCAATGAGCTTATGGAGGCACTGCTGTAAAACCTGCTGAAAACTGTCTCAAATAAAGCTGTTCCCTGCCTGGTTAATGGTGTGGATTGTCCTTGTAGAACATAATGGTGTTTCTGTTCCCCTTCATTTTCACTGTAGCAGAACAGTTAATAATTCCACTGCTCGTTCAGAAAAACAGAATTAAAGTGCTTGTTTTTTTCCAATAGACTCTGCTAATCTTAACACTTCTAATATTTGTTTCCCAAGGTATGATTCCTTCACAGGTGTCCCAGTGTGTCAGCAAAATCTGCTGCTTGAAAAAGCCAGTGTTTTATTCAACATTGGGGCTCTCTACACACAGATTGGAACAAGGTGCAATCGTCAGACCCAGGCTGGACTTGAAAATGCCGTTGATGCTTTTCAGAAAGCTGCAGGTACACATCTTAAAATAATGGAAAGGTCTTCATGCAAATGTCCCCAGTCTCATTCTGATGTCATAAAGATTTCTGTGTTTCCTGCTGGCCTGATTACACTGAAAAGGAGGAATAGGGACAATCAGGAAGCCCAGTGAAGAGCTCAGATGAAGCTTTAAAACCTGGAAGTGCAGTCTGAACATGCAGATAAGATAGTGAGTGCAGTGGTTAATGATTACTGAACTGCAGTTCAAAGGTCAGAGTTACTGCAGTGGCATTAACTGCTTCATTCCTTGTTTCACTGGCACACCTGCTCTTACCTCAGTGGTGTCAGATCTGTACAAGAGACAATTGACAGCTTTGATAAAAACCCTTAAGCCTCGTTATCCATATGAGGGTCTTAAAAATGAATCTTACTTTTTCCTCTGGTGAAAGTTGCAATTCATTGGAAGTTGATTACCTGTTTTCCATAGATTCCAAAGGCAATCAGGTTCAAAATAATCCATCTGTCCCAAGCAAGGAGAATAGAAATTCCAATAAAGGGAATCCTTTCCCTTGAACTAACATATTATAAAGTCTTTTGTTTTCTTTAGGGGCCTTTAAATAAATTTTCTGATTTGTTTTGTAAGTATCATCTGTGCTACACATAATATTTAAAGACATGTCCTTTGTAATTAATATATTCTGTAGGATTTATTTCTGCACTGACATCTGTGACTATTGGTTTGCACTGTATGCCTTAGTTTGCACTTAGCCTTATCAACTAAAAGCTGTGGAGCACAGAGTTGAATTTTCATAAATCCCCTCCTTTGAATACACAGCTATCAAAAAAAATATTATTTCTTCGTGCATATTTAAAATAAATAAATAAATTATTTTTCAACTTTTGTGTTTCATCTAAAAGAAATTTCAATACTTGGGAAATTTCTCCGTTTTACTGCTGCTCCTTCATTTTGTAAATAAAAAAAAAATCACTGCTTTTCACTTCAACATATTTGCAGAACAGAATTAATGCAAAACTGGAAAGGTGTTATTTGCTACCACAGTTACCTTTGCAGGGCCCCAAAGCAGCATGCTCAGAGGCATTTCATTGTACCTGTGCATGGTGCTGTGACACTTCATTTTGTTGGCAGAGCATGATACAGAGTCTGTATTAACTGTTTCCCAGTGCTGAATGGAAGATGTTGCACAGAATTTGTCCTCAGCACCAGCAGAATTATGTTGAGAATAAAAAATACCATATTTTTTTCCTCCTATACTTTCAGTTCCTTTCAGTAGGGCACTCCATCAGTACTTGGGATATGCCTGTAAATTTGGGATTAATTTTCTTAGTGCAAAAAGGTAGAGATGGCCATGTTTTAAATTTGTTTAATGGCATATTAAAAATTCAGATATGAGTGTAAGATGGAAAATCAAAAATCACAGACACTGTTTAGTGGGAAAATACAGCACAACATAGCCAGAACTGTGTGTGGTGGCAGGAACTAAGATTACAGAAAGTGGAATCTTTAAAAGGCAGAGGCCATACTGTTACACCTCTGCAGGTCTGTCAGCTTTAGCAAGCCAGGAGAACTCACTAAACCAGTTTGATGAGATGCCTGCTGAGGGTTCTGCTTCCATCCATGAAACTGTTACTCACTATTGCACTACAGTTAGTGTTTGTTTCAGATTTGATAAATGATAGAAATTACTGGTGTTTTGGTGGAACCAAATGTCTAGAGAATAATCTTATTTTTACCCTATTAAATATATTTATATATCTATAAATGAAAATTCTAAGTTACAGGCACGGATTGGAGCTTTCATTGGGACACACAAGTCCAATTAGCATCATCTGAAAAGAAGATTAATATTTAATTAATATGTTTATGTCATTTCCTTCTATCCTGAGGTTCTACTACTGTCATCTCCTTAGAGCTGTGCAGATTTTTCTCTTTTTTGTCCCCTGTATAAGCCACAGCCTGCCACTCCCATGTATAAATCACAGTCAGTTCAGCACAGTCTTATGGTCAATCACAAGAACTTTTCCAAGCAAATCTGAAGGCAGTGCCCTCAGAACTTGCAGTTTCTGTAGCTCCTCAGAAGTGTAATTTTGACAGCTGTACTTGGGAATGGTTGATGGCAATGCAAAGCAAAACCTGTAGGTCAGTCTTAACTTCTTATGTGCCAAGAATTCCTTCAGATTGCTGTAGTACAGTACTAGAAAATATCCTTTAAATCCTAAGTATTGTGGTACATAGTAGAATTCAGTTCACTTGTTTATCTTTGTTATGCTGACAAAACCATTTTGTAATTGCAGGAGTTCTAAGCTACTTAAAGGAGACCTTTACTCACACCCCAAGTTATGACATGAGCCCAGCTATGCTGAATGTTCTGGTAAAAATGATGCTTGCACAAGCTCAGGAGTGTGTTTTTGAGCAGATTGGCCTTTCTGGAATACGTAATGAGTTTTTCACACTAGTAAAAATGACACAGGAAGTTGCCAAGGTAAAATATGGGACTTGAAATCTAGTCTTTAAAAATCAGTGTTTACAGTGCTGTGTTATTGCCTACAGCTTTTAGTAATATTAACTATTATTATTTAATAGTACAAAATATATATACTGTTATTATTGTGTATATTATTATTATGTCTACTGTTATGTATAATAATATATATATTATATTATATATTATTATAATATTATATTTTATATAATATATATTATATATACTGTTCTATATTATATAATATATATAATATTATGATGTTATATATAATATTAATATTTATTAAATTTATATGTTAACAACCATTACTGGAAACCAAGAATAATATAGGGCAGCTCACAAACTACAGTTAAAAGCATAACCTTTCAGAAGTTTAAAATGTGAACAAAATTTAAATATTATTCTAGAGTTGTTACAATCTATTTAATTCATAATTCATGGAGATTTACAGAAATAAGCAGTGAACTTGCTGAAGGTTTTTAACAAGCTATTTATGTTGGTCTTTCAAACAGTACAGATTTTATCCACAGAACTACATACAAAAGGTCACAGGGTGTTTGTTTGTGTGGTTCCCTGTTAGGTATTGAACACAACCTGTCTTGTTTCCCAGCTGCTGAAGGGTATGCAAACCTAAAAATCTTTTGGATTTCTCCAAAAGAATAGCTGAATTGCTGAATTGTAAGTGAGGGAGGGACCTTGACAAACAAAGTCAGATTGGTACCTGCAGAGCTGTCTTGGGACTTGGCAGAAAATGGTGAGATAGGCTTGTCCCAGAAGGTGGTGTTAGTACTTACTGAGGTATGCACTAAAAATGTGTGCCATGAGGATATTCCTGTGCTTTTATTTCAGAGTAGCAGATACCAAAGGGGTTCCATCCAAGAAAAAAGGCAAAGCCTTTCATCCCAACCCTGCAAAGCCTCTGTGATTTATCTGTAGGATTGATCAGCTGCAAGGGAAAGATTTTGGATTCTTTTGATCCATTAAAGCAGCATTCACTGCTTGAAAAACTATTTTATTTCCTCTGTATAAAGGATTATATCCCAGTTTTAACTAGCCCACACAAACTTAAGGCTATGTTTGACTCCACAGTTTGAAAGTGTAGCACAAACCTACTGTTTGAATATGCTTCACTCTTTTTTTCAACTGAATTAATGAGATATATTTGTAAATTAGGACCTGTTCGTTATATGGTGTTTTTATTTAACTATGAAGCCATGTAGTATGACTGACCTAGTCCATCTGTTCTTGTACAAAATTGATTTACCTTTCTTGTGAGGAAAAAATCAGAGAAAACATTTCAAATTTTTCTCCGAACTTAATTCCAACCCATCCTAACCATATCTTCCCCTTCTTTGATGTGACTGTATATTAAATTATCTTAAGCCTGAATATGATACCTCTTACTTGAATTCCTAATACCTCATATTATTAAGTTCTATTAATTTAATTATTTGCTTTATTTTAGGTGGGAGAGGTTTACATGCTGGTTAACACTGCAATGAATCAGGAACCAGTGAAAGAGAATATTCCCTATTCCTGGTCTAAGCTGGCACAAATAAAGTCAGACCATTACAAAGCTCTGGCACATTACTTCACTGCCACCATTCTGTGTGACCATGAATGTAAGAATCATACTTCTTTATATCTTCATATAAATAAAAACAATAAACACACCAACAGTTATAATTTGGTCTGTGAATAAGTCTTGGAGCCAAGAACTTTGGTGCTTTAATATTAATTTATGTTAAATTGTGGTCATTTTCCCCACTCAAATATGAGGCCATGCTCTTTTTGTCTTTTGAGAAAAATGTGAACATTGAGTAAACTAACTTTGACAGAAACAAAGGAGAAGTTATATATCCATTATATGCTACTAAATAGTTCAGATTTTATCAATATGTTTTGGCATGTAAGTATTACTTGCATATAGTAGATTATAAAAACCTGAAATTCTTATTTATATATTTATATACTCGTATAGAAGTATTTTACTGCACTGGGAGAGAATGTAGTAATAATTCTCAATAATAATTCACAACAATACACCTAAAGGAAGAGGGGACCAAGAGAAGTGTGTGATTAATGTTTTTTATCCATGATTACAGTGCAGCCTGGTGATGATGAAGACCAGCAGGAGAAAGCCTTGTCCCAGCTGTATGACTACATGCCTGAAGGGCTGATGGTTCTTGCTGTTTTAAAGGACAAAGTCCAGAGAAAACAATTAGGTAAGTGCCACTTCCTCACAGCTCTTGGCTACAATTTGAGAATTCCCTGGTTTCCTTGGCTGTGGGTGACCAGCAGTGGTTTTTCACCTTTGCAGGGAAAGCGCATTTACGCAAAGCCATTGTTTACCACGAAGAAGCTCTCAGAGTCTGTGGGCTCTGCAAAAAGCTTCGCAACATTGAGGTTCTCCAGGAGGTTCTGACAGCTGCACATAAACGTTCCCTTCTCAAATATGCTCAGCAGGAGACAGAAGATGATTTCCTCAGTCTCATTCAGGCTCCAGATATAGTGCGTAAGTGTGCAGAGCCAGACATAAAGGATATCTAAGCATGGGCAAATATGCTTGCATGGGGAGAGGCCTCTCATTTAAATATATCAATATATATATAAATTAAAGGCCTATTCCCTTGAATAGTACAATATATTAATTTTATATATATATATATATATATGTATGTATGTATGTATGTATGAACAGAAATAATGTAGAATATGTACTGCACGTTTGTAAAGTTCCTGTCATAGTTGAGATGAACACAATCCAAAGCAACACTCCATTTTCAGAAGGCCTCAAACCTGTTTTTATTCTAGCATGCATGCTTTTTATACATTCTTACAAACTCATAACTTTACACTTGACTCATTGGTCAGGAGAGACCAACAAAGTGCCATTGGAATAGGCAGTTGCAGGTTTCTCTTATTTATCCTTCTTCCTTTCTTGATTTCTGTGTCAATGACCTTGGTAGGAAATTCTTTCAAGGGTAAACATGGATCCTCTTATCACACTTCTCTCTGGCTCACAGAAGTCCCTGTAATACCTCTTCCACAAGTTCTGATGCCTTACATGTTTCCTCAGTCACAGATCAATATATTTTGATCAGTATATGATTTTGTTAGAACTGTTTTACAGCATTTCTGTCTCTAGCAACATTGTTTTTTGGGGTAGATCACAATGGTGGTTAGTTGGAATCCAGCTTTTTTTGGTGACTCTCTTGTGAGCTAGAAAAAATGGGGAAACTTGAAAAGTCAAAATTACTTGGGGGAAAACTACAGTAACTGTTTCTTGAGCCCAACTCTTGTACTAGACTGGGTTGTTACCTCAATTTGACTATTTTTTTCTACCTTAGTCCAGCTCGTACAACTCTTTCTTCTTTGGATGCAGTAGGAAACTATGAGTGCTGGTTTTATAAACTTCTCAAAGAAAAATAAATTAAAGATGGGAATAGCCTAATTTTGTTCAGATGGATTTTTAAAAGTTTTTCACATTGATACTGTGAGCTCTGAAGATATTTTTAAGGCAGTTGTGATATCTAACAAACTTCCACAAAGATTAATTTTTCCACAGCCCAGTAAGAATTTAGGACAAATTCCTATTTAGCTTGCAATGCAATAAAAACAAATTTTGATGTTTTTTAACTAATACCTGAAAGAAAATTAATTTTATTTTCTTTTTATTTCAGCTAAAACAGAACATAAAATAGAAACAATTGCTCCTCAGTTTTCCAAGGTGAAAGTGAAAGACTTCTTTCACAAGCTGGTATGTAACTACTGATGCTGACCAACCTCTGCTATTGGATAGCAACTATAAATTCACTCTAACCTGAGGGAACAGACATAAGTATTTTAGCCTGAAAAAATGATCCTGTAGTAATTGAGGTTTTTTCAGAAGCTATTGGAGAAATCACTCCTAGCTTTAGGGGTGTAAGTCAACTTGAGAAGCAAAGAATAGAAGTGCCATTTCTGTGTGCCTTGCACATCATTGGGTCTTGAAAACCTTCCTAAAAGTCCCACGAAGCCCCAACAGATAATTGCACACAACTTAAGGGGAGGGAGAGATACCTAGCATGTGGGACAGGCATGCAGAATGTGTCACTTGCATGTGACACAGCCAGTCTTTCAGGTGCCTCTGTATGTGTCAGTGAGCAAAAGGAACTGGGAACATGGTTAGGATCAGAATATGCAATGTTTCATGAGTCAGTTTATCTCCTCTGAAATGCAGTAATACAGGACCTTACAGCCTATGCAGCCAGAAGATTCTGCACACCTTAACAGAGATCCTGAACAACTTGGCAGTTGCCTTTATCCCACTCTGTTTGAAGTACCAACTGAACAGTCAAGGAATCCCTTTGCATTTCCAGGGAATTAGCTGGGAGTTAACCTGAGTAAAACCTACAGTACACGAGCTTACAGCATTATGACTTACAAAGCCAGAAATGCTGACTTCCAAGTGAAGTGAAGCACAGTGTCCCTGCTGTTGTGCTCCCTGCAGGGCCCACTGACTGTGTTCTCAGCCAAGCAGAGATGGACAGCCCCACGGACCATTTGCCTTCACCATGAAGCAGGAGAGCTTGGATTCAGTCTGAAAGGAGGTTCACCTGTACAGGTTTATTGTCTTGATCCAGTCTGTCCTGCAGCAGTAAGTATATTGGTGTGAGATGAACAACTTCTCTGCAGATTAGCATGAAAATGTACCTTTAGCTAGTTCATCCTCATGGATTTATTGAGTCCTTTACATTAGGATAGGAAATTCTTATAATCTGAATGCATTTTAAGTGCTATATATGTTGCAGATTGTTAAAGTACCCATATCCCCAACATCACATGAAACTAGAGTTGATTTCTTTCTCTGTTCATTCTTAAAATTCAAAAATAATAAAAGCAAATGTTACTTCCTGTCTTATTCAGGAAGTTAGAAGGGATAAATACTTTAAAAGGTAGCAACAAGAATAAGGATCAGGAAGGGAATGCAGGATGTAGTGTTTGCCTAAGGAAAGAAGGACAAGAATATTTTATTGGCTTGTAATGTTGTTCTTTCAGGGAAAATCCAAAGGGATAAAGCAGCATGCAGTGAAAAGCAGTTTACTTATAGAAAAGGCAGAAGTAACCACAGAAATACAAATAAAAATAATGAGGAAAAAGAAGTACACACTGCAGAAAATGACAACAGTATAGCAAAACCCAGGGTTCATTTACTGAAGGAGAAAAGTGAAAAGAACATAAAACCAGCCAACATTTGAGTATAGCAGAATCACATCAATGGTAACTCCAGAGGTAGTTTCTGTACTTGAGAAAGTTGCACATGTGTGGCTAGAGAATGGGTTTGTAGCACCTGAGAGTGAAATGCCTTTGGGGCAGATACTCTCTGATTACAAAAACATTTTACATGTCTATAATTCTGGATAATAACCTGTGCCCAATTTTTTGACAGTCAGCAGGCCTAAAAGAAGGTGACTTTATTGTATCAGTTGGTGGTGTGGATTGCAAGTGGCTTGGTGTCAGTGAAGTGCTGGAAAAATTGCAAAGTGTGGGAAAGCAGCCCGTGGAGATGGAGGTTATCAGTTGCCAGGATACAGCAGCATCTTTGGTATGTAAAGAGGCAAATTTGGCAGATTTGATGTGCTGGAGTTGTGTCACTTGTCACTTCCTGGTTACTGTTTACTTTCCTGCAGTCAGATGTCCCACTCAGCCTGGCAATATATAAAGCCTTCAGATGTGTGCTCAGTTTTAAACCATCTGTTTCAAACATTGTGAGCTAGCAAGCTAAAGCAGCCTGTCTGCATAAGAATGGTTGGGTGGGGGGATTTTTTGTAGTGCATCTCCTTAGATTAATTGCATGAAAAATTTCAAGACCTAGTTTATTTCCCCTAACTTGTCCCAGACGATGAAGGCATTACCCTGATCAGCAGTGGAAAAATCACAATGGAACAATAATGGAACGAAATAGAACATCCAAGACCACATGTTTATTTTCTATGCACTGTTATTCTAAATGATCTGTGACTTTTGTTTTAGATCATGGATTATTGTAGGTATTTTTCTTATTTTGGTGAACTTTTAACTGTCCAGTCAGTTACAAAGCTACTATAGAAGCCTTAGACCAAGGGAAAGTCATCACAAGATTAAAAAGTATTAAGCTCTAAATAACTTATTAGTTGTGTAAAAGAAACTGTAGTTCAGCTAAATCCATTGCTTCATGTCTTTAACATTCCCTGGCAAGATTAGACACTCAAGTAATGTTGCCTGAGAAGCTATTAAGGTGCCCCTGCTGCTGTTAGGTTTTCTTGTTTTGTTAAAATTGGTTTTCCTTATTGAAAATAAGGAATTATGCATCTGCCATTCCAAGTTGCAACTCAAAGGCTAGAATATAATAAAATATTTTTATATAATCAATATAATTTGCTCCAGGGCAAAGCTAAGAGGAGACAGAGAAGGTTGTCCCTTTCAGGTATCCCAGGAGAATGTCACACAGGAGCTCCTGTAGTTGTGATCAGTATAGAACCTGTCCAAAGACAGCAAAATTCCTTCACATGTGTGCAAGAATTACACACTTGAGCTTTGTAGGGAGGCTAGTGTGTATATTAAGTAGTTATGCTAGAAGCCAGTAAATGTTAACAACCCAAGAAAAGATTCACAAGTTCCTTTATGTGTTGCAGAGTGTACCTTGGAGTCTACATGTGCAAAATGCCAGGGTGACAGCGCTCTGAAGGGCCTTGTGCTCAGTTAGCAATGGCATTAGCACAGAAAGCTTGCTGCAGGCTGCCCTGAGAACTGTTTGCACAGTACCCTTTTGTTATTCTCAAAATTCTGACCCATTTTGGATGACTGATTCTTACCATGCTTCTCTTTTTCCCACAGCATAGCAAGAGTGCAACTTACTCTATGGGAATGCAGAAGACATACTCCTTAATCTGTTTAGCCATGGACGAGGATAAAATTGATCAGACCAAGAAAGCCCCACTAAAACTCCCTTTTCTAAGCTGGGGAACTAAAAACAGACAGAAAGCTGCAAGTACACTCTGCCTTCCTTCAGCTGTGGCTGGAAGTTCTCAGATGAAAAAGAAACTTTCTCCCTTCACACTCTTCAATACAGAAAGTTCATTGTACTGAATCTTTCAGAAGCATCTGTTAACGTGACTTTTGTTTAAAATGTAAAAATATTGATCAATTTTATCTTCACATACGTATGTGTAAACTCAGACAAATCCTGGTGACTTCATGTGCTGTACATTGAGCCATTTGTGGTCAGAAGCTGGCAGAAACTGTAAAACTGAAGTATTTGAAGGTTAGAATGAAGTCCTTTGGGAGGTATGCAATAACAAGATGTAGATTCTAGAATTGCTGACACGAGGACTGGACTCCTTTGGGAGTTCCAAATACAGTTACGACTGATTTTTCATAAAAATAGTCATAACTATGCTAGATGGGAGTTATTTATTACAAACTTGATGCTGAATGCAAAATAATAGGGGACAAATTCAAGAATGATTTTGCTCTTAAAGTTTAGCATCAATAACAAACACTACTTTAACACTATTTTAACACTGCTTTGAAGAATTATCTTAAAAAAGCACAGGAGAGAAGGAATATGATTATTCAGAGAAACAAGTCTTGTGCCAAGGAGCAGTGTCATAGAGTTAGGTTTTTGTGCAGAGGTGCTTCCTCACAGTACTAGGTGTAGCCTACTGAACAGGTCATTTAGTTCTGGAAGAGAATTACAAAGCTGAAAATTTAAAAGGTCTTTTGAACTCCAAAAGGCTTTTACTCTCTTCTTTTTCTGATTTAGGTAACATTTTAAATGCCTGTTGATTCAGTTGTTAAAAACAGGCTTTATTCCAAATGTTATTTAACCTACTTACCTTAAGACTTGTATCTCATTTGTCTTGATAAAATGGATAGCTGTGAAACAAATCTCAAAATGGACATATTATAATATATTGATGCTTTAAAATATGATAAAAGAAGTACTTGTGCTAAGTGGCAGGATATTTATTTACTATCACATCAAGCAAAAAAAATCTTCTGCCTTTGGAAAAATTAATGAGCAAGCTGTATCTAGAGTAAGGAGGGGGACAAAAAATAACTGAGATTCTTCTATTATTTCCTTAAATTAATTGAAAATTGCTAACACTGTAGTGTTAGTTAACTTTGCCATCTACAGAGTAGATAGATATTTAAAATTTACACAAAAATCTGCATCTTGCTGTAAACTTTAAAGTTGTCATTTATTTTTAATTTCTTATGTAGTAGGTGTAAATATCTTGATGACCCTTATTTAAGAATAAAAATCAGATGCTGCCATTTACTAGTAGCTTTTCAATTCTGCTGCAGCTTGGATGATAAAACATAATTTACAAGTTTTTGCTATTTACTGTTGCCATACCTCTTGTGTGTTTCTCTAATGTTGCTTAGAGAGATCTAAGAAAGTTTTAAGAAAAGTTCCTGTCTTGTGCAATATCAACTAAGAGTTTAAAACCAACTTCCTTACCAAGAGTGTAACCATATTTCTAGGTTCCCTGTAAAGGTTACATAAAAAAATAAGTTGTGAATTCCTTGTTTTTTGCCTATCCTCAGCAATTACTCTTCAGGTGTGTTGGTAGTAGTGCTTGGTTTAGACACACAGGCAGCAGGCAGACCCTGATCTGCACAGCCCTGCCTCACACCTTCCATACAGATGAGATTGCTTTGCCTGGGTGCTGAAATTGCTGTCCAAGTACCCAAACCTTTAGCAAAGTCACAGCAATCATCCTTGCAGCTCTTCATTTCTCCTAAACCACTATCATAGTCTTGCTGGAAATACTTTCCCTCTTGAATAATTGTCTTTCCCATCCCATCATCACACTCACTTGTCCTTGAGGAAAGCTTGGCTTTGAAAATTTAAAACAAACCCCTCAATTCAAGTAAAAATGTGAACCTCTCAGGTGCCAGACAAATACTCTTGGTTTTCCATCAGCTATCTGAAAACTCATTCTACACTGAGTGGTAGCCAGCAGCTAACTCAGCTAGCAGTGAAAGGAGTCTGTGCCCCACTCAGGCCACAGGAATTGTCCCAAGTGTCTACCCACAAGGATGTATAAGGCTGCTGTAAAGCCTTAAAAAGAAGGGTTAGCAGTGGATTAGTAGCACAGCCTGTAACTCCATTAATATTAATTATTACTCCTTCAGCTGAACTGTATTTAATGCACTGAGCAGATGGCCATTTGCCATAGGGAAAAGGTGTTTGTCTTGGAACATAACAGCCACATGCCTTTAGATGTGAAATCCAGCCTTCACAGCAAAGTGACAAAACCTTAGAGGAATAACATCTGAGCAAACCCATGGATAAAGAAGCTTTAAGTACTCCCTAGTTGCCTGAAAAAAAAAGTAGTATTTTTTCCTGGACTTTAGGAAATTCTGATGTTTATTATTCACTAAATGAAATAATTATGTCTAAGTTACAGAATCCATATAAATAGCAGGTTCACCTGCTGTCCATGCTAACCATGTATGTATAAGAGAGGGCTTTCAGAGGTGCCAAGGCTCCCACAGCAGGGAGTGGAAAATCCTACTCAGCTGCCTTCCTGCTGTGGTCCAAACTCCCAAGTGCTATGAGGGATGCTTTTCTCACACCTCCTCGAGGGAAAAGGCAACTTTACCTTAGAAAAGAGGATAAGAATATAACTTAAACTAAAATGCAAGATGTAAACCAATATGCTTTACAAATAGATTTTCAAAATAGTAGTACTGGAAGAGTAGTATGAATTAGGAATTTTGTTCAAAGCTTCCCATATTATTTTCTTTGAAGTGTATATAATAGTATGATTGATAGTATAATTAACATATTAGAAGTTATAACTTATCAAAATATTTTGCAATTTATTATTAGTATGCCAACCTATATTCAGAAGGACAACATGAATTAACCAGTATTTTGGACATCAGACACATAGGAATAAATTTGTTAATGCCCCATGAACTGGAGGGATGACCAGAGAAATAAGTTAGTGTGAGGTCAAAACCTGTATTCAAGTAGGACTTTCCAAAGTAGCTCCAAAATGTTATGAATCAAAGATGTTACTATAAAGCAATATATGCTAACTTTTAAAACACATGCAACATATTTCCAGTTACTGAGAAGTTAATATGCCCATATTCATATGGTGGTTTTCTTCTGGAAGACCAAAGTAAGCAAACATAGTGCTCTTCCATTTCTTAACACTGATGCTGAAAAAGACAGCTTTCTTGGTTTTTATTTGTTCCAGATAGATACAAAATACAAATTTCTTTTCAAGGCAATTTGCACAGCTTAATCTATATGAACAGAGCAGATGTAAAAAAGAAGCATCAGAGTCCAGTTGCTGCTAGCTAGCCATGATTACAGAAATCCGCATAATATGTGATTATTAAAATGAAAATGTTGGGATTTTTCTTCTGAATTGCAAGTTTTTGTTTGCAAAACACCACTGCACGTGCACGTCAGGAGTGTAAAAAAGTATAAATCTGTTGTGCTACTGTTGGTCCAACCGCTGGCTCCAGCTGCGGGGTGCCGGCGTTGCAGAGGCGGTGGATGCTCCCGAAGCGCTGCAGCAGGAGCAGAGCTTTGGTTCTCCCGACGCCGGGGATGCGCTGCAGCGCCTGCAGCACCGCGGGCTCTGCCGGCCGGGCGCGCTGCCTGCCCGCGAACGGGTTGGAGCCACGATCGCGGCTCTGCTCCCGCACCTGCAGCCAGAGAGAGCTGTCAGCGACACGCAGCGCTCCTGCACCGCCCGCGGGCAGCGCTTGCTCGGCTTCATCGCAGCATTCCCTGCAATCGCCAGGAAATGGTAAAGACAGGCTCCCGCCTTAGGGGTGCTCCCTCGCGGGATGCGGTGCCACAAAACCTTACTAGGAAACCTGTCACGGACATGTTTCATGAAAAATCCTGTCCTTAGGGCTTTTTCTCCTGAGAAGCTGAGAGGCCTCAGAAATGAAAGGTAAACAATAATTATCTGCTGCTGTGGAATGCAACAGGTGCATCTGGGATTGGTCTCATGTGGTTGTTTTTATTTTAATTAATGGCCAGTCACAGCCCAGCTGTCTCAGAGTCTCTGGTCAGTCACAAGATTTTATTCTCATTCCATTCCTTTCCTTTCCTTGCTAGCCTTCTGATGAAATCCTTTCTTTTATTCTTTTAGTATAGTTTTAATATAACATTTTCTTTCAATATATCATAAAATAATAAATCAGCCTTATGAAACATGAAGTCAAGATTCTCATCTCTTCTTTCATCCTGGGACCCCTGTGAACACCACCACAGAAACCAACAAGTCCTTAATAGCAACAACAAATGAAAACAATTGTTTTTGTCACCTTTTGGATGCAGTCAGAGAAAGGGTAACAAGAAACAATTTTAAAACAGTTTCTCCAGCCTTAGAGAAAGCCAAGTCTCAAGTTGATTCTGACAGTGACATGTCCCTAATGCTACCTAGTGGCACCTCATACAAGATTACATTTAAAAAATCCAGGATCATATTCTTCAGCCTCTTTTCTTTGTTCCCAAATGAGCCTTCTTTCCACTGAACTCTACTAGTGTACCACTGGTGCAGAAGATTTATTCCTTACATTCAAATGGTGTTGTGCTCCTATGTATTCTCTATTCCTTACATTCAAATGATGTTGTGCTCCTTTAAGATCTTGTGTATTTTCTCTGAAATGATCATTGGGGAGATCTACCTGCTTTGCTATACATCTCATATTTTAATATAACACAGAAACTTACCTGCTTGCCATACATCTCATATTTTAATATAACTCAGAAACTTACTAGTTGAATAATAAGCTGAGAAGCTTCTCCTTGATTTGCCACAGGAAGCAACACCATGCCAAGTTCAAGTACCACAAGTTTTTGTACTCCTAGGTAGTACTGATCACTGATTGGGGTTTTCTCTACGATTACAATTCCCCTCAGACTGCTGGCCTGTATTGAAAGGAAAAAGATATTAGGAAAAACCTTGTTAATGACAAGTTAATACAATGTAGCAGAGAGAAATTCTTTCAAGTATGAGCTGCCTAATAGCAAATCAGAGGAAGAATCTAAGTTGCAGCAACAGGACAGAGATTTAATACAGCTGCAGAATTTTTCTGTTCCCATGTGAAAATTATCCCAAAAGGTCATCTCCAATGGAATTAAAAAAACCCAAAAACACAAGTACAATGTTTTCAGAAGCATGGAATAAACAAGTATCAAGTGAAAACTTTTCTCTTTATATAGCACTTACATTTCTAAACTTAACCAATCTTCGTTTGAATTCATCCCCTGCAACCATATCTGCTTCAGAAATAAGTAAAATGCAAGTTCTGTTTGGAAGATGAAAGTCCACCAGTCCCAAGGCATCTTCAAAGATGAGTCTAACTTTCCCTTAGGGTGAGATTGTTAGAAGAAAAAATAGAGTAGTTAAAAATATACTAACAATTATTTCACAGCACAGCCTTCCTAAAGTGTCAAATATTCTAGTGACTTGATAATGAACTTTATAGAAAACCTTTTTTCCCTTTAAGTAAATCTATTACAAGCAGTTCAAACTGTCTTTAGTAATGCAAATTAATAGCAGTTCCAATCTACAGATTTAAAAGTACTAAAGCTGCCCAGTAAACTCTGGACTTGAACAAAAATATCACATGCTTTTCTGGAGGGAGCATCATCATTTAGTTTGTTGTGCCAGCAAGACAGTAGCAGAGTATAGATGTAAACTCAAGGGAGCTCAGTGGAGATGCAAATCTGCAAAGCCCCACAAGAACAGATTCTGCTGCTCCCCTGCAGTGCTCTGAAAACTGAGCTGATCACACAGATACACGACAAACAACCGGGATCTTTCAGCCTGCTAACATAGCCTGTACCACAAATATGGGACCAGTCAGGCACAGAGTAAAGCACATTCCAGCTGTTCTCAGCTTTACTGGGCAATAGAGGGGAATGTTTTGCCTTTCCTCTTCCAGTTTGTGCTTACCTTGTAGCCTTTGGGCCAGCTCTGAGCCTCTCCACTTCTCATTTCCAATCACATGCCCTAAAGGGACAACTATAGATCCTGCTCTCACAGGAGAGTTTGCTTTTGCTGTCATCAGCCCTCCTTTAAAATCCTCCTTCGGTAGCAGTTACACCCTAGAAAGAAACGTGGAAAAACAGCAACACAATTTACAAACCTGTTACAAGCTTATAAATTTTAATCATAAACTTAGGACTCAATATTCTGGAAGAGACACTACCTCCTTCCTCAAGCTTCCTTACAGCTAAGGTGAAAATCGGCCAGCAGCTCTGTTCACTTAATACGTGCTGTTAACTTGCAAATTCCACTTCCAGCTTTACCGCTCAGCCTGAATTAAAACACACAGACGGTGAAAAAAAAACCACATTGCCTTTTCCGTACCTTCATCCAACTTGCTGGGAGGAAATCTTCCTGAATTACAAAGCCGACTCCAGAGGCCCCTCCATCCCTCAGGTGGTGGAAGTCTCCAGACCAATTATTAACATGTGGGAGAGATTATGTCCAGGTTTGCCAGTTCTACGCGGTGTTCTGACTTTAACGAGCCTTGGAGGCTAAGGCATGATCTAAAGGACAAGCACCACAGGCAAGCTGGTACCACACCGACACGCATCCCACGGCGGAGATCGCAGGGGCGCCGCCCGGCCCGGAGGAGCCGCCCGCAGCAGCCAAGGGCCCTTCGGGCAGCCGTACCGGGAAGCGGCAGCGGGAGCTCCACAGGCCGCGGGCGGAGGAGGAGCGGAGAGGCGGAGGGCGGGCCGCACCCAGAGCTGTTGCTACGGCCGAGCGAGGGTGAGTAAAGCCCGTGCTGACTGGAGGAGCTGGGGCCCGCAGCAAATCCGCCGTGGCTTTGTTTCCAGGCGGGTCGCGAAGGCGAAGCGTCCGACGCGGCGGGGAGGCGGCCGTGAGGCGGTGGTTGGAGCCGTCCTGTCCTGATGGCGTTCCTGTTCAGGAGAGGCCGCAGGGGCCCCTTCGTGAGTATCGCTGTGCCCGGCATGGGGCTCCTTTACCGTGAGCAGGGACAGCATCAGGACACGGGGTCTGTGCGCGGCTGGGGCGAGGGGTGGTTTCTGCTGCTGCCGGTGATCGCTGACCAGTTTAAAATGAAAATCGGGGAGAAAAATGAAGCCCAAACCAAGATAAAATGGTGTCTGGGGGCTGATGCGTTCCTTTCCCTCAGTCCCGGGCCTGCCTGGCTTTTCAGCAACGCCGAGCTTCCTTTCCCCTTTCCCCTTTCCCTTCCCCTCCCCTCTGGCCGGGCTGGCAGCGCAGCTCGCTCGCTCCCCGCCCTTGCCGGGGCGATCCTCGAAGCGCTGTTCGGTAAAGTGAGCTGATAAAACTTCCGATGGGCGGCCCAAAGCAGCCAAAGGCTGTGCGGGTGTCAGCAGTTGTGCGGGTGTTCTCTTCCAACATACTTGAACTAAATGAATTTTTGTTTATTGCTACAGTGAAAGTATTGATCTTCTGTTGTTGTCATCCTTTTACTGTGGGATGACTTTTACTTCACATGTGTTCCCTGGTAGTTTTAGTAGGGTCAGTCACAGTCGTTTACAGTCAACAGCCTGTAGTACATGAATGGTGCATGCCAGACAGACGTGCAGAATTAGTGTGTTTGCATGACCGAGTGAAAAGGCAGCCTTTTAATGCACCATTTAATTATTCGATGTGGCTTCATGTAAAACCAGAAATATTTCCCAGTCTGCATCTTCATTCTCCTGTTGGAGAAGTGAATTAAAGAATAACTGGGGAGGAAAAGATCTGTAGCAGAAATAGCAGGAACTTAGCCTGTTTCACTCCATAGAAAAGTAACATCTGCCCAAAGGTGATGGACTCTATTATGGCATACTATTCTCTGATGCCTAGAGACAGAACAAGATGTAATGAGCACAAACTCAAGCACAGACAATTCAACTTAAACATAATAATAAAATACTGTGAGGTGGCTCAGCACTGGTGCAGGCTGGAGATACACAAGACATGACTGGACAGGACACCAAGCAGCCCTCACCCAGCTTTGAGCAGGAGCTTGAGCTGGACAGTGGCCAGAGCTCCCTTCCAACCTCAGTCAGTCTCCTGGTTGAGGAATACAATGCAGTTTCCTTCACAGTACTTTTGTAGGAACTCTGGTCCCAGTTTTTTCTGAGCTGGGATTTTTTATTATACCATAAAAAAAAAAAAAGTGCTTGCTGATGAAAAAAAATATTGGTTTTTTTTGGTTTTTTTATGATTAAGGTTGAACCTTTGACTGCAAGACTTAGTGGTAGGGTTTTTTTTTCATCTCACACTGCTATGACTGAGGATTAACAAATTCTAGAAGAAAGGAACTAATATTGTGTTACACTGAAGCAGCATTCAGATATTTTGAAAAACTGGACTAGAAAATAACTTTTTTCTTGTATAGCCGTAGGAAAAAGATGAGTAAGTTAAAATTCTTGTTTTCCAAATTGTGATATAGTGGATAGAAAATGTACATTCATGGATCTCATGTAAATTACATTTCTGACCTTCAAGAGCAGCTGTTGATAAAAGTTAAATGAACTTGCCAGCTTTAGGTGGTGTTCTGACTTTAAGGGGAATGAAATGCCATTTCAAGTCTTCTGTTTACATTAATTGCATGTAATTGTTCTTCCTTTTTATATTATTTTGCATTGTTAATTTCTGTGCGCATTCAGTTCTGTGTTTTTTCTCATTGTAATCCTTAAAATCATTGTCAACTAATTTTATTTTACATCATTTAGAAGCACATAGCTCATGGCCTGGTCCCTGCTGCTACCATAGCTCCTAAACCTGCAGTTCCCCGCACCCCTCCCCCTCGTAGTCCAAACCCTTCTCCAGAAAGGCCCAGGTATGTGTTGCTTTTTGGGTTTTTTTTTAAATTATTTTTTCTCTTTTTTTAAAATATTTTTTGTTGTTTCATCAGGTATTGTAGCATACTAGAAAAATCTGATTAGAATTGCATGTCTTTACAATGTTTACAAAACTTTTCATAAAAATAATATATTTTTAAGGGGGGGGGAGTTTCTCACTCTGAAGTTTTTTTCCCCACTCCTAAGCATGGTAAATATTCAGTAACTGTTGTGAACTGCTGTGAGTCAATTAAAGACAAATGGACTATTTAAAGTTAGTGGAATTTTTAATTTGGCTGCTACAGTAGAGTGTAGGACTGCAGCAGCACGAGTGCTGTGAGTCAGGAGATGTTAGCTCATTAGAAAAACATAAATTAAACCTTGCTACCATACCAGGGACTTAAAAAACTGGCATTTAACACCACTCTGGATTGGAAAAATGCAAATTATTTTTCTTTAAGTTGTAGTTTCTTACAGTTTTTATTCTATGTTTTTTCTGCTTTCTGGTAGTTTTCCATGGCCTTTCTAGTGTCTGTAACATTCCTACTTAATTCTAATTGATTTCTTCTTCCTTTTTGGCCTCAAGTTCTTGTCATTCATTTTACAGTTCTCAGCTTTTCACTGCTTTAATCTTAGTTACTACTTATTTTTCCTTTTCATCATACCCTTCTCTGTACTCCACAGCATCACACAAATAGGCACTTCTGTTTGCTTGTCCTGGTTTGCAGTGTGCCAACATTTATTAACATCACAGTCATCAGTAAAAGGTTTAGAGTAGGGAATAATGGAGACAAAATAGCAGGACATGGAAGACCTTTTCAACACAACACAAGGTAGTATTGTTATGGCTGAGGTGAATGCTAAATACTGTAAATTATTGATGTGAATTTTGGGAAAGTAACTCGGTATATTCCATGATTTTCATGCATGGGATTTGGGAAAACCAGTAGATACTGTACCTTACTCTTGGATAGCTGCATTGTTTTGTGCTTTACTTTGGGAGGTATAGTTTATAACCAATCCCACAGCATTCAGTGGTATTTATGCTTGTTAACTGTGAACATTTTGCTTTGATTAAACAGAGAAGCATTACTGTTTTGTGCTTTACTTTGGGAGGTATAGTATATAGTTTATAACCAATCCCACAGCATTCACTGGTATTTATGCTTGTTAACTGTGGACATTTTGCTTTGATTAAATAGTGAAGACATTTTGCAAAGGAAAAGTTATAAAATGTGGAGCCCAGAGCAAGCAGCAGTGTTGCTTCATTGCTTTATTCTGTTTCCTCCCAGGTCTGCTCTAGCAGCAGCAATCCTTGCAACAACACTAACGGGGCGCACTGTTGCTATTCCTCAGCCTCGGCAGAGATCCCTTTCTGAAAGTGATTCCACCTACTTGGAACAAGAATGTTTGGAGCCATATGCAACAGTCACAGAGCTTGGAATAGGGTAGTGTATGCTTTCTGGTTTGATACCTGAAATTGTGATGATAAATGATACCTTGGATTCTTTGAGTGATCAATTTTACCAAAGAGTGACAGCAAACTCCTGCTGTTACAGCTACTTACATTTTTCTTACCATACCATAAATTCAGTCTGAAGTGTCTAACTATCCTTATTCCATTTCTTGTAAAGTGGTGTCACAAATACAATCTTTAGAGAGGCAAGTTTTGATTGTACAACAATCATAACTAAAATCACATACTGTTTCTGTCAAATGATGATCAATTTTACAGAATGTGGTAAACTGAGGAATCACTTGAATTACATGTAAGGTATTTCCCTTGTGCTAAAATGATTATTTCAGACTGTCTTTTTGGTAGAATTAGGAACCTTCTATCTCTAATCTGGCATTTTAAGATAGAGAGGAAAAGGTAGTACCACTGTTAATTATCTATTTTAGAGTATACACATTGACACTGTCTTGGAGATGGTTTATTATCCCATACCATTTGGGGTTGTTGATCTGTTTGGTTTGGTTTGTGCCCAGGGTGGCTGCTGTCCCTGCTTCAGCCCCCGCCCTCCCTGGCTCTGGGGCTGTTGAGAAGAATGGAGCTGAGCTGGGGTGTCCAGAGGGAGTTTGGGGCAGGGTGAGAGGAATGGGCTCGTTCCACTGGACACACTGTCCAGGGATCCTGCTGTTTCTGTGGGTCTTGCCTGATTATTTTTGTAGTTGGTTTTTTTTTTGGTTGGTTTTTTTTGTGTTTTTGGGGGTTTTTTGGGGGGGTTTATGGGTTTTTCTGGGTTTTTTTTGGTTTTGTTTTGTTTGTTGGTTGGTTGGTTTTTGGTTTTTTTTTTGGTTTGGGTTTTTCTGTTTTGTTTTTTTGGTTAGTTTCTTTGGTTTCTTTTTGTTTGTTTCATTGTTGTTTGGGTTTTTTTTTTTTTTGGTTGGTTGGTTGTTTTGTTGTTGTTTTTTTTTAATTATTGTTATTTTTGCTTTGGCACTGTGACTGAGCTTGCCAGCTTAGCCTCTTTTGCTGCTCTGCTCTTGGGAAGCCCAGAGCCAGTGTGTGCCCACCAGGAGCTCTGCACAGCCCAAGCCCAGGCACCAGCCAGTGCTGCCCAGCACCCTCCACAGTGCCCTGGCTGCTGCTCCGGGGTTTTCCCTACACTGGAGCTGTTTTGCCCCTCCTTTGCAGGAGGTAAAAAGTTCAGCTACAGCTGCAGAGTCTCTGCTGCCTCTCGCTTGCTGTCCTGGGGGAGCTCGCCCTGCTGTTCGGGCTTGCTGCTCTGAGGTGTCCTGCTGCAGCCCCTTTCGCTATCCAGAGGGGCACCAGGACCAGGTGCCACTCTGAGTTTGTAATGGAGGCGCCTTCTCCATCCCTGTGTGCCAGCTGTGCCTGCCATTGTGTGACACAGCCAATGCCTTCTCCATCCCTGTGTGCCAGCTGTGCCCGCCATTGTGTGAGAGAGAGACACAGCCAGCCCCTTCTCCATCCCTTTGTGCCATCTGTGCCCGCCATTGTCTGTGTGAGAGAGAGACCCAGCCAGTGCCTTCTCCATCCCTGTGTGCTGGCTGTGCCCGCCATTGTGTGACACAGCCAACGCCTTCTCCATCCCTGTGTGCCAGCTGTGCCTGCCATTGTCTGTGTGAGAGAGAGAGACACAGCCAGTGCCTTCTCCATCCCTGTGTGCCTGTGCCCGCCATTGTCTGTGTGAGAGTGAGACACAGCCAGTGCCTTCTCCATCCCTGTGTGCCAGCTGTGCCCACCATTGTCTGTGTGACATGGCCAGCTCCTTCTCCATCCCTGTGTGCTGGCTGTGCCTGCCATTGTCTGTGTGACATGGCCAGCTCCTTCTCCATCCCTGTGTGCTGGCTGTGCCTGCCATTGTCTGTGTGACATGGCCAGCTCCTTCTCCATCCCTGTGTGCTGGCTGTGCCTGCCATTGTCTGTGTGACATGGCCAGCTCCTTCTCCATCCCTGTGTGCTGGCTGTGCCTGCCATTGTCTGTGTGACATGGCCAGCTCCTTCTCCATCCCTGTGTGCTGGCTGTGCCTGCCATTGTCTGTGTGACACAGCCAGCCCCTTCTCCATCCCTGTGTGCCGGCTGTGCCCGCCATTGTGCCAGCTGTGCCCGCCATTGTCCGGGTCAGAGACACTAATGGCCAGACTCGTGCCACAGCGCCCCCTGCAGCCTCGGAGGAATCATTGCACCTGCGTGGCCGGCCGGGAGCCAGCAGCGCCCCTGCTGGCTGCAGTTGTAACTGCACCGAGGGGGCGCTGCTGGCAGCCAAGGCTGACGTGGTGTTTCTGGGGGGGCTAAGGCTCCACAATTTCAATATTTAGCATTTATTTAATTTTTTTTCTGGTTCTTTGCTTTGCAGGCACCCTTATTTTTTTTTGTTAGTAACCAGTTTTTTTTCACTTTCACCCTTTGTTATCTATTTCTCTCATTGGCAGAAGAAAAGGGAGCTCTTATTGAAGCTCTTTCTCTTTAGAGGAAATTATCATTCCAGGGTGTTTTCTCCTGAAATTTGTTTTGAAAGCAAGACAACTACATACCTTGTTTCAGCTTTTGTTCTTTGTTCAGCTAACAAGGAATGAAAGGAAGCTTAGATGTCTCTGTGTCTCTTTGGACTTGTGTACATTGTAAGACCGATGGTTCTACTTTACTAGAGCTGGGTTATTTTGAAGAGAAAGCAGTGCTGAAACAGGCATTAAATTGCTTTTTGCAGATCTAACTGGAACCTTGATGGTTGTGACAGATCTCCTCTACAGTCCCTGGAAATAACAGGCAATTATGGTGAAGATGAGGACATGGACACATATCTTTCAGATGCTGATAAAGAGGCAGAGTCCAGCTGCCAGAGTAATGAGAAAAGGGAAGGAAGCTTTAGCACCAATGCTATTTATGCTGTTCCCTGCAAAACTAAAAAGGTAAGATTTTAAAATGCATTAGTTCCTTTACCATGTTTTAATATATGAATGCATGTTAATATTTCAGATGCTTTGTATTCTCTTCTTACTCTTCAGACATATATTCAATATTTATTTCACATCCTAATTTTTGTGATTCATTTACTCTCACATGAATTAGGTAGGGTTGTTGGTTGTCACAGAGTCTCTCTCTGGTTATTAGGAGCACACTGGTATTGTATATAATTATCATGCATAATTATATTGTATATAATAATGATGCATAGTCTTGTAAAATGTCCAATAATTTATATTGAGCTTATACTTATATAGTAGATGATTTGTTAAAAGCACTAGTAAATTTACTATTAAATGGTGAAAGCTTAGTTAATGGTTCAGTATTGTGCTAATGAGGACAGACATATAGAAATGGGAGGATTCAGAATCAAACAAAATAAATAATCTTTTCTTGAAGACAAGGGAATTTTTGTATGTTATAATATTTGATTGTCTTAACCAGCAATGAACTTAATACTCCTAAGGCACATTTAAGGTTAAATCAAAAATGAGACAAAAATTTAACAAACAGGAAGAAGTACCTGAGTAAGAAAAAGGCAAATAAAGATCTCTTAAAAAATGCCTCTTCAAAAAAACCCAGCACCAGTAAAGTATGGCCATCAGTCTTAGAATATACACCACAAATCCGAAAACGTGGAAGAATCCATAAAATACCCCAAGGTGCAGAGACAGTTGCTGGTAAGAGGAGGGAAGGGTGTCACTGTCACATTTTCTGAAAAATCCCTTTGCCAGGATTTCTTCTCCTGGGAAGCTGAGAAGCCTCAGTGAAAAATGAAAACCATAATGATCTAATTTGCTTCTCCTGTGTTTTGCTGCTTTAGAATGCAGTTTAGACATTATTTACCAACTGGTCATTGTTTGATTAGTTTCATGTGAATTGTTTTGACTTAATGACCAATCACAGTCCAGCTGTGTCAGAGCTCTGGAGAGAATAATGAGCTTTTCATTGGTATCTTGTTAAGCCTTCTGTCTGTGTCCTTTCTCTATTCTTTAGTATAACTTTAGTATGGTATTCTTTAATACAATATAGTATAATAACATAATAAATTAGCCTTCTAAAAAACATAGAGTCAAATTCATCATTTACTCCCTATGACAAGAAAGTACCACAGAAGGGGAAGAAAAAAAAAAAGGGGAGGAGAGTGAGCAGAATATGTGGAACAGTGGTGTGTGATCAGGGGGCAAACCAGCAAAGATAATGTTAATTGTGGTTCATTGATGGTTCATTCATCCCTCACAGAGGGATACAGTAGATAAATGGTTGATAATCAAGATCACATACACCACAGCAAACAAGGATACAGAGAATAATTTCATGGACTCTTGTAACCAAGGAAGGTGACAGAGAGTACTTGAACTAATCACTTCATACTTGCTAACCTCCTGCTGATCATTGTAAGGTTTAGATTTTATTTGCATAGAGCCCTAAACTACAGCAACACAAAAAAAACCACAAAAACCCCCCAAGAAAAGAAGAAACAAATCTTGTAATTTACTATCTTAAAATATTAGTGAACAATTCTGAATGTGAGTGGGATGTTACTAATATATATACTACTAATACACTAAATGTGTCCTGCAGGTATCAAGGTGTTTTAACAGTGACCTCATGATTTAGAGAGGTTTGTCTTCTTTTTACATAGGAAGAGTTTCCACCATCTCCTGTTCCTAATGCTGACAAGAAGGAGGTTTCTTCCCATGAAACTCAGTGTCAGGTGGTGGTGGATAAGTCAAGTGTACAAATAGAAGGTAAGTAAACTTACTTCAAGTCAAAATGCCTTGCCTTTTACTACCATTGGGGAAAAAATTAATAAAATAATACTATATTGTAATATTATACTCCTTCTTTAAAAGGGCAGTTAAAGAAATGCTACTGAATACTTAGGAGTTTCTAATACAGGCAACTAAAAACCTGCATAAAGAGGAAAGATTGGTTTATACTCACTGTGGAACAAACTGTCAGGCACTGTAAAATGAGGAGGTGGGGAGGAAGGTTTTGTGAACTCTTGCCTTGTAAAGTGCAGTCATTCTCTACTATGTTTTTGTTGATTTTTTTGTGCCAGAAGCAGTCAGGTTTGTAATCTGGAACTTTTTGGAGTGTCACTGTGTTAAAAAAAAAAAAAAAAAAGAAAAAAGTAGAAGCTGTAGAAACTAGCAATGTTAAAAAAAAAGCTAGAGATAGAGGAAAACAGTTTTAATCAGTTATTTTACTTGTCTGAAAAACAGTAGTCAAAACTTCTTGAGTTTTTAAATAATCAAATGGCATGATAGTAGTGTTGTTTATACCTTTTACAAAGTTGTATCATTATTGGTGTCAGGATATTTCTTCAAAATAGAGAAATTAACATGATAATCAGTGTCAGAATATCAACCTAAGCACTGAATTGTTAAGATTCACAAATAGTTTTTTTCAGTATGTTAGGGACATTTGTGTTGTTACTGGATCTGTCCTTAGGCTATATTCTTATAACAATGGAATATTGTGGAGAAAAATCAAAAAATAGAGCAAGACCAATCTACTGGTATAGCAGTTTTCTTGTATAATTATCTGGTCTGTTATTTTTAAATCAGGAAAAGGGAAATAAGAATTAGTTTTGGAGCTGAAAAATGCAGTTTCTACAGAGGATAATTGTAGCAATGATGAATGAAAAACACAGATTCCCCATAGCAGCTGCAAAGGAAGATTATTTATTGCAAAAAACTTTTTTATGCTGTATTTAGAGAATAAACTCTTCTCTGTTTCCATTCCCATGGAATAGAAAAAACATGCAGTGGCTGCCTGCCCCTGCAGGTGCTGCTGTTCTCATGTTCCTTTTCCCCATCCCCTTTTTGATCTCAGTGTCCATGTGCCCTGACCAGTCAGAACCCCAGTCATGAGCTGAGCACACCCTGCTTGTTTGGCTTGTTTTCTGTTTACACAACTTGGGTTTTAGGTTCTCTGACTTGGTTTTTGCTATCCCTTTAGCTGAGGCTTTCCCATGAGCTGAAGTGACAGAAATGAACAGAAGTGTGTCCTGTCAGGCCCTTATTCCATAAGATTTTTTTGTATCTCCCACAGATGGTAGCACTCTGTAGCTAGTGGATAGGAAAGAGAAAACACAACTGTCTTTGAATTTTATTTGTGTTGGATCCAACATGAATAAAAGTCAAAGACACAATTTCATTATTTCAGTAGCATCTATTTATTTCTCTTTTATAGAGAACAATATTGAGAAAGAATGGTTGCTTTGATAAAACCATTTGGGAAGAGAAGGCATTTAATTGAAAATATAGGATATATAAACTGTTTCTAATCCCTCTTGTTCATAGTAACTGCTGCAGGCCTTGCAAGCTGTCAGAATTACACTTGTTTGGTTCAGAGATGCAGTAGGATTCCAGTCCAGTAAAACCAGTGACAATATTTCATTTGTTCTTCAGTTAAATTCTAAACTTATCACAGAAGCCAACTTCATTTCTTCCATACTTGCACCTATCCAGTGTGAGGTAAAGTGGGGTCTCACCTCAGTGTCCTGCTCTACCATGAAACAGTTAGTGGAAAATTAATTCTCTAATCTGTGGTTTGGGAAGGACTTTCTTTCATTTATTTGCATTAATTATATGTGTGCATACATATCCCTATGAACCCTTAGAGCTTATGGACTTAAAATAATTTTTGTTCTAATTGACTGAAAGATCTGTTTTTCTTTTAACAGAAGACCAAAATCTGGGCTTGAATTTAAAGGTAAGACTTTTATAAAGGTTGATTTATGATGCATTTTGGAAAATAGCCTGTCATAAAAAGCTGATAGGTTTGCAGTCACTTAAAAGAAAACTAATATATTGCCACTGTGGAATCTTTTTCTTTTGGAATACAAGAATGGCTAATCCTTCATTTTGAAAAAATGCTACTGTATAGGTAAATGGGCCATAGAAAAGTTGTTGTTTGCTTTTTTTTTAATAGTATATTGTCTGTTACTCCTCATGTGAAAGAAAGAAACTTGGAATGAGAGCCAACATGCTATACCAAGAGATAGCTCATACTGTTAATTTTCAAAATCTGAGCCTGACTTTACTGCATTTTTGTATAGTTTTCTATTTGAGCTGATCTGACTGCTTTCATAAGCTTGAAAAAGAATACCCAAAATTTAGTTTCTCAGATCAACTTGCCAGTAGATTATTTATGAAAATGGTCAGTTCTTCCATTGTTATCAGAACTTCTTTTACAAGTTCTTAACCACATATCTTTTCCTTTGAAATTGTTCATTAGTTTTGTCTCATTAGTCATTGGTGTCACTCAGTGTCATCAATGTTAAATTAATGACAGCATATCCTTACAAAACTTCACTGCTGTTCCATAGAAACATGGAGAAAGTCTCTACATCACCTTCACCTCAACTAAATACATTAGCATAAATGACACTGTCATTCTTTCCCTTCTGAAAACGTACAAATAATTTCAATTTTTTTTTCCAGCAAAGCAAGAACAAAGTTCTTCAACTATGAAAAACACTTTATATTTTAATTTATTTGCTGATACCCAGTTAGGGACTGACATAATTGACTACTCTAAAGTCTTACTCTGTACAAACTTACAAATGGGAAGAATACCCTTCCTGTTTCATCAGGAACCTTTGTGTTTGTGACTTTTATGTCAGCTGTAAAAAAAATTGCTTTGAGAACTGTACATTTCTGACTACCAAAGATAATAGTGAGTTGCAGGTGTCCACAAGTGACTGATGGCAGTGATAATTGATAAAATGATGTCTAGATGAGTAGATGATAAGTTGTGTATTATCAGCAGTGAATCCAACATTCAATTTTGTTGATATAAAAGAAACTCCTTCAAAAACTTTATTTAAGTTCTTCAGCAGTGGTGCTGTTAAAGCAGATTATCTCATTTTTTATTTCTTTGCTAGGAGGAAAAATTAGTAGCTGTAAATCTGATACATGACAAACCTCCACCATCCCCAGGTACTTTCGATTTTTCAATCACTTTGCTAGATATTTTCACTTTATTAATATGCATGTGTATGTGAAAATCAGTTTTACTGATGCAACAACATATCCAGAGTTTTGCAGATCATCTAAAAGTTTACTTTTATAAGAATTGGTCAGTAACTTTTATTCAGTAACACTGAAGCTGTTCAGTGGGAAGGGATGTAAAGCTTTCATTGTATGGGTGATTAAAATTTGCAGGAATCAAGAATACTGACCAGTCCCTCAGGGCACAAACACTTTGCTCATTGCAGTGGGCATTGCACTTTCACCTCTCCAGTCACTGATATTAGAAGAGAGAGATCTGCTGACACTTTTACATTAAAGGAAGGAATGTTTTTAGTGTCTGAGAGAAAAGATGGGAACTGGCAGCCACTTCACAGCTCTCTTTCCACGTCCACTGTTTTTTGTTCTTCCTGCTCTTCTCTTGAGCCATGAGCTGATTTAAATCTTATAAAGGATCACTCATGTATAATGTTAATACTGGAAAAAATAGATTTTAATTTGCTGAAACTCCTATTCCAGTCTGGATACTGATTTAGATCTTAAAGTATCACGCAATATAATGTTAATTTTAGAAAAAATGGATTGTAATTTGCTGAAACTCCTATTCCAGTCTGGCTAGTATTTAAATACCTTGCTCTGTGGCATTACAGATGTGTCTGTTCGGGCTAGGCAAGTATGGGAAAATATAAGCAAGGAAAAATTCAGAGAACTAAAACAAGAAAATTGGTCTCTGAACAAGGCATACCAAGCTGTGGTCCAGCAATTTGAGGGAACAAAACAGCTCATAAAAGAACAGGAATTAAGGCTGAAGATACTAGAAGAAGAAAACAAAAGACTAAAAGAAGCTGCAGAGAACTCACATAGAGAAGGTGGGAGAAACATATAAGCTATTCTGTACTTATCTTGTTTCACTATTTCTAATTTTTACAACCTTTTCCTCTAGCAGTAGGTTTCAAGTCATTGATTTAGGCAAGTATACATGCAGAAGTAGTTTCCAAACAGTATTTTCTACATTTGTAGAAATTTTGTCAAGGAATAAGTACACGATAAGAAAAAAAATTACTTGTTGTTTGAAATATAATGAATTTTTTGTTAGTTGTTTTTCATGGGATTTTTCCATTTTTCTTTCTCTTTGAGAGAAATTCTTGGTTATTATTCTAGCTTATTTAACTTTTTTTCATTACAATTAACAAATTGTTGTGAACATTTCTTGAATTTTAATGGAACTTTCTTGTTGGATATTTGTTTTAATAGGGGAGCTAACAGAATTACTTTCTCTCAGACAACAAGCACAAGAGCTGGTAGATGAAAATGATGCTTTGAAAAGAGTGGTCCATCGTTTAAATGTAGAATTAAGTCGCTATCAAACTAAATTCAGGTCATTGTCCCAAGAAGAGGTGAGAATCTTGGTTATCAAGGCAGTTTCTACTGAAATGTCCCATTGTCTGTTATTTAATCTTTTGAGTTTTTATGACTGTTTTCTAAACCAGATTTGTCATAAAGTCTATAAATTGCTCTTTTTCTGAAATATAAAATAATTCAAAATAAGCCTTTATCATTAAGTCTAATATTAAGAATTCAGTATTGTTTTGTATCAGTAAGATCCTGAACTTTCAGTTTTACTGGGTGTGTGTTAACATATGCAACACATCTAATGAAAACATAATCTTGTTTGGGGTGATAATTGTGACTGCAGTGGACAGGGACTGGTGCTTAAAAATCAGGAAGTAATGTCAGTATTTTTTTAAATATCTATTCTAGAAGGCAAAGCTGAAAAGCTTACCCATGGAAGGGCCACAACCACCATGGCTGGTAAGTCAAATAATATTTGCACTTAACTGTTCATTCCTCTCTAAGTAAAGAAGGAGAATTTCTTTACTGGAATCAAAGTATTCAGCTATTACTTTGCTGAATTATCACATACTAATAGAATATTATAAACATTTCTTTTGTGGCAGAAAAATATGTATGGCAGAACTTTGTAATGAATGTGTGCAGTTCCAGCTGTACAGTAAGTTACAAACTGCACATAGTCACCAACTTTGAGCTGTTGAAAAGTGTTGTTATACTGAGAATCATAAATGCCATCTTCACTTAGAATTGGCTAGCATGTAGTTTGCTTCAAGGTCTGTTTCTTAATTGGTAATCTTAATTGTTAGTCTTAATTGGTAATCTTTTGCTGTTACTTTTTTTGTGATTATACTAAAAGAAAACAGAATATTTCTGATTGTAGTAATGGTCATGGATCCAGTAGTAGCCTATGAATTTCTGACAAGGAGAAGGAAATAGTCTGTGAAAGGGAATGCATTTGTAATATGTAAAAACATTTCTCCTTGAAATACTCAACAGATCTTATATTTTCCTTCCTCACTGTTACTGAGAACTGTACAGAGTGGGAAAGTTCTCCTGCTTTCTCTTTTTAGCCAAAATAGCCAATAATCACATATGAATGTATTTAGTCTTAAAGATGCAGATTTGAGAGTGTAAAAGTTCCCTTCCCACTTACTAATGAATCTGGGATAATTTTTTTTAGCAGTAGCATTCACTATAGTGTTTGAGTCTTGTTTTGTATTCACTTGCATCCATATTCTGCTGTGTTATATATAGTGATAAGTTAAAGCTGCTTTTTAGAAGAAAGATGCAGTGTGAGGTGTTTCTGCAGCATCATTCTGCATGTGATGCTCTGTGTGCTTGTATAAGTTCTGCAAGTCATACATGAAACCCCTTTAACAGCTTTCAAAACTAATAATCTAGAGCCAAAGTAAAAAATACAGATGACATGATAGCTTGTAATTAATATACATGTATTTATTTTTTAATTTTCTTTTAAGTTGGATATGAAGTATTTGTCACCTCTTCTGTTGGCGTATGAAGATAGAATAAGAGAAAAGGAAGATTTTATTCTTGAACATGAGGCAAGTTGCCATTTAGAAAAAAATATCCACTAAAGCAGAAATAAATGACTGAATTTTTTAAAGGGATTTGCCTGTGATGTTCTCTGCCTAAAATTAAAAGCTAGTTTGTTTTACTTTTCCATGCATGGTATTGTGCTGTCTCATCCTACTTGGTTTGCTTGTTTTTGTCAGCCTATTCACTTTTAGGAGCATGCACTACACTGACATATATAAGATGTGCTCTAAAAATGGAGCAAACCATTAACTAGTCAGTGGTAGAAAGAATTTAGTCCTAAATTCATAGTGGGAACTCAGTGCTCTTGCAGCTGCTTCTGGGTTTTGTGGTAGAAGAATCCTTACTTCTAGGTATTAAAAGATTGGGTACTCTTTTTGCTTTTTAGAAATATTTTTTGTCACTGAATCTTTGAAAAAATAGCTATTTGTTTCAGAGTACAACTTTCCTAGGTTTTGAAAGTAAAGGTATTTCCTTCCAAAAATTGAGCCATGAAATAAGCAGAAAACAGCAGGGGGTTTTTATATTCCTGTAAATTCACTGTGTTGTCTTACCATGTTCAAATCCATGTCACTCCTACTGAAAATGGATAGTATCAGCCAGTAATTTCCAGAATTCAGCTTTTTAAACCTATCTTCTGAGGGTCTGCAACTTGCAAAAATGTGGCACAAGATCAGTATTACTGTTAATCAAATATTACTAGATTAATGAAACCATTTAGAAATCAATATGCCCACCTGAATTAGAGATGAGTGAGTAGTGAGATAATATTCTATTATGACAAGAACTAGAAGGCACCTAAGCATGTGTACTTAAAAATTTTTTCTTGATGTAAAAATTAAAGAAAATAATTTCTTTAAATTATTGCTAAAAAAAAAAAAAAAAGAACTTTATATGAAATCCTTTGTCTTCCAGGAGGATATGAAGAATTTTAAAGCACGAGTTGAAGAGTTGGTGAAGGAGAATGAAGATTTGCATGGGCAATTAAATAACTTCATTGCTCCTACAGAATGGCAAGTTATATTCCTAGAAATTATTTTCAAAATTTAAAATTATTTTGCTTATTTAATGCAATTTTTTAAAATTACAGATCTTAAGGAAATTTTTTTGTCTGTAAACACTGCTTTTCTGAAGAATTAATAGCATTATGAGTGTCATGCTGGAACAATGCTGATCTGTAGTGCCTAGAAGAATTTTGGAGTAAAGATTAAATATGAATGTGGAGTTTTGCACTGGAAGCCCATGTAATTCTGTCCTAGATATTGCAGGTTACATACCTTTACAGTGTGCCAATGACATCAGTTTTTCACTAATACAAAAGAGCATTGGAATGTGGCATTAGAAGAATTTGATGTTTTTGAGAAGTGAGACAATGCAAATGAAATTAAGTGAGACAGTGCATAATGAAGTTAAGTAGTTGTTGGAGATTGGGATTTTTCCTTTTTTATTAATTTTTTGTCTCCCATTTGTTGCCCAAGAGATGGGAATGACTGATACTTAAAAGATGTGGTTGGAAGGAGGAGGAGGAGGAGGAAGAGTGCAGCTGACTGCAGTCTCTTAGCTGTGGGGCTTTCCCTTGGGAAATGCAGAGATCCCTGGAGACTTTGGCTGGGATTCAGCTCCTCACTCTCTTGGGATTGGGATGGGAGTGCACAGGGGTGCTTTTGGTGCCAGACCTGCTGCCCAGAGGATTTGCTGCCGCTGCAGAGTTTTCATCCTGCTCCGAGTGTACTGTGGGTGAGCTTCTGCTCACAAGGAGGTTGGAACAGGTTTGGGAGCAGCATCCACGATGAGTAAACATAAAAATTCTTCCTGCACCCATGGCACAGGTAGTGGTTGCATGCAGGGGCTCAGATGACAGCATGAGGAGGACTTTGGAAGAGACAGCATGCAGCATAATCTTAAATCTTTCTGCAGACCCACCCAGTGGCAAAGACCTACTTTCAATGAGACAGAAATACAGGTGTTAGTATCTGCATAGGTTTGGTTACCTCAGGTCCTGCTATTGCTTTCAATAAAGAGGTTCAAATATGATTTTGTAAGTTTACACTGTTGACAATCAATTTGTGTTTGTTCTTTGGACATAGCATCTGAGTTATATTCTATTTATATTTATCATTGCAGGCAGCTGCTGCAAACTCAGGCCAAGCTGGTCTTGGAAGAAAATGCAGTGTTGATGGAGCAACTCAAAATTCAACAAGCTAAAGCAAAAGAGAGTCACAGACAGCATGTTCAGGAAGGTAAAAGTGCTTGAGTTGCTACTCATCTGAACTATACTAAAGATGATACTGCAGGTTTTGATTTTTGTAGGGTTTTTGTTTGTTTTCTGTTGTCATTATTTGTTTTGGCAAGCTTGGCAGTGTTTTGGTTTTGGTTGGCTGGGGGTTTTTTTGCAACTTTATATATGCCTAAAAAGCATCCTTGAATGTAGGTAATGTTAATAGGAGATCAAGCTCTGGATGTCAACTGATACTTTAAAAATGTCATTATCACCTATTGACACTATAAAAAATACTCCATTTTGACTTCTTCTGAAAAAGTGAGAACTGTTAAACAGCAACACAGTCATTTGTATAATTGAAGAGCACTTCAAACTGAATCAGAATTTTTCATAGTAAAATGACATTTCAGTGAGCTTATAGCCTTGAAAAGAAGTACTCTTGAAGTTTCTGCACTATTCCAAAACAAGTTGCTTGAGACAGCAAAAAGTCAAGTCCAAGCTGTTAAAACACAAACTGACAAATGGTCTGTTACATAATGTTGTAAACAGCTAGGAATGAATGTAGTAATGGTTTTGTTGAAGTTTCACCCAGTGCTTGAATTAGTTCTGCTCTACACAATTGACTTTTTTCCCCTCCTTCCAAAAGCTTCCAAGTTGACCAAACAAATAGTAATCTTAGAAGATAAGAACAAGAGTCAAGAGGAAGAAATAACAGAGTACCAGAAGCAGCTAGAAGCTTTGTGTTCTACATGTGAAGAGCTGAAAGCCAAAGTGGACAGCAGAATAACAGCAGAGGAGCACTTGGCTGTGGTGAATGATTTAAAAAGGTATGGGTTGATAGATGGTGCACATACGGAGAAACGTTGGTGCAAGGCATGCACATGACACACAGCACTCTGCAGGGAGGAAACTTGTGCTGGTAATCCAGGAAGGTAACTAGCAAAGCACAAAGAAAGGGAAAGAAGTGTTTAGAAAATACTTACGTTTTTAGAGACATTTAAAATTGCAAAATCCCAGTTCTAGAAACATGGGTAGAAGTGTTTTTACCATAGAGTACCTACTGCTAATTGCAACATTTTAAATAGTAGAAGAGGAGGCATTAAAAATACCATTTTTGTGAAATCTATTTGCTTCTATCACTACTATATAAAAAACATTTTCATGCTTGTGTTCCCATCTTTGGAACATGTCTAAAGAATCCTGAAATTCTGAGCCAAAAGTTCTAAGTTTCTTTAATTGTTACAATATGGAAATTACATGAAACATCACAACTCAAAAGTGCTGCTGTGCAGGATAATCTGCAGAGTAATGTTTCTGTGAAGACATTCCATAGATTTGAATGCTCTCAAGCCTTTGGATAGTGCTGGTTACTGTTTCATGGTACAGTGCCATCCTGAGAAGTCCTCACACCTTGTATTTTGGTGTTGATAGTAATTTATTTGAAAAAAAAAAAAAAAGAGAAAGACAAAGGGATTACATCTGGACAGCATATTTTTATAATTGAAATCAAGTGCAGTCAGAAGGAATTACTTGAATAATTTGATATGAGATTGTAATACCTCTCTGTTGTCACCAGGGAACACTGAGCATTCTCAGTGGATCTTACTTCATAACTTCAACATAGGTATCTTCCTAGGACTTAGCATTTTAGTGATGTAGATCTGTACATGATACCTGTTCTACACTGTTGGGTTTTGCAGCTGTTTACAGCAGGAGCAGGAGAAAAAACTCTCTGAGGTGGAAGCAGTAATGGGAAAGATAGCATCACTGCAAACTGAAAACAAGAAACTGCTCTTGGAGAAAAATAACTTCATGGCTGACAAGAAGATCCTGGAAACTGAGATGCAGTTGACTCAAAAGACAAACAGGTCTTATCACAGTCTCATTTTCTTGTACAGAAACACTTTTATTTCTAAAAACAGAAATATCTGTAAAAATACTGTCTGACTTCCCATAATGTGTATTTTCTACCTACTGCAAAAAAAAAACCTGTTACCTAAGCATGTTTGTCATGTCTAGAGGCCTGGTTGTCAAGTTTTACCAACCTTTCATGCTCACTTTTCTGTGTCTGTGTGTAAATTAAGAATATACCTTTAATTTAGTAATTAGTAGTTAGCTATAGCAATTAATCATTAGGTGTACTTATCTGACAATAAGATGAGTTGACATACCCTATTTGCAGTTAGACAAGGATAAGACTTACACTATTTGAAGATCTTCTTATGCACCTGGTAGCTTAGAGAGGAGTTCACAGTATTTTAAAAAGACAGTATTATTGTTCTCTATCTTAAGAAATATGAGCTTGTAGCCATTGCACAAACTGTTCTTTTGAACCACTGTTATTGTTGTAATTCAGATAACATATTGTAAAGAAAAAGCAGCAGAAATTTTAACATGATACTATTGGCACTGCAAATATTCTGAGCCAGTGCATTTTTAGCAGTGTGTATGATTGTTTGAGACTTGTACATGTTGATTTGCACATGTGTGATACAAGTTTTTTAAGGCCATTACTAATTCCCAAACCAAAGATTTTCCCTTTTCTTTTACAGACGATTGAAGAAGAAAATTGGTCTTTTGCAACTGCAGCTGGAGGAAGCAATGGAAAAAGAAGTCGCAGCCCATCACTATCTAGCAAACCTTATTGGGCTGGTGGAGAAGACAGCTAAGGAACGTGATCATCTTGTGTTTTTGGTAATTACCTTTAAATAATTCATGTGATTTAATTGATATTTCACACAGTTATCATGCTCCTGGCACAAGTTATTAATAATCTGAATTTTCAAAGAATACAGCTGTAATTCCAGTTCAAGGATTTAGCTCTATTTAAGTAGACTTTAGAAAATAGGATAGGAGCAGTGAAAGATTTTTTTTCTAGAGGAGCAATTAAAAGCATCTACCCTTATTTCTGGAGGTAATATAATTAAGCCTTAAATCACATGAGCATTAGGGTCTGAAATGGCACTTGCCAAGCTTAAAAGATTTTTTTAACCTAGTTTTAGAAATTGATGTTGAGCTACATGTATTTAAAAATAGCACACAATCATAAAACTTGAATATTTGTTTTGAGTCTTAAGGGTGGACTGTTACCCTTGAAGTGAGCTGTATGGACTGTCTGCTGTGGGTGCATATCCATAGTACTGCTCCTTGTTGGTTAGCAGTCATTTGGACAGGCTGATGGAGAGTTTTGGAACAACTTCTGCTTAGTGGAAGTGCCTGGCATGGAGGTTTCTGGGCTTTTTGTAAACCCATTTTGTTTCTTTTTCAGGATACTGGGCACAATTTCAATTTTTCATATTCATACTTTTGTCTTCAAATTGAATCTGAAATAATTTCACAAAACTTTGTAAAAGTAAAGCTTCTTTTACTTGTTCAGGTAGTAGACAAAGGTTGTCATCAGCATTGGATAAAAAGATAACTTTTGGATTATCAATTGGATAAATTGGATAAATTAACAGCAGTTAATTCCTAATTCTAGGAGAGGAACTATGGTGACACAGCTCTAATCTTTTTCCCCACTACAAACTGGACTTCAGGATTGTGAAACTGGGCACAATAAATATATCCTAGAAACTGGGGGAACTGAATTCTTAGATCTCAAGCTCTGGGATACCTGCTTTTAAATATTAATCATACCATATTAAAAATATCCTTGCCTAAACCCCTGCCAAATTCAAGGGCTTGTTTGAGAGCAGACTGCTAGATGTGACCTAAAGGATGAGTCTTATGCATAAAAATGGGATCCCTACTAATGCATACTTAGATTTGTAGAAAACCCACAGAATTGGTTGGGTTTACAGTTTGTTTCATTTCAGAATAATACTGCTTCATAATATTCACAGTCAGTTGACAGATTATTAATGAACTGTTCTGAGAATAATTTCCAGGACTCTTTTTCCATGTTGGTTCTTCAGACAGTTAGAGTTCAAAATGGAATTGCTGTGTCTCCCTCATGTATGCATTTTGTCTGCCCTGACAAACAAACAGAGTGGTTACATGTAGCTTTGTTTACTGCATGGTTGCAGGCCAGATGTTTGGAAAATGAGAATCAGGGTGTTCTCAAGAAAATTATAGAAGGCAGCCTGCGCTTAGGAAGACTGGAAGAAAAAGTTAAGGTAAGCAGTGTTTCCAAGCTAAATAGCTATTGTGAAATGTTTGGGGTTTTTTAATGAGAAAAGTAGTTACTCTCTGCCAATGTTTTATGAAAGACTTACGTATGGATTATCTTTAAAAGTTTTGAAAAAACAAAATAAATCAGCATTGTAATTTTCACTAGTGCCTTCTTCCACTGTATTTGTGTATTGCATGTCTGCCAGATATTGTTTGCAACATTACTTGGAGAATTATGACTAGTTGTAATAATATTTAGAGATTATTTCTATTTCATTTTTTGCTCCATATTGTAACCCAAGTGTTCTGTCTTCTACTTCTTTGAGGCTGTACCACTCCTTCAGCTTGAAATCCATTAACATTTTCATTCTTCCAAATCTAATTGTATCTCAGGTGTACACTTATCATCAAGTACTTTCTTGTGACCATGGGGTAGAAGGTTGAGAAACTCAGGATTTCAAACATCCAGCCTAGTGAGGGAATACATTATAAGTTATCTTTACTACCCTCTAAACAAAAAGCACAGTATGTAATTGCAGTGTAACAGTGAAATAAGTTTGAAACATTTGGTGCTACCATGATTATTTTTACTGTAATTTTAAGAAAGGAGAAAGAAACCTGGTATATTGGTTTCTGTATCTAGGAAGTAATGTATATATTACTTTCAAAAGCTGTTTTGTATTAAGTCAGGTTTGTTCAGTTTATCCTGAGGCAGAGTCTCCATATTCTACTTTGCCAGTCAAGACCTCCACTGCTATTCCTGCATCAAATGACACAAATGTGCACCACCACTGTGTCACTGGAGACCATCTCCACCTGCACTTTCATTGTAAGGATGGACACAGCTTAGAAATTAACCACAAAGAAAATAAATGAAATTGTAAGTGTAAAGAGAGAGCAATAAGCTGAAAAATAGCTTGAATTTGTAAGGAACCTTTCATAAAATACCTGAATGCATGAAACACTACTGTGAAAGATTTACCTAATTATATTAAGACAGCCATAAAATATTTTTAGCTTTTTTCACCATCATTTATGTCTAGCTCCCCTACTAAGATAGTGGCTTGTATTCTTGTTAAATGTGGATCTTCTGCAATGTAATAGATCTGTGACTACTGTAAGGGATAGAGAAGAGGTTGGCATAAAATTAAGAACATTTACATGTAGTGAATTTAAAGTGCAAAACCAATACTGGCAAAAGGACGGGCAAGGACATACTTCATTGGATGCAGGGGGAAATATATTGACTTAAGGAGAAGGTAGAGATACTTCATGCCATATTTTTCTCCGTATTCAACAGTAAGACAGATTGCTCTCAGGACAGCTGGCCTCCTGAGCTGGTAGAAGGGAGAAGGGAGCTGCCCTGGAGGACAGCCCCCTGTAATGCAGGAGGAAGCAGCCAGGGCTGTGCTAAACCATTTAGATACTTACAAGTCTATGGTCCCAGAGGGGATCCATCCCAGGGTGATGAGGGAGCTGGCATAAATGAGCTCCCCAGGCTGCTCTCCATCATTTATTATCACTCCTGGCTCAGCAGGGAGGTCCCAGGGCACTGGAGGTGCCAGTGTGAGCCCATCCCCAGGAAGGGCTGGAAGGAGGAGCTGGGGAGCTCCAGGCCTGTCAGCCTGACCTGGGTGCCCAGCAAGGTTATGGAACAGATCACCCTGAGTGCCATCACAGGGCACCCACAGGATGGCCCGGGATCAGAGCCAGCCTGCGTGGGCTTAGGAGGGGCAGCACCTGCCTGGCCAACTTGATCTCCTTCTATGACCAGGTGACCCACCTGTGGATGTGGGATGTGCTGTTCACAGGGGTCTCAGGACAAGGGAAGAGACAAGAGTGTTGACTCTATGTTTCAGAAGGCTGGTTTATTTTTTTATGATATATTATTTTAAAGAAAATGATATATTAAAACTATACTAAAAGAATAGAAGAAAGGATTTCATCAGAAGGCTTGCAAGGAATGGAAAAGAATGGAATGATAATAAAATCTTGTGACTGACCAGAGAGTCTGAGCCAGCTGGGCTGTGATTGGCCATTAATTAGAAACAACCACATGAGGCCAATCCCAGATGCACCTGTTGCATTCCACAGCAGCAGATAACCATTGTTTGCATTTTGTCCTTGAGGCCTCTCGGCTTCTCAGGAGAAAAAATCCTAAGAAAAGGATTTTCATAAAAGATGTCTGTGACAGTGGGGAAGGCTGTGGATGTGTCTGCCTGGACTTCAGCAAGGCCTTTGGCACTGTCTCCCACAGCTCACTCCTGGAAAAGCTGCAGCCCAGGGCTGGGACAGTGTCAGGACCCAGCACATCCCTCTGGCTGTCCTGAGCAGCCCAGACCCTGCCAGGGGGCTCAGAGACCCTGGCACAGAGCCCAAGATGCCTGTGGGTTTGATTATGACCCGTGGAGCAAATTACCAGCCTTAGATGAAGATCTGCAAGCCATGACAAATTAAGTAGAATGATTGTGAATTTATCACAAACTGAAAAAGTCGATTTTGGGGTTTTTAGAATGGGGATTCAGGGGGCAAGATGGAGGAATCTGGGTGTGTCCAGCCTTTCTCCTTCTTCTTCTTGGCCTCCATCTTCTGCTGTGCTGGTGGCACTTTTAGATTGGTTTAGAGTAGAAGCTCCCTGTCTAACACAGGTGATGGGTATTGGGAAGGAATTGTAAACATTGTACAGGTAGTTTTTAGTATAAAGACATAACCCTGCCCTGGGGGCAGGCAGAGTGCTTGGAACTGTCCTGCTGGATGGGCCTGGCAGGGCAGGAGAAAGAATTTTATAGATAAGCAACAATGAACAACCTTGAGACTGAGAAATGAAGAGCCCTGACTGCTTCTTCAAGCACTGGGCTGGGAAAAGAGACTTTCCAACCTTTCTTGGGGTCACTGTGAGCAGCCAGAGATCCCAACAGGACAGGAGCACTCTCAGAAGTGGCTGGGTGGCCCAGAGAGTGGTGGGGATGGTGCTGCATCCAGCTGGGGCCAGGCACCAGGGGTGTCCCTCAGGGCTCTGTGCTGGGGCACTGATCACTCCTGTTCAATATCTTCCATGATGATCTGAATGAGGGGATTGAGTCCACCATCAGTAAATTTGCAGATGACACCAAGCTGGGAGCATGTTTTGGTCTGCTGGAGGGTAGGAGGGCTCTGCAGAGGGACCTGGACAGGCTGGATAGATGGGCCAAGTCCAACAAGGTGAGGTTTAACAAGTCCAAGTGCCCAGTCCTGCATTTTGGCCACGAAACCCCCTACAGGCTGGGGACAGGGTGGCTGGGCAGTGCCCAGGCACAAAGGGACCGGGGGTTTTGGTCAACAGCGACTGACCATGAGCCAGCAGAGTGCCCTGGGGGCCAAGCAGGCCAATGGCTCCTGGCCTGGCTCAGGGATGGTGTGGCCAGCAGGGGCAGGGAGGTCACTCTGCCCCTGCACTGGCACAGCTGAGGCCACACCTGGAGTGCTGTGTCCAACCTGGCCCCAGTTTGGGAAGGATGTTGGGATGTTGGAGTGCCTCCAGAGGAGGCAACGGGGCTGGAGAGGGGCTGGGAACACAAACCCTGTGAGTGAGGAACCCCTGAGGGAGCTGGGGGTGCTCAGCCTGGAGAAAAGGAGACTCAGGGGTGCCCCCATCACTCTGCACAGCTCCTGAAAGGGGCCTGTGCTCAGGTAGGGGTGAGTCTTTCCTCCCAGGCATTTAGTGACAGGACAAGAGGACACAGCCTTAAGCTGTGCCAGGGGAGGTTTAGGGTGGACATTAGGAAATATTCTTCTCAGAAATGGTGATTGGGCGTTGGAATGGCTGCCCAGGGAGGTGGTGCAGTCACTGTCCCTGGAGCTGTTTAGGGTGGCTGGATGTGGTGCTCAGTGCCATGGTTTAGTTGATGAGGAGGTGTTAGGTCATGGGTTGGACTTGATGATCACAAAGGTCTTTTCCAACCTAATTCATTCTGTGATTCTGTGAACTGAGAGATACTGACTCAGTGCCATGGTCAGCATTACCTGAGGTAGTACTTTGCCTGGGGTCAGCATGATAACCTGAGCTAGTACTTTGGCTGGGGTTTCTCTTTGTAGTTCATAATTGTAATTACCAAGCAGTTTGATGATCCATGGCAAGAATTTGAGGAAACCAATTTTTCTGGTATTAAAACTATTTCTTTACAGTCAGAATTCTGCACTGTTTTCTCTTTTAATATGAGCTTGGACATAATGTTTGTCTCATCAGGGAGTCCTTCAACTTCATGCAAAAGGGACAGCTAACACAGCAAAATCTGTCTTTTTATGAAGTATTTTAGTCAAACATCTAGTACAAATTCTGTGAAAACAATCCAGGGTTTTGGACTTAAAACTGTGAATAGTAAATCTCTGATAACAGAATTTGCACTCCAGTTCATCATTACACACCTTTTCCTTTCCTTTACTGCAAATGTAATTAATCTTTAAATTATGCACACACTGTTGAAAAAAAGAATTTAGATTACAACAAGTTCATTCATTCTGAATCTCTATTTGATAATAATTTTGTTAGTCATGAGGTTTTAGTAAAAACAGAAACAACCTTTGTATTGAAGACATCTACCATCTCCTGCTGTAACTGCCCTCATTTTCATGCAAGTTTGCTAATTTGGCCTTAATTTTTTTCCTGTCCTCTTGCTCCCTATTGCATTTAGAGTACAAAATTGTGATTGATGAAGAGAAAGCAATAAAGATTTGTTCCTAGCACTTCCTGATCACTGAGGAGCTGTGTATTTGAGAACTGCATGTACTCATTGCAGAACTTGCTGTTTTGGATAAGCAGTTGCTCATGCCAGCACATTTGAAGGAGACAATGTTCCTGTCACCAGTGTTCCTTTGCCCTGTTCCTATCAACATTAATCTGGACTTAGGGAAAGGTGCTTGGTGTCTGAAATCAGGATACCATGGGCTGATGTAAGTCTTGCTGCATACATGGCTTTTCTATTCAGAGTATTCATTCTGCTTTGTTAGACCCTAGATTTTTCCAGTATGAGACCCTTGAAAATTCATGGAACATTGCTGGTTTTTTAAATGCAGCCACTTAAGGAACTGCTTCCATTGTTTTGTCAGACCTAAAGATGGATTATTTTTTCCCCAAATATTTTAATTATCAGGGCAGGAATTCACCCCTGTTTTTGTCCCAAGTTACCAGTCAGGAAACACAAGGGCCCAGGTAGTACAGCATATAATATTGCAACACCTGTTTTCCCTTCATTCATATGTTTAAAGTCTTTCACACTTTGTGATGTTAGCTGATGTATAGAAAGAATCTCTAAATTATTCTGGTATATGTCACTATTTTGTATAGTTGGCATAGAAAACAGAAAGTATAACCAAAATGGAAAGGAAATGCATTCATCCTATTGGTAAAGGAACCACTGGATTCTGTTTCACACTCATAAGTTGATCTGTATGCACAGGAGAGAGAAATGTACCCAAATTTGTGCTGGCTTTTGTCTGAAGCTGTTTCAGTTTTCTCACACTTCTCCACTCAGCTGTGCACTCAGGAGATGACCTGCACACACTGCCACTCACACAGAAGTGCTGCCAAAAATCAGGGGAGAGATTAACATCCCCAGGAAGGTTGGTTATGTGTCTCAGGCATTCTGAGCCTGCTGAATAGAACCTATCTTTCCATGACTGCAACAAAATCATCCATTTCCAAGATCTCTGTGACAAACCCAGGAGCCAAGGGCCTCCTAGGAGACCCAGAATGACAGCATAATGGATACCCTGACCCAAAAATATCATGTATGCAGAGTTCCTCTTCATCATCTGCAGTCTGTTTTACTGTCTCTTTACCACCTAGGAGTGAATTATATCCTCTTCAGTACCAGCACTTGCATCCATGATCATTCCTCATCCTCCTTGCTATGTACAGGGGGTGCCATGACATCTCTAGAGGAAAATACTATGACTTCCAGCTATGTGTTACCATCCTCTTCCTGAAAATTCATCTCCACCAGTCTGTTTGCTGCTACCTGCTTCACTTCAGAGAACAGTAATGGGTTATCTTGAACAATTCAAAGGTGTGAGGGATCTGTAAGAGCCAGCAGTGCCTGTGTCAGTATGCCCAGAACCATCCCAACCTGCCCAGGCTGCATTTTACAGACTTATCATCGATCAGAACAGAGTATCACTCACACCTATTTTCAGACTATAATCATAAGAAGAAGGTGCACTTTTCCTGCTGATTTTGCAACCATTCTGCACACAGGACTCAGCTGCAGTTGGCAAAGGCAGAGCAGGAGGAGCTGTGGGCTGGGGAGGAGCAGAGTGCAGCTTAAAACACAAACCTCAGCTTAAAGCACAGAACACCCAGTACTGGATGGTCAGTGAGCACATGATGGAAAGCAGGGTTTCACCAGTGCTACAATTCACCAGCCTTCCTTCCCCCTGATAAAGTAGACATTTGCTCTTGTTCTTTGACATTATTACATTAATCTAATCTATAGAGGGCATTTCAATCACACCTGGCTGGACCTGGCACATGCTGGGGCTTTTACTGACAGAGGGGAAGGTTCAGCTGTTTCCCTAAACTCTGCACATCCTCTAGGCTGGCTCTGAGCAAGCTTCTGTTCAGAAGGAACTTGTTTACTTGTAGCCTTCCATAACATTACTCTGCATTTTGAAGGCTTCTCTGGGAATCTAAAAAGTTGAGTGATGTTACTGGTTAGCTTGCAGGCTTCTTTTTCTTCTATTAGAAGTGTCAGGGAAAAGTTAGGATAAAAACCCTATGGAAGTCAGCCTTAAAGATTGAATTACTAACATTCCAGGTAAATATTACCTGTTGTTATACTATTACCTCTAGAAAATTAAACTTCACAATGACACATTTTGCAAGTGCTAAAAAGGAAACAGTTTGTGGGAAGGATTATATAGCCTTACATACAGCACGTCTAAAAATGCCTTTTTTTAATTCCTCCAAAAGGCAAACACAGATCTTTCTTCCCTAATTCAGATGAAGATAAAACATTAGTGATTAGCACCTGAAATAAAACTTTATATTAGCAAGACATAAATAGCAGTATTTTCAAAGCTTCACTAAATTAGTTTACAGTTTTATTAAAGGAGGTGTTTCCATCCCAAAACTCTGTTCTGTAGCCTGTAGGAAACATCACAGTCTGCAGAGAAAAAGAACAGTTTTAGCATTCTTTTTGTAATAATGAGAAAATAAGTTAATATTGGATTTTGGTATTGTCAAGAGCAGCAGCATCTAGAAATGTGTAACAATACACAAACCAGTTTTCTTGTGTGCTTATGCAATTCAATGGGGATGTTATTTCAGAAAGCAAAGTTACTAACTTACTTTTGAGATGAGACCAGTCATTAGTTATTTAGTTATTATAGCCATTGATCAAAAAATCCCTTGTGCTTCACTGAACAAGAGGACTGTTACATGAAGCAGCAAGCAAAGGTATCCTTTTCTTCCTCTTAGTATTAAGATTAAACAACTAACAAAACAGAAACACTTTTTCATGGTATGTACTGACAAGTATGACTGGTAAGCAACCTGTGCTGTAAAGTGTAGCTTTGTACCTTGGAAAACAAACCTTTTGTTGCAGGTAATAAAACAAACATACAGCATGGTATTCATTGTACACAGTAGTTTTTTATGCAAAACAAAATTAACAAATAGGTTAAAATATCCCATAATGCAACCTACCTGGCATAATTGAGCAAGGCAGCATTGATGTACAGATTCAACTGAAAATCAGTATCTCTAAGCCTTTCTTTTGTTGCTAATGACTTGTCCTTATTTCTCCTATAATCCCACTTTTTTCTATTAACTTTAACCATTACAGGTATATAAAAAGAAAGCAGCTGGGAAGCTTGGAGATATCAACCTCAAGATGAGTGAGCAGGAGAAGGAATTTGAAAGGAAAACTGCTCAGTATGAGCAAGAAAAGAAACACCTGCAGCGTCTGCTGCAAGACAAACAGGAAACCCTCAGGGAGGTGCTGGAGCAAAACAGGTGAGGGGGGCACAGACAGGTGAAGGGACAAGGGAAAGTGTGGTGGTGTTTGAGGGTCCCCAGGGAAGAGATGAGAATCTTGACTCCATGTTTCAGAAGGTTTATATTATATTACATTACATTATATTACATTATATTATATTTCATATATTATATTTTATACTATATATTATACTATACTATACTGTATTATACTACATTATACTATATTATATTTTATTATATTATATTTTATTATATTATACTATATTTTATTTTATTATATTTTATTATACTATATTATATTTTATTATATTATATTATATTTTATTATATTATATTATGAGAATGATATACTAAAACTATACTAAAGAATAGAGAAAGGATTTCATCAGAAGGCTAGAAAAGAATGAATAATAAAATCCTGTGACTGCTCACAGCCTTGACACAGCTGGCTGTCATTGGCCATTAATTAAAAACAATTCACATGCAACCAATCAAAGATGCATCTGTTGGTAAAGCATCTCCAGACCACATTCCACAGCCATTAGATAGTTACTGTTTCCATTTCATTTCTGAGGCTTCTCAGAGAAAAATCCTAGTGAAAGGATTTTCATAAAATATGTCAGTGACAGGAAAGCACCTGCACACAGCCCCCAGCACTTGCTTTCCAGCAGAGCTGGAAACAAACCATCTCCTGTGGTTTGAAAATGAGAATGCTGAAACCCTGCTCATGATTGCCAGCTCTCCAAAGAAAGGTCTTTGGAAGGAGGAATTGATTCTGTATGGCTGCTGCTGTTCTTGAAACTTCTTAAGAAGGATATCAGTCTGAGAAGGATATCAATCTGTGTGAATCTTTGATAATTTGAAAGGATTCTGTAAATGAAGATACATGTTGATTTATTTTGATAGCACCTTCTGCTAAAGGCTGAACACTTTCCCATTCATACCTCTCAGTTTTCAGAATAGTAGGAAATGAAAGGAAATTGAGTACACCAAAGATCTGTTTTCTTTTGATTCTGTCTTACTGATCTGTTAACAAGTGACCTGGATTGGCTATGTGCAAAATAAAGAGAAGAAAATGTAAGAGATTTGTAGAAGATTATGACTGCAGTGTTAAGATATCCTTTAAATAAAGAGTCCTGTAAAGGTATTTTTCCCTCTGATAGTGGAAAGCTTCATAGCCCATTTACATTATCAGCATAAAAGAAAAACAGTTTCAGTTTACAACTGAAGAAAAGTAATAAGCAGTCATTTCTCAAGTCATCACTGCCATTGGGAAATAATAGATTTAAATAGATTTTAACAGACAATAGAAAAACAGGGCTTGGTATCATCTACCTTATATCAGTGCAGTCCCTGTCAGTTACTTTATACAGTGCAATTAAACAGGTGTAAGTAGCAGAGTTGTACAATGAACATGCTATTAATCTCTGAAATTTGCATTAAAAACCAGATTGAACTGATTCACATTTCTCTGAAAATACTTGCTTAGGATTTTAAACTAATTAAATGGCTTTCATATCTCTGGGCTCATGTTACAATTTTTTACTGTAGAGAACACCAATTATATAAAGAGGGGCTTTTTCGAAGTAGGATAGAGCATAATTTGAAATCCCACAATATGGATAATTCAAAATTCACCCTTCTAGCCCCAAAGTAGGCAAATTAGATGATGCAACACAGATGTGTAAAATAATTAATTACACTTTCCATACAGTATTCTAAATCACTTTTACCTTTTCAGTCCAAATTAATTCCTTTTTTCTTCAGTAAACACACACAATTAATACTTGCAGCTTCCTTTTAAGAAACAAGATCTGCACCTGGAACTACATCACTGTAGTCCATTTAACTGGATGATGATGAAGAAAAGTGGTTTATGGAAACAAACCCAAGATGAACCCCATCAAGATATGTCTTTCATTTCTTCATAGTCTCCAACATTTCTGAATGGTGTAATGAGTGACTGATTTTTTTCTGGTGGTAGTTAAATCTTAACAGTAATTATTAGAATATAATATAATGAACACAAGTCTAAAAGTAAAAAAGAATTTTTACTGTCATCTTCCAAGTAGTATTTTAGTTAACCTCATGATTTGCTATTTTCCTTTGATTACTATATAAAAATGTAAATTTAAAAAAAATATTACTGAGAAGTCAGCTGAATTCTACAACTCTATAAGAAAGAATAAGTTTTTATGCTTATGAAACAAAATCAATAAAACCAACTAACACCATGGCTGCTAGAATCCATATCAACTAATTTCTTCATATTCCATTATTCTTCTCAAGTGCTGCAATATAAAGTAGTTTCCCAAGGTAATCCAAATGTGTATCTACTCTTTTATGCCTACCAGCCAGAAATTAAACATGTATGTTGGCCTGCTTTTTCTATTTCTGATTTTACAGGTTTATTATTTTCTTTCTCCCTTCACACAGTCACAGGAGTAAGGAAAGGAAAATTTTTGTAGTTCAGATGCTGCTCATCATCTGTAATTTAGCAACTAAAGTCCCTTAGTGCTAGGAGGGTACCAAACATTTTGATTTATTGTGACTAGCTGTGTTTACAGAGTAGATGTTTAGTCCAGAATATTGTCTAGCTGATAATGTTTCTGTGCAAAATGCCTACATAGACATTAAGATAAGTGCATACAATCAATATTTATTCTCTAATTTCACTGTTAGGTAATGAAAAACAGAGTAGCATGCCACATTTTAAGCAGAAAAGCCAGTTTACTTTAAAATCTAGCTGAAAGTATGATGAATCACTGTAAGCAGGTGAAGACAGAAAACTATTTAATATCATTTATTTAGCTCATGCATTTAGTTTAATAATATGCAGTCAGGAAACTGAGGCAAGTCTGACTTAGCTACCACCATGAAATTGTTTATCATAAAAGCATACTGTACCTGTTGTTGCTGGTAAGTTCTCTTGAAAAGCAAAGTGAAATCCCACTGCAGATCCCTGTGCTGTCAGTGAGAGCTGCACAGGGATGAGCAGAGCTGAGCAGGAGCACAGCACAGCTGGGGTGGCAGCTCACTGCCCAGCCCCTGTGTGCCCACAGGCAGAGCAGCTCCAGTGCTGGGCAGATGAAACAGGAAAGCCTCATAAATGTGATTGCCTGGCAAGAGATTTGGAGAATATGGAAAGTATAAATGAGATTGAAATGAAAGCAAGCTTTGAGATCCCTCAGTTACTGAACAACTGGAAAACAATGGTGTGGCCGGCTGAAGGTGATCCCCTTTTGATGGAACAACACCCTCTGCCTGCAGACAGGCCCAAGGCTCAGAGCAGACCCTACAGCTTGGCAGAAGGGGACCAAGAGGAGTTTATAGGGTTTAAAATGTAACACAGCATGGTAATGTAATGATTCTTATAGGCTGTATGGAAATGCTGTAGGATTTGTATCTTGTACTAGATTGGTTAGTGAGAATCAGAATATTCAACACATAAGATGATTTATTGTATTGTAATGGGAACCTTGCTCTCTTATCCTCTTTTACCCTTTACCTCTTTTACTCTCTCATCCTCTTTACCACACTCTTGCCTTCTCTCTCTTTCCCACCCTCTCTATTCTCTGTGTTTGGCAGCTCCCAGCAGGGCCCTGCACCCAGGCCTTTGCAATAAACCCCAAATTCCTGACCTGGCTCCAGAGATCTCTGCTCTCCTTCTGTCCCAACCATCCTCCCCCCATCGCTCCTACACTGCAGTCACAGCATGCTCACAAGCAGACAAAGAAATGTATCCATGTGCTGCTTCTCTCTGTTTTTAACAAGTGTACTCCAAACTAGCATGGGCTTTCATCAAATATAACAGAGATGACTTGCCTTGGAAATTTTCTCCCCTCCTGCATTCTTTAAGCTCATAACAAAAATCAGAAGTTCCACTACTTACCCATTGCATCCAAGGGATGAGAATTTTTCTACTTGGTTTTCAGAAGAAACACATATAGATATAGTTGTACTTTTGATAAATAAAAGCTTTTAAAGATAAGCAGATTTCCCTTCCTGGAAGCTGCTCTTTAGAACCTTGTCAGTAATTACAGCCTTTATTAGACAAGATTGCAAATTCCCAGCATCCTTTAATGAGAAAGCAATAGCATTTTGTTTTTCAGCCAGCTGATAATGAAATCTTTATTAGTCACTGAGTAACCTTAAGAGATATCAATATCACAACCTTTCCTTAAATAAGAGGCTTGAGATATAAACAAAGTTCATGATGTGATCCTAGGGTGAAAAACAAGTTCCTAGATGTTTCCTGTCTTATTTGACAGGTCATTGACCTTTATGAGTTTTCTAGGTCAGAGTTTATTTCGTAAAACAGACTTCTGCAGAGAAACAGTACCTCAAGGTGGTCCCAGCAGCTGTGCTTTGGCTGCAGAATGTAAGTTTGAAAAGTGCATTAAACTGTCCTTGGAAGAGGGTGAACAGCAGAAAAGCTTTGCAGTTGTGCATAGGCAAGGGGGAGGAGCTGTCTTATCTCTGAGGTGACATACGAAATTATAACCATAATAAAAACCTTGGTGATAAGGAATGTATAAATAAACTGTTACAGGATAGATGACAATGAATTCCTGAGCCAGCTCAAATAAGATTCTGAGATTTAAAGCTGGATGAATTTAGTTCAATGAGGGCATGTCTTTTTTAAAGAAGAATCTTTCAGAACCTACATCTAGTAATTTTTTCATCCTCATAAATATGAGTGGAGCACTGGAATTTTGCTTACTCTCAACAAGTTGTAAAATCCTACATTTTGGCTAGGTTAGGTGTTGAATTAAATTTTTATTTTTACTTATTTAATTAAGACTAGCCTACATTAATAAGAAATTAATTTAATGCCTTTTGTCTAAAGGCATCTGGAAACAGCACATGTATCTAAACTGAGCACATATCTAATTTTAAATGCCAAGTGGCAAAGACTTGTGTTTCAAAAGGCAAACCAGCTGTAGAGGCAAGGAAATTTTGGTGTTGAGAAAGATGTGCAGAGCATCAGCAGCTGTAGTAACCAAGCTGCTCTGTAATCCAAATTCCTTGAGGGAAGGGAGGTTGTGACTAGCAAGAAGACACCCTCTCCCCAACCAATTCTGCTGAATGCATTTTTAAATTTCAATCAGGTCAAAATTTTCAAACAAAATCCCCTTGTGTAACTACACTTGAGATGCTACTGCTTCTTCTCAGATGCTGACCTGGGAAGCAGCTGAGCTGTGAAGCTGTACCAGACTGCAAGCTGTGTAGGTGTGCTCTGTCTGCTCATTCCAAAGCCAGTTAGCACTCTCTGCCTCTGCATCTCTCAGCTCTGTTTAAAAATTAGTCCTCCAAGAGGAATTCAGATTCACAGAATCACTGGGTTGGAAGAGACCTTCAAGATCAGGAGTCCAGCCCAGCCCCAACAGCTCAACCCTGGCACCCAGTGCCACATCCAGGCTTTGTTAAACACACCCAGGATGGGGACTCCACCACCTCCCTGGGCAGCCATTCCAGAACTTTATCACCCTGTCTGGAAAAAACTTTTTCCTTATATCCAACCTGTATTGTCCTTGACACAGCTTGAGCCTGTGTCCTCTGGTTCTGTATTACAGTATGTGTGCTCATTTTCCATGCATCAGCTGTGCTTTTCACATCAACTGATGTTCATTTCCATATTATTTTGTATTTTGACATCCACCAGGAATCAAAGGAAACCCAAGCTCTTGGGCTTTGGCTGCTTTCTAAGTTGACAGCACTTTTGTTGGGCTCCCACAAAGATGCATGAGCTGAGCACACAGTCTGACACTGATCAGAGCCCTGGGGCTCAGAGGGGTGGCACAGTGCTCTGGGCAGTGACAAGGGGCACTGCTGTGTGGGGAGCAGAGCTGTGCTCACCAGGGAGCCTCAGTCAGTGCAGGAGGGATGGTCACAATATTTGGGTCTCACATGCACTGCTCTGCGTGCAGACTTCACTCAGCATGTTACACAATGGGTAGTTTTCTGGTCATATCCTATTTAGCATTACATTTAATGAGCTTTTTCAAAAGCAAAAATGGAATGAATTTCAATCAGGCAATTTCAAGCATCTAAATACAGGCTATTTCTAATTTGCTTATCCACATACTGTACTTCTGTACTGCTGAAACATTGTTAAACTTAGCGTTTCTCTTCATTTTTTTCCTAGGAAAACAGAAGGGGAACTTGAAATCATGTGGGAATCCACAGCCAAAGAAAACAAGAGAATGAGAGAAGTCTTACAGAAATCCCTGAGGAAGAACACGTGGAGTGCTGTCACAGCTCATGAACCACACTCTCAGAAGGACCTGGTTTATGGACATGATTTTAGCTATTGTGATGTGAAAACTTCATCCCCTACTGAAAATGAAATTCAGCAAGAATGTCAGTGATAAGAATCTTATCTCATCCAAGACAGAAAACTTAGTGCCTGAAATTGTCTTTTCAGCAGCACAAGGTGTAATGGAATGTTTGCTGTCTTCAATATTAGTGTATTTTTAAGGTGATGAAAATGACAACAGCATATTCTCTACTTGTATTGTGAATAATGTAAATCTAGCCTAAAATATTACTTTGCTATTTGAAGAAAAGGCTATTCATTTTTAAGACAAAATGTTTTGCAACTTCAAGTTAACATGTGAAGAAGACAAGTAACTGGTTATCAGCATAAGCAGCTGGTAAGCTTGGTGTTCAGCACAGACACACAATGCCACAAAACAAGTGAGCAGCAGGACAGTGCTGGTTAAAATTAAAATGACAAGTTTCAGTGAATTCTCCCTAAAATGCCAGATGGAGTATGATGCAAGCTGAAAAGAGTGTGGCTTGTACTTTCTCTCCTGAGGAAGCATCTTGGCTTTCTAAGATGCAAGGATGTCCTTATACTAGATGGTGTGCCAAAAATCTTCTTGTCTCAAGGACAGAGGGAAATTTGACTGTGGAGCAGACAAGACTGAACCATCCTCATGACAGCTGCTGGTGCCTGAATGCACAAGTGTCTAGTGTGTAGATTTACAGGATCTGGGATTTACAGGTGCTGGGAAGCTCCTGCCATGGGTTTGCCAAGGGGACAGGCTGCCAGCACAGGATGCAGCTCTCCTCCAGATTGTTTTGTTCATCCTACTTCAGACTCAGTGGCTTCAAAAGCCACCCAGAGTATTTTCTGAAGCAGTGCTTATTGTATATCCTTTGGATTATTGACCTGTATTTGTCTTAGCTTTCAGATTTGTTGATTTTTCACAATATTGCACATCAACTTTGTAGTAGTAATTATTACTGTCATATGACTTTATTTTGGATTTACATATAAATTGCTGGATCAGCTTTTTGGTTTTGCTTCATTTTCATTACAAAACACAAATGGTACCAGAAAACTGTAACAATACAAAAAACAGGTAACTATCATAGTTGTGTAGTATTAGAAGTAAGGAAGAATTTCATTATTTCTAATACTACATGAAATATTTCATTATTTCATTAATTCTAATTATTTCATTATTGGCTTTGATCAAAGTTAACAAAAAGAGCAGAAAACCAAGTTAAAATACTAAAAGAAATGCATAATGTTTGTGTCTAGAAAGGTTTCTGCAGCATTTTCCTTCAGGGTGGGGAGGAATGGCTTTATTCAGGACAGGGTGGGGACAGCACTTCTGTCACACCACGGTGCTCAGGGACAGGCAGATGTGCAGCTTTCAAAGGCAGGTCCTGCAGTACAGTGCAAAGCTAAAAAATCTACAGACTGTCAGAGCACTGGCACAACCTCAGTGCACTCAGATTACATTTCCCTGATTATGGGAAGCCACCAAAGCAGCTGAGTAATATATATGCAAGCAGGATTTTAGGATGTACTTTAATTCCTTCCCTTTAACAGGAACACCACAAATGCAACAGCCTTATCAGTTCATCAAGATACAACATGTCAGAGTCTTTAGGACAGTGATTAACAGAACTGTTCTCAACAGCACACTATCTTTTGGTCTCTGCCCAGAGACTTAACAAGAGCTACACCTTTGAATCCTTTCACTCTCCTCGCTTTTTCAACTTGATTATTCCAAGACTCCATGCCTCAGCATAACACCAGAAACTCTTCTTAAGCACAGTCTGAAATAACTTCATTAATATGTGAAATTGTCATGGGGGTGGTCTATCACTAAACCAGTCCTGTCCCCTATTTTCCTTGAATTTGAAAAAAAAACCTAATTTGAAATGTCAGGTCTGAAATCCCTCTTCAGGTAAGTCAGACAGGCATCCACACTCCTCTGGTTTCCACACAAGCTCCAATCTGCAGGTGTGCAGACTCTGGAGGAACAGGGAACATGGCCATACCCTCAGCTTTTCACCTTTTTAAAGGCAGGTTTGGAAAATGAAGCCTTTCATGCCACATTTTTTAATATAACCATGTCTTAATGTGCAAATATAATCTCAGAACTGATTTAATATTTACAATACTATCCTCATCTGGTTTTAATTGCCCTATTGAATATGTTTTAAGAGCCTGTAAAAATTGTATTGGTAATTCCTTAGAAACAGAAGCAAGATTTCCAAAACTCTCAATGTTAGCCTGTTTTCCACTGAAGTGACCTGGGAATGTCTTAGAACTGTGCTTTTGCCACAGCTGCTGCCCATTTTCACAGCTCTGGTTTTAGAGTAGGTTTAATGCATGGTTCAAAGGGCAGCACCCTGACATTGACACTCCTAAGGCCTTGTTCAGAATTGCTACACTTACTTTGCCATTTGCATATCATTAAAATATGACTTTTAAATGAACTAACATTGTTAAACTTTAAATGAACTAACATTTAATCACATCCCTGGGTGATTCTCCATACTGTTTTCACAGGAAGAAAACTGAGTAAAAGTTATGTCTCATGGATGAAAAAGTCCTGTGGCTCAGGAACACCTTTTTGGCATAACAAAAATCCTGTTATAGGCTATTTTAAATATGTATGAACATATTTTAAATACATATGAACCTACTTGACATACTTGCAAAGTAAGATACTGGTATTGTTTCAGATCAGCAAAAGTAAACCCATTTGCAAATGTGCCAAGTGTTGTACAAATAGAATTATGATTAGACAGGTGCTTCCCTCCAGTTCCTTCCAAGTTGATTCTCTCTTTTATTAACAGCTGAAAGAAATTATTTGACTGTTTTAGTCTGGTACAGTAACTCTACCCATGCCAGTTTATCCTTTTTCTGTTACCCACCTGACAACAGAAACTTGCTATTTTCCCTTGCAAATGCTGACAGAGCATCCTGACTGTTACATTGCTCCTGCCTCCCAGTACAGAACCTTCCAGATCTTCCAGTTGGTAAACTGAAACCATGAAGTACTTTCAGCTTCCTTTCACAAGACAACATAAAAACATTCTTCCATTCCTACCAAGAAAAGGAGAAAATTCAGGATGTGTGGAACTGTAGTCACAGTCAAGTTTCATTGGTGAATTTACAGAGCACATCCTGTCCATCATAACTGAACATAACTTTGCCATATTTTGGAATAAATAAAGTGATTATATATTCAAAAAGCAAACATTGCTATCACCTTTTAGAACCAAAACCAAAGGAGAATTCGGAGTGAAAGGAATGAGGAACTTTACAAACAAATTGTGGATCTGCTGGTAAACAGAGCTAGATACTGAGAGATAACAGAAACAATGGGAAGGATTCCACTGACTGATGAATGGAATGAGAGAGATTTGTCTTTACAAACTGTGGGTCTGCTGATAAATAAAACTGGATACTGAGAGATGAAAGAAACAACGGGAAGAACCGTAAATTCCATAAGGAATCTCACTAATTGACACAAGGAAAAGAGAAAGGTGGGGGGTGATACTTTAGAAGGGAGTCTTGGATGTCAGGTGTTTGGGGAAGTCTGTACCTCCCAAGTACCTCAGCCAATGGGGAAAGAGGGAAATGTGGCCAGGAAATTGGGATAAAAGAGAGGCTGTGTTCTCCTAAAATCTGAGAGACCCCAGGGGAATTCCCCATGGCCTCTCCCTTTATTGGAATAAAGTAAAAGGACTCCTCTGCCTCTCTTTTGGACATAAACCTCTGGTGTTTGTGGATTAATTTTCCTGCTGGGAGTAAATCTCAGTAGTTCCAATGCATTTGCCAGCTACAGCTGAAACAGTGGCGTTACTTTTTACTCCACAGTGAGAACAGAGCACTTCTCACTCTGTTTGGGGTGGGACACTCAGCAGTACATGCAGGTAAGTCTGTACCAGCCTTATGTGACCTGACAGAGCTTTGATGTGTACTTACCTTATCTTAATTCCCACTTTCTAGAAAAATTCTCCTGACCATTATAAGTCATTTAAACCCAGGTCCTTTTCCTTTTCCTTCTCTCCTTTTTCCTTTTTCCTTTTTCCTTTTTCCTTTTTCCTTTTTCCTTTTTCCTTTTTCCTTTTTCCTTTTTCCTTTTTCCTTTCCTTTCCTTTCCTTTCCTTTCCTTTCCTTTCCTTTCCTTTCCTTTCCTTTCCTTTCCTTTCCTTTCCTTTCCTTTCCTTTCCTTTCCTTTCCTTTCCTTTCCTTTCCTTTCCTCTTTCCCCTTTCCCCTTTCCCCTTTCCCCTTTCCCCTTTCCCCTTTCCCCTTCTCTTTTCCCCTTCTCTTTTCCTTTCCTTTTTTTCCCAGAAAGATGCTGTTTTTCAGGCCAGGAGATTGACTTTCACCAGTTCAGACAAAAGAACCTCCTAAGACATTTTCACCATGAAAAATTCCTGCCACTATCCTGGCACACGGCATCAGGAGTTCTGAGAGCTTTTCCCTTGGGACTACAAGTCCTTCCTTGGGCAGGCATGGAAGGAGAATTTAGGAGAATTCTGAGCACAGATCCTTCTCTGCAAATCTAGTGCAAATAAAAACTCCATGGTGCCAATCAGCTTGGATCTAGAAAAGCAGAAGCACTTTGAAAGCTTCTTTATGTTTAAAAATGTGGTTTCTCAAGGAGTGAGCTCTCTAGATTTTTTTAGTCCTGAGTTATTTTCTTCTGTACTAAACTTATTTCAACATACCTATATAAGCACATATTCAGATATGAAATACAGAAAAAAATATATTTTAGCTATTAGGATTGTTTTATACCTGAAATATTTGGTTTCAGTAAATACAAAATTAAAATGAGACTTCAAAAGTAGCACAGAACATCATAACCTCGGTGAGTGCTTCAGTACTCGGTGTTTCTTTCCTCAGCCAGAGATGGGCACAGGGCAGATTTGTCTTCCATAACCTGTGTTAATGGTAACCCTCCTCGGTGGAAGGCCAGTGGAATGCAACCTGAGTCTTGGACTCAAAAAGGAGATCAAAGTCAGGCTTTGTTTTTAAAATTAAAAAAACACAGTCTCCTTCAGAGCTGGATGTTTATCAGAAAAATCATTGATCCTGATCAGAGTTTGAAGCACTTTTAACAACCAGTGTCACTAGTGTGACATACTAAAGCTGATTTTCTCCAGAGGCCATCAAAATTCCTTTAGAACATCCTTAGGAAGAGACTTCCTGATTTTTTGGTGACTTTTTGGATAGAATTTACTCAGCATTTACAAGTTTATTGAGAGTCTCTAAATAACTCTGCTTAAAAAAATACAAAATAAATCTCTCATTGGACTAAAGACTGCACTATTCAGGCAGGTCTAGTACAAAACCTTTAGCAGACCTGAATGTCTTTTCAAAAGCCTTATTTGTCACAGAAGAAAAAACAATTCCACTGGACTCAAGAGCTAAGTAGGGAAAAATACAGATATTTAAACCCCAAATATTCTGCTAAGAGCTGTAGTCTATTAGGTAATTAAGAACTACAGTCACCTAATATTTCCTGCTGACCTCCACAAGATGCAAAGTTCTGGCAAACCAGTAGCATGACCCAGCATCACCACAGCTATTAAATCATATCATTTCTTTATATTCCACTTGCAGCATACCTGCAGTTATTTAGGAAAATAAAGTTATTTAGGAAAATAAAGTTATTTAAAGAATGACAGTACTGAGATCAAATCTTAGAACACATCTGACCTTTAATATGGTCAGATAAATGCAGGGAAACACAGTGCTCCTCTCATTAAAATTCAATAACCTGGAAGCAGGAAGGTTGGAATGGAAAGTATTCACCCTGAGATACTGCTAAGCTACAATTAAAAACTGCAACTTAGGATGATCCTTATCATTTCCTTTAGCATTGATCAAAGCAGAACATGCATTACTGCAAGCAATAAATTCCAACCCTAACAAACATTAACCTTCATTTTTAGTAAGTAAGGATAATAAAAGGTGTATTTATATACTGTACCCTTGCTATTTCCCGAATTAAAGTTGAAAATTTCTTTTTACGATTTAATTGGTAAATAGCACTTTGAAAAGGTTCAAACTACAGTGGTTAAATGGGATCAGCCCTCGAAGTGTTTGCCTCAAAATGCCTTGGAATTTGAACTCATTCATGTCTTCATCTATTTGTGTGCCTATGTGAGAGGGAAGGATTCTTTTCCCACGGCTGTAAAATGTCATTTCTCTTGTCTATGAAGAAAATAACATTAGAATCCTTGAAATCAATGTTTATTTTTTTCCTTTGGTAGCTGAGTAAAAGAAGGATTGCTGGTAAAATTAAAAAATCTTTTAATGGGTTTACAGCATCCCAGGGAGAGCAATCCCTAAAACAAAACCAGACAATAAATGAAGATACTTTTATGTTTTTACAAAGAAGCACAGACTAGTGGAGGTCAAATCACTGCAGACTTAAGACACCTTTTAAACAGGTGGGAGCTCTGCAGACAGACATTGCAGGTGGACTAAAGAAACCAGCTGCTCAGGCAAAACCTCAAACTACATCTTTTCAATGCAGCTTTTATGGGATCTGAAGAAACAAAATGGAAAACAGATCTGAAGGAGAAAGAAAAGGCGACTGACACATGCATCTACACAAATTAATCAAAGATTGCACTAAATCTAAGAAAAATTCCTCAGCAAAACTTGACTTAACATTAAAGATTACATACCCCATTATCTTTTCATCAAAATTATGGGGGTTTTGGGGTTTTTGTTGGTCTGTAAATTCCAGGGTAGAGGTGATGTGAAAGATGTGCCTGCTTCATTTCAAGGGACAATGTTAGCCCCATAATATGACCTCCCCTTCTTTTGTTTTCTTTTCACATCAGCTATTTCAATAGTCTCTGTGGCATTTCAGGAATAACACAGGTATGAAAAGATTATAAACCTTCATTTCAAAATTATCAGAATAGGGAACATGGAGGTGCATTACATAATATCTGATCCCAAATGAAACTGGGAAATGTGAAATTGAAGGATATGAAAACATTGGTTAATTTAATAATATATCACAATTACCATGAAAAATATTTAAAAAGTCCTTCTAAAACTTTCAGAAAAAGGAATAAATTGTTCATATTTGCCTTTCATATGGTTGTAGCATGACTATAATTTTAACATGTTTTATTCTCTTTATCTGTAGGCAAAGAAAAAAACTCCCAAGTTTTGTCTGGCCATTCTTACTGTGCTAATTTTTCAAGAAGTTATTTAAGATGGAAGAGCTTCTCTTGTGTCTTAAGCCCATTTCTGTGAGAATTAAACAACAAAAACAAAGAGAGGAAAAAGCCAATGATGAAGAAGGTATTGATTTTGTTTTCTGTACCAGCATTACTCTGAAACCTCAGCCTTGGAGAAAAACATTCCCAGTGCAGTCTGGCCCAGAAAAAATGGCAAATATAAACTAACAATAATATTAAAAACCAATAATACCAATATTAAAAACCAATAATACTAAAAACCATAAAAATAAAAACCAGAAAAAATGGCAAATATAAATTAACAAATGTTTCACATGCTCTGAAGAGTCCATTTTTAGTCACAGATTTACATCATCATTGCAGAGGGAATTCCTGGTGATCAGTCCTGCATGCTTAAGGAGTTTGCTAAAACAGGAGGAAGACAATTGTCAAAACGTGCTTAGGGTGGGTTTGTTGACACTCGGACCCAACAATTTGGTCCTAATTTCCAGCCCTGTAGTGCACGTTTATGAGCCATTATCTCAACAAGGCAACAAATGTTAAATGTTAACCTCAGGAGCCAGTACCCGAGCATGTTTTAGCTTTTCCCAGTGGGTATTTATTGACAAACTCATTTACAGGGGGTGCTCACTGATTGGAGTGTCACACAGCAAAGGAATTGTACAACTGCACTGCTAAAAACAATTAAGTGATTAAGATGATTAAAGGTCTTTTTGCAGGCGTTTTAGGCATGACTAGCTCAAATGAAAGCAGTTACCTTACTGCAGAATTCAGGACAATAATACTTTTTTTTTTTTTTTCCTGGATATACAACCGCATAGAAACAAAGAATGACATTTTTCACTGAAGCAAGATATTTAAATATTTACAAAAATGGAAAATATTTGTAGCTGCAAGCAAAGGGAACAGCAGCTGCCCACTCAGCTGCCGCAAGTTAATGAAAAACAAAGGAAATATTTTTGCTTGTGCTTCTGTACCTTCTCAAGATACAAACATCAATTATTTTAACAGGCTTCAAATAACATCTGAGCATATGGTTTTAATGCACCCATAATGTGACAATTACTTCAAGGTTATCTTGCCGAAGCATTTCTAAATTAGCAACTACTTGCTGTAAAGATCATCAGAATAGACTCTCCACATTATGGTTCACTCTCACTATGTGATACACTACTTAGCACTGGACAAACATTCTCACAAATGGAACAAAGCTGGATTTTCTTGGTTTTAAAGATAAACTAACTGGACTATCAGTTTACCTGTGGTTCCTAACTCAAAACTTCTTGGCAGAGAATGGGTTTAATGATTACCTTTTATAACCTCTGTACTTAGGCTGCTGCTCCTTCTTCATATTCTGGTTTCAGACATGGACACGCCTTGCTTCTAACAGGAGAAACACACTTGGCAAGGATTCCTGCACCTGATTAACTGCAAACAAATTGAAATAAATAAGGTAAGTGAAAGCAAGAATTGCTAAAGGTAATGATTGAAGCAGTCTAAATACAGGACTTTAAAAGAGAGATGTTGGGCACAAAGCTGCAGTGAAGTTCAGCCACCCAAGCCCTGCATTCTTCATGTGTGCAGCTTTCCTTCATAGGTTCAATCTTAAAAGTTAGATTAATGATGATTATTTTAAAAAATCTATAATTCAGAAGATAAATTTGATGTCTTTGTAGCCTAAATGTCTCTGAAGACCAACAATACTGAGATAGGTGTTCTGTCAATTTAAAATGCTGCAGTTTTTGTAGACAGTTACAAATTAATTTACAAAAAACCCCCAACTTATATTTCCTAAACAAGATGCCTTCCAGAGTTACCATCTGTATGAAAGCAGAAGGATCTTCAGCATTCAAATTGAAGTAAATACAGTTGTAGAGTCTTAGGAGAAAAGAGATTTTTGACTGGATCTCCTTTCGAGACTCAGGACCTAACCCGATCAATTTCCTTCACTGTCTCAGATTGTATTTTAGACCAGTACTAGGGGAAACAAACAAAATCCTCACTGAAAAAACCCGTAAGTCTAAATTTAAATTTGAAAACAAACTCTTTACATTCCAGTTCTAAAAAGGACAGAACATTGAGTGGAAGACATTCACCCTGAATCAACAGAGAGAAGATTGGTGACTCTTTCTGAGGCAAAGAGCTGCTAAACAGATAATTCTGGGAGCTGCTAAACAGATAATTCTGGGAGCTGCTAAACAGATAATTCTGGGAGCCCACACTCTGTTTAGCAGATGCTTCCATCTCCAAGGAACTGAGGCAAAGTCTGATTGAATGAAGAATGGAAAGAAGGTCTCCTAGATAAGAAGAAAACCAGTTTTTGGGAGGAAGATAAAATCTGTCTGGACCTTTGGAGTAGTTCAAAGGAAGGACTGGCTATAAAAGCTGGATCGTTCCAGTGAGGACATTCTGCAAACTGAATGTGAGAAGCCACAGACATCCCCTGCCAGGTGGGTGAAAGGAAAATCCACAGCCAGGCACAGAGGAGGTGAAGCTGACATCCCTTCTCGTCTCCGAGCAGGTAGTTCCATGGAAATCCTTTTCCTGGCAGTGACTGTGTGCATGTGTTTGTTTTCTGGCGATATTTACCTGCACTAATCTGTACCCACGTGCATCAGCTAAAGTCAAGCAACATTCATATGCTAGAGTGAGATTTTGTTGTTATTTCCTTAGAAAATTCAACAAAGAAAAAACAAATGGGTGAAGAAAGCTTGAAGAGAAGAAAAGGAGAGGCCAAAGGAAGAGAGGACAGAGAATCCATTGAGAGTCATGAGCCCCAAACGATGAACCTACAGAAGCAGGCAAAGCTTTTTCTTTTCCCCTTGGGTCTGTGTGTCAGGGGCTGGCAGAGGGAGGCACAAGGGGATAATCTGTGCATGTGCATCACAAAAACACCACAATGTGTCCCAGTTTAGCAAAAATATCCCAAGACCTCAGCTATGTGGTTGGCTTGCACTTTCAGAAGCAGCCAGTTACTGAAGTTAAATAGCTCTGGTATAAACAGACTAAACCCCCGAGAATATGTCATTGAAGTTATCAGATATAAAAATAATTCAAAGACTTGCTCTAAGTTGATCAACTGAGGCATTTCATAAACGTTTTTTTCTGCATGTAATTTTCAGAAGCCATAGTGGGTTGTCCAGCTCATTGTTTCTGAAAGTTTGTTATTGTTTATAGCCAGAAAATAGGCACTGGTACTTGAAGACAAGTGAAAATCTCTCTCTTCCAGAAAATTACAGATGGTTTAGAAAACAGTCGTGTCACTTCCTCTCAGGAGGGAGTGGCATTTCTCTTAATTTAAGTAGCCTGGAGAGAGATTATTTATGTGGTTTTAGTTTGGTGCCAAGACTGGAAAAATGCTGATGTTATTAGAGAAGCCATAGTTATCAGAAAATGCCAAGTAGCCCATGCCTCAGTTTCAGTGGTTTCATGCAATATTGTAGGTCACTCCGGATCTGGGAGAACGGGATCTTATCACCCAGTGGTATCAACACCATTCCTAGGTACAAATATTTAAAGCAAGGACAGGAAAACAGCTGCTCAACAACAACAGCAACAAAAAAAGGATTCCATCCATGAATTTCTGAATCTTAGAAAATTCAGAATTCATCAAGTGCTTGCAAAAGAATGTCATGGCTTAATCAGAGAGGCAAGGGCAAGTTCACCCATTCAAGGTTATATGTGAGACTCACATAATCCAAAAGACAGTTTAATAAAGGAAATAGGCAGGCAAAACACAAACAGATGTACTTTTGAAAACAGCAGGAGTACACCAGAGGGTACATACAGATCCTGACAAGAAGAGTGAAACTTCTCAAAATTGTTTAATATATTTCCTTATAGAACTTACATATTGAAAGCCAATAAAAATCAGTCAGTAATGACAATTACTGTAGTTCTATGATATTGAGAAGAAATTGGTGAATTGCTAGAAGTTGCTTACAAAACCATCTCATTTTACTTCAAGGTGGGCCTCATTAGTGGAATCTGTATGATTGTTGGTACCATTATTGGCTCAGGTATCTTCGTGTCTCCAAAATCCGTTCTTGCCAATGTGGAAGCTGTGGGTCCTTGTTTAACCATCTGGGCAGCCTGTGGAATTCTGGCAACATTAGGTAAAAACTCAACATAGAATCTGAATCTTTGCCCTAAATCTCGATATCTGCTGTTTCTGCATACTCTCATTTCACAAGTTAGGTTATAGCACCTAGACCAAAATCAACTAAATCCTGCTCTATATATGCAGTACTCAACCACGAATTAAAAATGGGGTGTTTATAGAAGACAAATTAAGCTTCAAAATTGTAAATCATACTCTATCTTGAAAGGAAGTTTTAGTTTTTCCTGCTTCACCCCCTGACTGTAATAAAGAAACAGTCTTCTACTTAAATAGCTGCCAATGTGTGAAATTTACGGGTAGTGAGTGAGCCAGGTACTTTCTGCTGGCTTTCTACTTCTGTAATTATAATTCTATTATCTGAAAATTTAGCACTAAGCACCTCCAAATATTTCAAGAAGTAAAACAAAGAAATTTTTGAGCACTGTATCAAGGGGGCAGCATAGAAGAAAAACCTTAATTCAAGATGCCACATACAGCAATAGAACAGGAAGTATCTCTGTACTTTAATGCTGAGCTTAGCAGACATTTTAGTTCAAAATGGTGCAGAAAGTCTGTTTTATCAAGCTTCCGATAGATATGTCAGCCAGTGCAGTTCTCACTCAAGTGCTTCTTACAGTGTTCATTTCTTAAACAAAAATCAAATGAAATCAAAATGTTTGTTTGTTGTGGTGAAGTCTTACAAATCAATGGTAATAATTTTTAGACTGCATCTGAGTAACTTCAGGGTATTTCTTTCAATTGCTCACAAGTAATTAAAATTTTATTTTGCATATACAGTAAAATATTCAGAAACACAAAGAGACTAATGGTCAACTGTACAGATCAATTCCCTTCACTCTTCTACCTATTAAAAAGTGATCATCTGTTCAAGCAGTCCCAGGTTCAAAAGTGCATGAACTAAACCTGCTTTTTTTGTTCAATTCAGGTGCACTTTGTTTTGCTGAGCTTGGTACAATGATCACAAAGTCTGGGGGAGAATACCCTTACCTCATGGAGGCATTTGGGCCAATTCCAGCCTTTTTGTTTTCTTGGACAAGCTTGCTGGTCACAAAACCCAGCTCCTTTGCCATCATCTGCCTCAGCTTTGCAGAATATGCATCAGCTCCCTTTTATCCAGGCTGTGATCCACCCCAGGCTGTCATCAAGTGTCTGGCAGCAGCTGCTATTGGTAAGAATCACAATTTTAAACAGCCCAGATCCAAAATTGCATTGTGACCTGTGTCTGGCCCCATCCACAAGTGTATTTTCCTTATGTTCCTCTTCTCAGAGACACCAGAAATCTTTAAGGCACAGTCCAGTGAGTCCTTCCCACAATAATTAATTAAACAGCATCAAAAGGATGGATTTAAAATTTTTTTAAGGTTTTTAGGTTTTTCCCTAGTTTGAGGGGTTTTTTTTATTCTTCCTTAAGACAGATACATCTGTATAATGAATACTTATCTCTAGCAGAAAAGGAAGAAAAAATAACTGTGAAAATACTATTTCTTTATTTATCTGAATGCTGTGCAACTTCAAAATGTTTTTATTAAAGGTACTATAAAAGTCTAATTCATAAATCTATTTTTCCTCACTATTATAATAAGTTATCCAAACACAGTAAGTAAAAACTGTATATAATATAGACTAAAAGTAGTACAGTAAATAAAGGGAGAGGCAACTTTTCTTTAAATTCTGACAAACAGCACAAAAATTTATAATTTGATTTCTTTTAGTGGTAATTACAATTGTGAATTCATTGAGTGTGAAGCTGGGAAGTTACCTCCAGAATTTTCTCACAGCTGCTAAAATGATCATTGTCACAATCATTATTGTAAGTGGAATTGTTCTCCTTGCACAAGGTAATAAAATATATGTTATTTGAAAAAAATTATTTTAGCTTTTGCTATGATGATTAAAAATTCCCCACTGAGAGAAGTGACACAGAAATAAGGGACAGCCCTGAATCTCTTCATTCTGGGTTTTAGTTCTAAATCTCTTGGAAATTATGGCATTTTATTTCACAGAAGGGGGATGGGTGCAAAATGTACCCTTCTACAGATCAATTAATACAAACTACAAATCTACAGATCTACAAATACACACTACAGATCAATTAATACAAAAGGGTACTAATTAATTTTATAAAAGTGAACAGTTAATACAAACTACAAATCTACAAATACAAACTACAGATAAATTAATACAAAAGGGTATTCATTAATTTTGTAAGCGTAAAAATACAAATTACAGATCTACAAACTACAGATCTAGAAATACAAGCTACAGATCAATTAATACAAAAGGGTATTCCTTAATTGTATAAGTGGAAAGTTTGAGACATGTTGGAATGTTTTTTCATCTGGTGGAGGGATTACAAGAGTTGAATTCAACACTGATCAGTAATCTTCCTCTTATTTGCAGGAAAAACAGATAACTTTAAAGATTCTTTCAAGGGCAGTAAAATTTCTGTTAGCTCTATCAGTCTGGCATTTTATAATGGACTCTGGGCATATGATGGATGGTAAGAAATCTTTATTAACCTTCACAGTTACAGTTTAACAGCCTTTAACTGGGTTCCTCTCTCCCTGTAGAGCCCTCTGAAGAGATTAACAACTGACTTTTTATTAAGAATGTCTGGATGAATTCTGGAAAATAGAACACTAGTTTGGGTGAAAAAACCCCAGAACTCCACCCTCTTTTAGTGTCTGTTTGTTAGGGAAAGAGAATATCTTAGCTCCCAAAGGACTATTCCTGCTGTGGTGCTGAAGGTGCTCAGATCCTGCAGCAATGAGGGGAATAAAACACATTTAATTCCATTGTGATAGGCAAAATAGCTTTCCCTGCAGGCTGCCCCATCTAACTCCATTGTCTGTGAAATATGTAGTGGTGTTTGATTAGTCCAGGAGAACATAAAAAGGAACTTTTTGTCAGAAATTATAAGGCTTAACTTGCAGATTTTTTCTCAGGGAATGTCAGTTGGCACAGAGTTCTGTTGGCACAAATCCATTGTTATTCTTAAATGTACAAACTGCAAAAGTCTGTATATAGGTCAGTACTTAGGGAGAAAATAAGGATATAATCTTGATCTACCACACAGCAATTCCCATTTGAAAGCTTTTGAAACTGAATTGATTTTAAAAAGATTATTTTTTTAGGTTCTGTTTCCGAGCTTGAGTGCCTCAACTCGGGCATGGGTCTGTTAATTCAGGCATTCATATGGACTTTTTAAGAGGGTAAAGAAGCTGATCCCTAAATAATTATTTGTGTATGTAACCACCAGGCACTAACCATTGAAAATTTGCCTTTGAACTGTAAATACTAACTCTTCAGATTTTCAGAGTGGATGAATATAAACACCTTGTTTCAATTAGGTTGAATATAAACACCTTGTTTCAATTGGTCTACACACTCTTACAGAAATGGGTATTTGGAAATTATAATTCAGATAGGTATAATCCTTGAAGGTTTTCATGCCTGTTTTCCAAGGGCAGGATGACTTACAGAACCACTCTGAAACAGCAGCAGATTTGCTTTTCTCTTTGCCCCCAGCACTTGTGCTTTTCTTTGAAAAGACTCAGATACTGCAAAACTTGAAGTTGAAAGGCAATTTTGGAAATCTAAGATGTCTGCCAAAGTTTTGTTTGATTATTCTGGGATATTTTAACCAAGATGTATTCTCAGAGGTACTAGAGATAATGCAGATAGAGATGGTGAATCAAGAGGCTGACTTTTGGATAAGAAGCTCACATTGGTTTTGTCCTGCAGTTTTCCCCACTTAAAAAATTGATTTTACATTTTTTTCCTTTTTAAAACTGAAAAGATTAAAAACAATAACAGAAGAAACAACCTCACCTCCTAGGTGAGTATTTAAACCCCTGACTGCTGAAATACTCTATGAATGTTTTTCCTTCCAGGAATCAACTCAATTACATCACAGAGGAACTTAAAAATCCTTACAGGTAAAACTGTGTAGGAAAGCAGTGTTTTTACTGGCAAGAAATCAAACCCTATGTATTTTTCTATAAGCAAGCATATATTTTGGTTTGTTTCTTAAAAGCACTAATATTCTATTATTCAAGGTTTGAGCACTAACAGACAAAGCTAATTAGCTAATTATTATTACAGGCTTTGTATCTTTGCATAATTGTTTACAATCCTGATTTCCATAGCTCTACAGTTAAAAAAAAAAAAAGTAAATAGGAAAAGTAAGAATCCAGAGTTTACTATGACAACTGTAGCAGTGATCCAGCAATGCTGATGGGGTTTTACTTTTCCATTCTTTAGAAATCTGCCACTGTCTATAATTATTGGAATCCCCCTGGTCACAGTTTGTTACGTTCTGATAAATGTTTCCTATTTCACTGTGATGACTTCAACAGAGCTCCTGCAGTCCCAGGCTGTTGCTGTGGTAAGTTACTTAATTTTGTACTAAGACATCTGCATTGAAGTCATGTGAGCCATTAAATTCCATTAATTTTTTGTAAGATAAAATTAATTTCAGTCCAAGCTGTTAGTGCCACCTTTCCCCCCATTATTTACTATCATTCCTTAATCTAAAATTTCAGTAATGCCAAATTGACAGAGTAGTTGTGTCATCTCCAAATGGGAATAAAAGAGAACAAAGTCTTCTGCAAACATTTTGTAAACATTGCAGGTCAGAGGGAGACTGCTTTCCATTGGCATCAAAAAGATGGAAAGGGAAACAACATCTGACAGCTGCTTTGGCATTTTCAGCGTTCCCAGTATTTCTGAGAAAGCAGCACATGCCAAAGGTCTGAGTTTGTTATGGAGATACCTACTCACATGACAGTAGGTCTGAGTTTGTTATGGAGATAACAGCAAATTGTCCATCAGTCACTTCCACCTTATTCTTTTTGGGCTTTTTTCCTAAACAAATTTGAAAGATAGGATTTTTACATTTTTGCAAGACACTCTTACAGGTAAAAGTAGAAATTACAGAAGTTTCTGAAGCCATAAAAAATGCATCTGCCCCTTCAGTACCACTCAGTCAATTTTCTATGTCTCTGAGACAACTGAGGCCCTGCAATAATTTTCCTAATGCTGGTTTTTGGGGAAAATAAACAGTATGTGACAAGCATTTAAATATATACATATATATATATATTTATACACATGTATATATATATATATATACCTGTATATATATATATTTTATATGTAAAATATTTATTTTAAAAGTATATATACCATATATAAATTATATTTTATATATAAATAATAAATATAAATATAAAATTAATAAAACAATAAAACAATATCATAACATAGAAATATTATTTAATAATATAATAGTAATTAATAAAACTAACAAAATAATTAAAATATGTATTTTTTTTAATATATATATATATATATATATATATATATATATATATATATATATATATATAAATAGTCTAGCCCAGTGAAGAAGAACAGTAATGTTGAAATGCTTAAAAAACTTTAAAGAATAAAAAGAAAGTAAAAATGAAATTAATTTAAAAAAAATTTAAAAGAAAAGCTCTTAAATTTCGCTCTTCTGTGCATTTCAGGAGCTTGTCTGCACCAAAAGGTACAGCAAAGAATGTATGAAGTTAAATCTTGTATAAAAACCAGTCCCCTTCAATACACCTTTACACCCACAATCTGGACAGTCACAGCAACCAGCACTGAACTGATCAGTCAATGAATTTACAGAACCTCAGCCGTGGCTCTGAGCAGAGGCAGCACAGCCCAGGAGTGCCCTGTGCAGGGAGCTCTCCACAGCTGTCAGCAGCCTCTGAGTGCCCACTCCTGCACCAAGGAACATCACTGATGGCAGACTTGTGCAAAACCAAAGCTCTTTATGCTTGACTTACTTAAAAAACCAAAAAAATCAAAAAAACCGAACTAAAAACTGAACCTACCTGTCAAAAACATTGAAATTCAAATTCATTTGGACAAGGCACCTATCTGAGATCTACAGCAAGAACTAACAAACCATGCCACAGGTGAAAACTCAAATGTGGTGAAAGACCAGGGGATTTTGTCCTTGTTTGCCCCCATCTGAGGCTGTCACTGCTGATGTTCCTCCTCCTAGAGAGGCTGGAAGCAGCTTTTTGTGTGCACAACTTTTTGTGTGCACAGCTTTTTGTGTGCACAGCTTTTTGTGTGCAGCTTTTTGTGTGCACAGAGCTCTGCAGCAATTCCATCTTCCTCCTCCTGTATTTGCAGACACATCCCAAAGCAGGTGTCTTTATAGAATTTAATTTCTGTGCAGTTTTTACATCTGCCTTCCAATGTCTCTACAGATGCTGCATCTTAAACATCATGACAATAACACTCCACTCCATTTTATAGTGGCCAGTGAATGATTCCAAGTCTTATTTGGCAGAGCATTCTTTAATAACTACACAAAATACACAACATGGTTTTGTTGGGTAACACAGCTCAGATACCCACTTTACTTAAAAAGAGACTCTAACATTACTGAATATACTAAATGGCAATTAAAATGATAAAAGTGATTAATTTTAATCCCATTTCCCAGACATTTGGAGATAGAGTCCTTTATCCAGCCTCGTGGATAGTTCCTCTCTTTGTGGTATTTTCCACCCTTGGATCTGCCAATGGCACCTGTTTCACTGCAGGCAGGTAAGTCCCCATTCTAAATATCTTCATGGAAGGTTTTGAAGGATGGAAAAATTTATATCAATGTAACTACAGACATAAGAACATTGTTCTGCTACACATTACACAAAATGTAATTTGAAATTGCCTGTAAATCTAGCTATATTGTTTAATTTTCAAGAGGAAACAGTGGCTAGGTTTGAAAAATTAGAAAACAGAGTCTCTTCTTAATTCAATGAAGGTATACCACTATAGCACAAAAGGGTTTTTTTATCTCTCATAAATGTTAAAGGTGAGAATTGAACAGTTAAAAGTTACCAGTAAAAACATCACTACACCAGCAAGGGTAGCTGACAAGCTATTCCTTTCTATCAGTTGTTCAGCACTTCCATTTACTATTTAAAATATTTTAAGATTTCAAAAGGATCTGAACACCATGTGGTTTTAAAGACCATTTTTGACAAAAGCTTGTCAATATACCTTTTTGCTATGAAACACATGAAAAAGGAAATATGCAATTAAAAGAAACACAGTTGGTAACATTTCCCAAAATAATTTTCAATAATGATTCTGAAATTAGTTTCAAGTGCACTATTTTAATACTGCTCAGAATTTGTTTTAGCTCCCTGCTTTAATACTGGTTATTTAACTTCCCTTATTTTGAACTGCTACAACCTTTAAATCCCAATGCATATCAAAGAAAGTACTGATGGAATTAGCTGGATGCCTACTTTAGTGACACCTCTCAGAGTCCAGGAGTCACACTAACGTCCCTGCCTTGTTCTTGTTTTGTCAGACTTGTGTACGTGGCAGGTCGCGAGGGGCACGTGCTGAAGATTCTGTCTTACATCAGTGTCAAGCACTTAACACCAGCACCTGCCATCATATTTTATGTAAGGATATATTTAAATACAGAAAAATAATCATCACCTATCAGCAAAAATTCTCCAGTAATTCATACCTTCACAGCTTCTTACCAGCAGTTTTGACACTTATCATTAACTATCTAGACAAGAAAATTGCTAAAGGCATTTTGGAAAAAGGACTACAAAAAAAACCCCTAGCTTCTCTAATTTGAATATATTTGTTCCAGAACTGGACTTTAAAAATCAAAATGGTGAAGAATCGATTACATGTGAACAAAAACTTAAATGAATGTTTAATATTAGGGACACCTTTCACAGGATGCTTGCAAGCAAGCTATCATTACTCTGTTTCCTCCATGTAGAAGATTTAATTCACACTAAAAAAGTCCAGTTAATAAATACATTTAAGAATAAATCTAGAAAATCTTGTTATTTTTATTTTACCCATTTATCTTCAAGGGAAAACAAGATATATTCAATCCTGTCAGGAAAATCAATCCACAAACACCGGAGGTTTATGTAAAAGGAGACAGAGGAGTCTCATAACTTTATTTGAATAGAGGGAGAGGCCATGGGGCATTCCCCTGGGGTCTCTCCAATTATTGGAGGACACAGCCTCCCTTTTAATGCCAATTTCCAGCCACATTTCCCTCTCCTTTCCCACTGGCTGAGGTACTTGGGAGGTACAGACTTCCCACATCACCTCATACAGACCTCATTTCTAATGTGTGACCCCTGCTTTATCTTTCTCCTCATGTCTCTGTTCTTCTTCTCTAAATCCAGAGATGTGGCACAGTCTTGAGTGAGTAACAGTCTGTGTGTGTCAATTAGTGGAATTCCTATGGAATTTATGGTTCTGCCCATTGCTTCTTTCACCTCTCCCTATCTGGCCTTATCTACCCTCCTGCCCACAGTTTGTTTGTAAAGACACCTCCTCCTCATTCCTTTCAATCCCAGTAGTATTAAAAACCTAAAAAGATATTTTGTATCTTCAAGACAGTTCGTCAACAATAAAACAGATTAATGCATAAAAATGATAAGCATTTTGACTTAAAATGGAATTAAGATTGCACACAAAAATAACCACATGTTGGCAGGAAGCAGTCACAATCTTTAAAGGGGCTGCAATGCACTTAAACCCAAATATTTAAGCAAAAGCATTCACAGTTCATACTCTGGAACATCACACATGCAGCTGTATTGAAACAGAAGTAAAATTCAGCCTTCTTCTATTATTGACTACTCTAATTTTTGTTTTCATTTCTAGGGGGCCATTGCTATTATTTATATTATTCCTGGTGACATTGATTCCCTCATAAATTACTTTAGTTTTGCAGTCTGGATATTTTATGGTTTAACTGTACTTGCACTGATTGTTATGAGGTTTACAAGGAAGGAACTCAAGAGACCGATCAGGGTAAGTTCTGTGTGGCTTTTCCTCCATTCCATAGATGCTGTAGCAGGAATTCACACTCAGTATCTGGGTGTTTAAGCAGCCCCCTTGGGCACTATCATTGTTTTTTACTCCCCTTACCTGAAATCCAACCATTTAAGAGCAGATCTGCACCAGCACTCATAAGCTCAAAGCTCATAAGGACTGGGAAAAGATTACAGACTGTTCATTTTCACTTGCACAGACCACAGGGCAAAAGCCAAATTTTCAGAGATGGGTAATTGCAGTCAGCACACTGCCACTGAAAGAATATCCAAAGTAAGACCCCAGGCCATTGCATGTAAGTCAGTTCCACATTTATTAAAATGCAAACTTGGACACTGCAATTTGAAATAAGAGATCTTAGTGGATAATTTGGCAGAAGTGTTTTCCCTGCCCATATATTTGCTACTCCTTCAGTTGCCCCATGTGATTCCAGAAAAAGTAAAAAAATGCAATATTGCAAATAAGGCAATAAAAATATTCTTTCCTACAGGCAAATTCTGTAAAAACAGCTAAAGAATAAGGAAGTGATTTTATTCTTTGTATCTTGCAGGTACCCATCATCATTCCTGTCATAGTGACACTGGTGTCAATTGTGCTGGTATTGGCACCCATCATCAGTGCACCTGAACTGCCCTATTTGTACTGTACTTTATTTATACTTAGTGGACTTATAGTTTATGCACTTTTTGTTCATTTAAAATTCAGCTGGGCACAAAAAATATCAAGTAAGTAAACCCAACACTTGCTAAACTTGAGGTTAATTAGTATAATAAAGTTCACTATCTGGTCAATCCCTTCTAAAGTGTGAAAAATGCCATTTGCTTTTGTAAAATTTTAGAAGTTTAATAGTAATGGAAATAGTAAAAAATAGCACAATAAGAGACAAAAAAAAAGCAAAGAATTCTGGACATCTGGGTGCTTTGCACTCTGCCAAAAGGCACACCTTGCTAACAAAGAATTACCTCTTCAAAGCAATAGCCTGTTGCATATTCATAGATCTCATACATGATTTAAACATTCCTTTCAAACCAGGGCGTTTCTGCTGCATTTCAGCTTCCTCCCCTCATCTTGTAAATCAACCCCCTTGGTTCCTCCAAGTCTGAATCCTTATAAGGAGGCAATAATTCTTCTCTTGGGATCTCTGGGTCTGTTGCTGTTATCTCTATCCAGAGAGGATAATGTGAAGAATTTCTTGATTATCTTTTCCATTCTTTGTGCTACTTACAAAAAGTATCTTACATCACATAGTTTCTATTTTAATATATGTAGAATGTAGAATTCTATTTAATATTAATGCTATAGCCTAAAACCTGTATTTACCACACTACTTAAAAGAGATTAATACAGCATAATTTTCTAACATAACACATAGAGTATTCATTTTAATATTTGTGAAGAGCCAATCATATAATATGCATTTTTCACATAAAGCATGTGAGCAGAACGTGGAGGGAAGGAATTTCCCTAGCATGCAGTGGGCTTTACTCCTTCCTGTTGAAAAGAAATAACATCTGACTTGAGGAAAAATTAAACTTAATTCACAAAAAACAACACATCACTATAGTAGCACAAGGAAACAGAACTAATTCATCTGTAAAGTTAGTTTTTCAGTTATCTGTAATTCAAAACATTGCTTTAGCCATTAACTGAAGGTTAGCAGACATTCTTATGCCACCAAACACTGGGCTTTTACCTCTGATTATTCATTTTACTATCTTTACTAAAGAAAATGTTAACACCATTAAGATAAAAAAATAATCCCAGGGCTGAGTACAGTGAAAGCTGCAAGAACTCAGAATGACCATTTATGAGCTGATTGCATAATCCCTGGAGAAACTCTGATATTATCTCAGGTGAAACAGGATACACAGGTATTTCTAGGAGGGTAATTGGAATTAGCTGCATACAACAGCATTAGTTGCATTCTACAGACATTAAAAAACCCATCACCTGTCTCTCTTGTCCTTAGGATGATTAATTATCATGTAATAATTTTAATTAGGTAATTGGAAGCATTATACTCCAATGGAAGTCTGGAAATGAGGAATGCTGTAGTTTGGATCTTAAGGCTGTTTATTCCCCACCCTTTATTTTTCATTTTGAAATAGGAATTCAGATTAAAAAAAAAAAAAACTACACAGAGGGATAATTTTCTCACTTAGAGTTTGAATTGAAAGTTCTCTTATAAAGCCTCTAACAATCAATCTTTTCCTCAGAGCCCATGACTATGCACCTGCAGATGCTTTTGGAAGTTGTTCCAGAAGAGGACATTACTGAATGAAGTCTTTTATACCCACCAGGTTGTTTTTAAGTGCTGTACTGGTTGAAATATATTCAATTTAGTTTGGCACACGTATATACTTGCTAAATTGTTATGTTGGTACTGGTGTATTAGTTTTGCAACACTTCAGTACTTCAAAGCATCAAATATAAATAAATAAAAGATTTCCAAGCCAGACTACAGTGTCCAGCAAAGCTGGTTTCATTGTTTGTTAATAAATCATGGTGTCTTGTTTTCTGAATTACAGCTTTTAGCAAAGGTGTGTTTTAATGTCTTTACAAGCAATTCCATGGGTGTTAATGTGATAAATGAGTAATGTGATGATTGACTCTCACAATTAACAGACAAACTTCATGTTTATAGTTCAAGAAAAGTTTTATAGGTTTGTAGTTCTGTTGTACCCCCTCACGTGGCTACCAAGGGACATCTGGGAGGGCTGCTGGTCACTGTGGTGACATCTGAGCTCCAGTCAGGATTTGGGAAGAGATCTCCTCCACTGGACAGTGAAGAAGGGGTCCATGGACAGAGCTTTGGGAGGGGTTAAAGGGTTAAAAGGCCAAATCTCCATTGTGTGGGTGAGCACAGGGTGGGGAAATCCTCTGCTCCTGGTGCTGTAACTTTTTTCTCTATTCAGTGTTCTGTTGTATTTTTGATAAGGTTTAATAAACCTTTCTAAATTATGAAAATTGAGTAACCATTTCTCACATTGACATCTCTGAAATGGGTCAATGTCTCTACCAATTTCAAGCCCCAGGTTTGTTACAGAGCCCAGCCAGTTTGACTCCTGAAACAGACTCAGCACAAGGCTGTGTCTGCAATTTGGGGGGGAAACGCCAGGTTCTAGGGGGATATGGGGTAGGTGGTTTGGGAAGACTGTACCTCACTGGTACCTCAGCCAATGGGGGAAGGAAGAAGGCAGCATGTGGCTGGGAATTTGGGAGAAAAGGAGGCTGCACCTGTGGGAACCCAGGAAATTCCTCTGGCTGCCCTGGAGGACCTGAGCCCCTGCCCAGGGGCTCAGAGACCCTGGCACAGAGCCCCAGACCCCTGTGCCTTTTATTGAGCTCTTGGAAAAAACAATCACCAACCTTGTATGAAGGATTACAAGCCACAAAAGTTTAAATAGAATAATAGTGAACTTATTACAGGGTGAAAAATAGATTTTTGGGGTTTTTAGAATGGGGGTTCAGGGGGCAAGATGGAGGAATCTGGGTGTGTCCAGCCTTTCTCCTTCTTGGCCTCCATCTTCTGCTGTGCTGGTGGCACTCACAGATTGGTTTAGAGTAGAAGCTCACTGTCTAACACAGGTGATGGGTATTGGGAAGGAATTGTAAACATTGTACAGGTAGTTTTTAGTATAAAGACATAACCCTGCCCTGGGGGCAGGCAGAGTGCCTGGAACTGTCCTGCTGGGTGGACCTGGCAGGGCAGGAGAAAGAATTTTATAGATAAGGAACAATGAACAACCTTGAGACTGAGAAATGAAGAGCCCTGAATCCTTCTTTGAGCGCCAGGCTGGGAAAAGAGACTTTCTAACATATCTTGGGGTCACTGTGAGCAGCCAGAGTCCTGAGAGCACCCTCTGAAACCCTGAGGGAGAGAGAAACCCCCACAGGCTGTGCCCCAGCGGACCTGCTCCCATTACGCCAATAAAGGTGCAGGACTCCTCTGTCTCCTTTATTGTGACAAACAACTGCTCACATTGAAAACTTTAAAAGGTTTATTAAACCTTTACAAAAATACAACAAAAGGACTAGGGAAGGAAAAAGCTGCAGTGCTGGGAACTGCCCTCATGGACACCACATGGCCGGTTCACCTTCAAGATGGATGCTCAGTCTTTTATAGCCCAGGGGTTGCATCAGCCAGCCCTGGCCCCTCCCAAGTCTGTCACTCAGCTCCTCTGTGCCATTTATCGGTGCAGATTGCTTTCTTGTCACTGCACTGGAGCTCAGGAGTTGCCATGCCCACCCCCTGAGCACCAATCTGCAAATGTGTCCCTTGCATGGGGCAGCTGGGAATGGAAGAACTCTTTACTGGGGCAGGGCATTTTTCACACTTGTCTTGCATTAACTTGCATGCCCATACTGCTCTTGTCTCATTGTCAGGCCTTGCATTGCCAGGCTTTATCTCCTTTGCATTTCCTTGTCATTCCTGATTACCCATATCCTTTGCCTTCCTGACTCATCCATGTCCTTTGTACCCCTTGCATTGCCCTGCTCCCCCATTGCCCAGCTTGAATTCCCTGCCCATTTTTACTGCTCTTCCCTTGCCTGTACTTCTCCTCCCCTTGGACTCTCACTGCCTTGCTGGCCTCTCCCCTGCCTTGCCTGGCACAGCCATCACTTGGCTTACCCTGACCTTGCTCCCCTCCCTTGCCTTGCTCAGCCCCACCTTGAATTCCAAATCCCTTTTTTTCCCTGCATTTCTTGGCCTTGCCTTGCCCTGTTCGTCCCAGGACTCTGAACCTCTCCAGGTACCCCCAGTGTTTCAGAAGCTCATGTGGGGCTGTCCAGGGGAGGTTTGTCCTGGCAGCTTGGAGTGCTCTGGAAGCCTGGTGGGAAATGTGTGTTAGGAGTGACCCGTGGATAGTTTTGGAGAGTCCTTTAAGGGTTTGTGAGAGCAGAACAGGGAATAGACAAAGCAGCTCCAATAGGTTGAAGACTGGCTGCTGATATTTACAGAAGACTTGACCACCAGTGAACCTGTTATTGTGGCAATAATGAGTAGTGATAATTGTGCCTTTTTATCTCCCAAGGCCATTTGCAAGTGTGGAACAGGCAACTTCCAGGGATGATGCAACTCCTTAACACCACAAGGTCCTTACTGACTATGGGAGCTGTTGTTTTCAAGCATTTTCAATTTTTCCTCCATCTAATTTTGCAAAATGGAGGCAGATCAGAGATTGGTGAGGGCTCAGATGCTGAAATCCTGTGTTTGGACAGGGGGATTGAGCTCCTCACAGGCATGATGGGTATCTAAACCTCAGGAACATCAATCTACCAGCACTATCCATGTCCAGAATCATGAATCATAAACTCAAGGGATGGTTTGGGTTGAAAAGGATCTTAACACTCATCCAGTGCCACCCCAGCCATGGCAGGGACACCTTCCACTGTCCCAGGCTGCTCCAGCCCCAGTGTCCAGCCTGGCCTTGGGCACTGCCAGGGATGCAGGGGCAGCCCCAGCTGCTCTGGGCACCCTGTGCCAGGGCCTGCCCACCCTGCCAGGGAACAGTTCCTTCCTAAAACTTAATCCAAATCAACTCCCTGTCAGTGTGAATCCATTTCCCCTTGTCCTGTCCCTCCATCCCTTGTAAATAGTGTCTCTCTCTCTTTCCTGTCAGCTTCTTCAGGCATTGGAAGAAAAGAAGGATTACCAGCTCTATTCTTTCACTTAGTTACTAAATTTGATAAAGAATTTTGATTAGAGAGCATTTCTTAAAAAAAAAGAAAAAAAAATCTAAATATAGAGTGCCCCCATTTTTTAATGTAATGTGTGTTTGTGTGGATTAAAAAAAATTGTTCTGCTTTTGACACAATTGAAAAGCTTCAAAATGTAGCAGCATACAGGAATAAACTCTCAGAAATATATTTTTAAATGTGACAGGTATTAAATACATAGTCCAGATTCTTTGGAGAAACACCTATTTGCCATCAGTTTGCCATACTGGGACAGGTTTAGCATCACTTAATATTAGGATTTTTATTCAAGTGCTTAACTTCAGTTCATACAGACCTGTGAGAAATATGAATATAAAAATATTTCAGCTTGGAGCCTTCATGGACTTAAAGAACTTGGATAGAGGGAAAGAAGAGAAATGTTATTCACAGCATTTAATGTAACAGAAATTCTACTGTATCAATGACCAGCTGAAAAAATTAAATATTTTAAATAAGGTCAGCAAGGTTTAATTTCAAATTTATGCTTTATATTTTATAATCCTATTATATTTCTGTAAACAAGAGGATGGCAAAGCAACCAACTTCTGTCCCAGCTCTGCTCTGAGCTAAATTATATTTCCAAATAAGCACCTGATGCAAAGAGCAGTTTCCTAAAGGCCTGAACTTCCAGGAACTCATTCTGCTATTGCCATCTTGTGGATGACCTGCAGCATGATGCTGCTCATTTGGCATCTCTCCCATCCTGCTTTGGTGAGGAATTTTTCCTGATATTCCACATTGCCATGGCAATCCATTACCTGAAAATTACAAAGTTCTTTATCTCAAAATAATTGAATTTATTAATTTCAATTAGTCCATTAAAGAAAATTAAACTTGTCTCCATAAATTGTCAGTTACTTTGTCCAAGTAAGATATTGAGCAGTGGTAGTATGTGAACTGAACTTTAAAAAATATCAGCTGTGCCATAAAAATGGTTTTAATTACCTTTGTATGGCTCCCTTTTTGTTGGAGGATTGTGCTAAAAAAGAATGGGCCATTGCTTAAGGCACGAGGCTTATGTGAATCACAAGAGTATTCAAAGTCACAAAGCCTAGAAGATAAAAGTTTTAAATATTAATGTATGACAGATGGTGCAAAACTCAGAAATCCTGGTGCTCAATGGGAGGAGCTATATTATATATATATATATATATATATTAACTTTCCAGCAATATTGTGGACTTGGCACCTCCCCACCATGGGGAAAAGAACTGTGTGTGCACTGTTTGGATTTTCTTCTTAAATGTGGCATCCCAGAGGCATTGCCAGCCTCTCTAACCGAGCCAGCAGCGTGTCCACCTTCAGAGCCATCAGGGATTGGCTCTCCTGGACACTCTGGAAGCTTCTAGCAGCTTCTCAGAGCAGCCACTTCTGTGGCCCCCACCACTGCCAAAAACGAGGCTGTGCCAAACCAGCCCAAAGCCTGAGAGTTTTGTACCACAGCAGAATTCTGAAGGACGTTGTGTACTTTGTCAAGGTGGACCCCATTGGTACAAAATTAAAGGGGATTTTAAAAGAGAGCAGCTTTTATAAATGGTAAAGCCATGACCTGAGCAGAAATACGCCACTAAAAAGATTCATAAGACAAAAAATTTGACTTTAGATAAGGCTCAAGGAGTAACATAGAAAAGACATAAAGACAAGACATAACATAGAAAAGACATAAAATAGAAAAGAAGTAAGAAAGACAGCCCTTTTTCAGGCATCATACTATGTATTTTGTCAGCCATTTTCTGAGTAGAGGAAAAGACTCTGTCATTAAAAATAAATTACAAAAGTAGTTTTTTCCATATGGTTTTCCCTACACAGTAATTTCTGAATTTCCCACTGTGAGTACATGATTAGTCAGGGCCTATTTACACAAACTCTGTGAGCTTGCAGAACACTGTTCAGGGAAAGGAGGGCTGAGAGAAAATCCTTTTAAATCAACACACATTGTGGAGTTCTTCAACACTGCTGTCAGAATTAGAGTACTCAGAATTTTGCTAAGTGGAAGGAGCCTCCCAAAAGTTCTTCTGCACTTGGACAAAGGGGCAAACCTGACAGCATCTCTTCTAAATGATGGTCATATAAAGGTCCATGTTATTTAGAATACTCTGTGCCTCTGTCCCTGTCAAATTTTATACCTCACACCCATGGATTCAAAAGATTCCTGATGGAGAGAAAAAGAGATCTGAGGGTGGAAACTGAAACTTCTAAGCTTCACATAGTGAAGATCCTGGAGCTCAAGGTTTAGGAATACAGGTGGGAACCACACTGGAACCTGCCAGCTTCAGTGGTCAATTCATGGCCATCTCCAAGGTCACCACATTTTGTCACCTGGCGCCAAGAAACATCTCCCTTGGGGCCTGGGGCTCTTGCTAGCCCACTGACAATTATAATTGTAATTATAATTATATGTTATAATTATAGTTATAATTAACATTCACAAAGCTTCACTTGCTCTCCAGACCTGCTGTTACCTCTCCCTGACTCAGTGCAGCATGCCTAGACACAAGTTAGGGAGTGTAAAACAGTTCTGGGAGAGAAGATTTTTCTTTTCTAAACTGCTACCATGGGTTAAAACAAATATTTAAATTTTGTCTGAAAATATAAATTTGGTATTCATCACATAAAGATATTTAGAGGCTTCTGAGGTAACACAGGCAAGCTGTCTGGTGCTTAGAACTGACATGAATGTTCAAGTTCACAATACTTTGCATGATGTATTTTATTCATGTCAAAAATCATCTTCTGAAAAGAAATTATTAAAGGAGGCGGTAGTAGACACTTTCAAAGTTGTTTTGCACCTCCATCTGCAAAAAGCTGTTACAGTTCATTAGGATTATGGTTTGCTAGGAGAAAGGAACACAGATCCATCCCTGGCAGTGCCCCAGGCCAGGCTGGACCCTGGGGCTGGAGCAGCCTGGGACAGTGGGAGGTGTCCCTGCCATGGCAGGGGTGGCTCTGGATGGGATTTAAGGTCCCTTCCAACCCAAACCATTTTGGGATTCTGGGATCTTTCTTTGCAACAGATCTTGAAATATGACAAGCAACGTTTTGGTGCTTTTTTGTAATCTATATTTTTAATTTCACTCTGGTTAACCTGAGCCCTGTGCTGTCTGTTTCCCTCCCTTTGGGGTGATGGCTTTTCTGCCTGAGGCTCCATTGTCCAGGTAAACCTGTGCAGGGAGTGGGCAGAAACCCCTGACAAACCTTTTGGACTTACTGCAACTGCTTGATGCCCAGGGAGGGACACAGAAAAAATGCTTATGCACACATATGTACAATTTATATTGTCCAGCTCACCATTCCATAATTAAGATGTAAAAAATATAAAAGCATATTTATTTTCTTTAATGTAGTTCTCTGGCTGTATGATTCATTGCCCAGAGATTAATTACTTGTTTGAATCCTATTTTCCACTCCCTGTCTCCTCAGCCCCAGTATCTCTAGCACACTATTTTTGTATTTCCTTAGGGATTTAGATCCTATCAAGTGATAGCCACGTGCATTTAACAGGAACACCAATGATTTCAGCTGCAGGACTCTTTGCACAAATGAACTGCAAACTGAGTTTTAGAACCCTGAACAAGATGTCTGAAGTAATTTTGAATAGCTCCCACTTCCATTGCTTAGAAGATCTGAGGAGCTGTTTATTTTCTGAGGGCATTTTGAACTTCTGATACTTCAGGAATTCAAAATACAAACAGTTTCCATATAAACCCTGAATTTCATTAGAGATTATTAGAAAAATTGAAAGGCCTTGCAATAGAGAAGTAATTGACCTGTTCTATTCAAATGAAGAACACTTCTGTACAGTTTAATAAAAAGCATCTGTCATAAAGATTATGTCCTACACATTGGGGGAATTCTGTCACCACAGACAACGCAGATTAATTGTAATAAACAGAAATTGCCACTAAAGCTCTCAGCTTATGCCATCTAATATTGGGTGAATAAATTTCATTTGCTACTATTATGAAACAGTAAGAGTATAATAAATCAAGCACCTAGGTCCTTTGAGAATTTTTGCATAATTTACCAAAACAAATTGATTTTAGCAGTAAAGCTACTAATTTACATGGGGAAGAATGGTTTTCCTAGTGTGATGAATTTAATTTCTATTGCCCTGTTTGCATGAATTCACTCAAGCAATTCATCACTGCTAGAATTAAACTACAGCCATGTTTTAGTTGGGCAGGCACATAACCTACACCTGGATGACAATAAAGTGTCTTTCAAAGGTAGGATGTGAAATTTAGTGAAAATCATTGGAAAGGCCACGCTACCTGTCAAAAATAAAACAATAAGATGCTGCACAGATATAGAAAGTATTTGGAGAATTTTATCCATAGATTGGTTGTCAACTTTTCATTTCTGAGGTCTAATCTTTCTGATAATTGATAAGCTTTTGTTCTACAATGGGGTATTTTTTATAAGGAATAAAGGTGTACAAGAGAGTTTGTAAAATGAGTAGGTTTAAATTAGGACAGAATTAACTTTCTCTTCTGATTTTTGAAATGAGTCATCCATCCAAACACTTACAACATGCACAACATGGGAATAAGTTATATTTTGCAGTCAGTTCAAGTTGGTTCATCTTGGGACTGAGAAGTGAAATAATACAACTGGCAACCCAAGTGTGGAAGGAATGAATTTGCAGCTTTATGTCCACAGTCCAGCACAAAATAATCCAGTGGCTGCTGGAAACCCAGAGTGGGTGAGTTTGTAGGTATGGAAAGCAGAGCAAGGGTGTGTTTCCATGCCTGCTCTATTTGAAAAGTGCAGCTCCCAGGCAGGAGGCTCCTGTTAGTCAGGACTGAGTCAGATTTGTGCAAGGATTCCATCCTTCCAACAGGGCAGGGCAGGGCAGGGCAAAAACTGCCCAGAGTTGTTCCTTGCTCAGTCAAGAAAGCCTTGAAATACTCACATGCCTTATTTTTCAGATATCAAAGCAAACTGCAAGCTGCAGGAATCCAGGACAGAAAGCACAGTAGCTAAAAATGGCCCTTTCCCCCATCACAGGCAGCATCAGATCCAGTGCTCACTAACAAACACAGCCAGAGGAAACGAAACAGTAAAGGATGTTCCCCTTTCTGCCTGGTGAGCTGAAGGCAGCTGGTTATATTTTAAGGCAATAGTAGTAGAGATTGGATTGTGCCTGTAGATATTCCAGGAATAACATAATACAAAAGAAAAAGATCCAGATTCTTACAGGAATGGACACAGTGATCAGACTGGCTACTTTCCAGCTTTTCCCCTCCCTCCATCCTTAGGATGAGAAGCAGAACCCTTCACTGTCATGATCCAGAAGTGGTTTATCAGGCCACTGACCTATTTATTAATATATTATTTTATATGTATCATAATATAATAACATGATGCCCATGTTCAATTACAATGATGCAAAGCTTGTTCACTGGGTAATGACACAACGTGTTTGAAAAGCTGTCACTTACTCTATTTAGCACACACATAATATGGAAATTAATTTCACAGAAAGTAACTTGCTCCTCTGAAGGAGAAGGACACTGCAGGTATTTATAGACTATTTGATTAGTTCCTTTCAGCAGCATCAAATAGGATGATGCTGGAGCAGTCTGTATTTACTTAATACTGAACCTATAAAGAACCCATCATTTACATATTCTCCTCAAAAGCACCAGCTGCACATTCTTAAATAAAGTCATAAATGGCACTGACAAGACTTCATCCTTTAAATGAAAAAAAAGACACCCTATGGTACAGACTGTGCCTGTACTTCACTCTCCAGACTTTATATGCTCAGAACTCTATAAATGTTCTCAACTGGAATAAGAAGAAGGCAAGTTGAAACTTCACTTGAAAATGAAATTGTTTGCTTGTGGAGTCTATGTACATTCAACAACATTTTCTTTCCATATGTTATGGATAATTATTCCAAATATAAGAGTTAATATGTAAAAGAAAACATTAAAGACAGAGTAATTTTTACCTCCAACCATCACTTCTCCTTCACCCTTGCAAGATTCACACCTGTGCACTGCAGGCATTGCTTGTAATTTAATGCTTAATGGGAAGTTGTCCTTTGTGTAAGTTTTAGTAGTGCCAACAGCAAGCTGGAGGGGTTCCCTTGTTTTTTTGAGTGTGTCCCTGTTTCCCATGAAACTGGATGGGAATTCTTTCTGGGGTCAGCATTTTGTTCTTTGCTTGTGGCAACAGAGTCCTGGAGCTCCTGGATGCTTTTATAGCACACAAAAAATGATTCTTATTTAGACACATTGTTAAGTCTGCTGAGAATATTTGTCATATTTCTCAAACAACTCATTCCAACTCCTTTCCTTCTTTATATTTTTATTTCTTTGGTTTTCCTGATAACCAGTTAGAGATGTTACTGTGTCACTGTCAGATTTTCCCCCTCCCCTTTTCTTTTTCCTTTTTTATTTTTTCTTTTTATTTTCTTTTTATTTTTTCTTTTCATTCTGACTTGTAAGATTATGTCCTGCTTGCTCTATGGAACCTTCCAACATACAGAATGTTTCTGCTACACTTCCATGGCTATTTCAAATATCCCAAGCCCTTCTACAAAAGGAGGCAGTAATGTCCTGAACACGGTGTAATGCTTCCATTGTACATTAGACTAGTTCCTGTATTTTCTTAATAAAAATATAAAAATTAAAAAGAGAGGTAGAGGGAAGGGACAGGAGCAAGGATGGAGAAATTATTTTGTTAAGGAAATTCAACAAAACCTCAAGAGCTTTCTAGAATGAATCCTTTCAAACCCAGCCTTTTATGTCCTTGATAATGCAGGGTGCATCTTCTCTTTAATAATTCCTCCCATGTGGTGATTTGCAATTACATCATCTGTGCCATGGAGCTCTATAGCAAGCAAAACACCCCAAAGCAGAAGTTCTTTATCAAGAAATTGAGCTTTCCTTTGACTAGAAAAGCAAGTCTGTAGCCATTAGTCTAACACATCAAGTCTTGCAAAGACTCAGCAGAACAGGGCCACAAAACTCTAAACTTTCTGTACAGTGTCTTGTTTGACAGCTCCATGGACTTAGAAAGCTTTGGGGATGTGGGTTGTATTTTTTTAAAATTTAATTTTAAATGTTCACTGCAGAAGAAAGGTGGACCTGTGAGAATAAATAATTTCCTGCCCTCTGCACAGCAGTTCCCACCCCATCATGATATATCAAGCACACATTGCCAATAAAGACTGCTTGAATCATACACAAAAACGTTGGAAAATGCTCAAGACTGAAGTAAAATTTTCTAAATCACGAACTGTTAACACTCATGTTCTCTGCTACAAGTTGAATGCCTGCTAAATGGGTGCTTTATTGCCACAGCTTTCATCACCAGCTCCTGCAGCAATCCTTCTGTTTAATGATCCTGATTTAAACATCGTTACAGTTAACAACTCCTGATATTTGACTTTCAGCGTTTTGGCATTCAGAAATCCTTAAATGAAACAGTTCCATCTTCTAAGTGACAATAATAGTTCTCATTATACCAACCTGCAGGATTTCCATTCTGCTACATTTTGATATATTATAGCACTGCTTGTCTATGATCATTAGCATTGTATTAAAAATATACTTAATCTTTGTCATAAAGCTCATCAAATATTGATTTTTTTTGTTTGGAAATAGAACTTTCTTCTTGGGAATGACTCTTCCTCGGCCCATACTGAACATGGGCTCGAGTTTAGCTTCAATCTAAGGATCTGACTGAATTGTGGTGCTATTACAAGTGTGTACAACAATGCATTAAAACTGCAAGTTGTTAGACTAATTCATTGATATTACTCATTAATCTCTGTATTATTAGATAAAAAATAATTAAAACAGAAAAGACTTGGGTAAAGTGGTGCTCTTGAAGCCTGTCAAAGCATCTACAATTTTCTGTTTTCATGATTTTATAGTGAAAAGGGGAGGAGAGGAAAAATTCAAAACAATTTTCTACTCAGTTACCAGGAAAGGAGACCACATGCTGTTTTCTGTGTAATTGCAGCATCTGTTTGTCTGTCCAGCAGTTCAGCTGAATTTGACAAATGGGCAATGGTCTCACAGAAAATAAACTACCATGAATGCTGTGAAAACATGGAGCTACACTGTTCCCAACAGATACTGTTCCATTTGTTCTTTTCTACCTCTTGCTGATTAATAGATAGGGAATAGAAATGAATGGGAGTACTAAGAAACATTGTGTGTGATAGAGAGGAAAAGAAAGAGGAGAATTCTGAAGATGAAAATTAACAAGGGGATGGAAGAAGAGAGAAAGAATCGGCAGCTTTGACTTTTTCTTTTAATGGGTGATATTTGAATCACAGAATCACTAGTTTGGAAGAGACCTTCAAGATCATCAGGTCTATCAAACCATGGTGAGGAAATTTTCCAAGCACAGCCATAGGATAAATGATAACAGAAGTACAGAATGTCTTTAATACAAATTCTTCCTTTTTGTAGAAAAACCAAAAAGAGTGCCCAGGCCTTGGCAGGGGCTGCCCAGGGAGCTTTGCAGTGCCCATCCCTGCAGGTGTCCCAGGAAGGGCTGGAGGTGGCACTCAGGGCTCTGGGCTGGGGACAAGGTGGGCATCGGGCACAGCTGGGACTCCGTGGGCTGGGAGGGATTTTCCAACCTCAGTGATCCTGGGATTCAGTGAATGCAGAGACTTCAGTGACCATGAGAAACTGATAAGGCCTTGGGAATTCCATGGACTGAATTCCATGGACTGAGTTCCATGGACTGAATTCCATGGACTGAGTTCCATGGACTGAATTCCATGGACTGAATTCCATGGACTGAGTTCCATGGACTGAATTCCATGGACTGAGTTCCATGGACTGAGTTCCATGGACTGAGTTCCATGGACTGCGTTCCATGGACTGAGTTCCATGGACTGAGTTCCATGGACTGAATTGCATGGACTGAGTTCCATGCCCAGCTGCTATAGAGTAGGAAGAGCTCTCTAGGTGTGCATGCTTTGGGTTTCTGTAACACATCCAAATTGTGGGCTCCTGCACTGGGGCTGTCCCAGACCCTTGTGGTCTGTCCCAATTCTCATGGATCTCATTTATTTGCTTAAAAGGATCTTGGCAAAGCTTTTGTGTTGGCAGTTAAGCTCTAGAAGAGCCTCAAAGTGAGGAATATCATTAAATCCTTCTAGCTTCAAGTTTCTGGAGAGCTCTGTTCCCACTCCCTGTAACTCAGTGTAGCCAAGACTTCATTTAGAAGTTTTACAGACCTCGTGTGTGCCTCCAATTGGTCAGTAGCTTTTTTGCCAATTACTCTGTTGGCTAGAGAAAGGTATTTTACTTGTCTATCAAATCTCTTTATTCTTAAATTGTTTACATATTTTCTTCACTGATTCTCATGGGATAGATCTAATGTTTATGCAGGTGTGGTTGTTTTTCACCCAGGAATAGATTGTTATGTTAACAAACCATTCATACCAGGATTATATTCACATGGGAACTTGCAAAGTGCTAGCTGCACTTGGAAGAAGTGACAGGCCAGCCATGGATCTAACAGAGCAGGCCTGATTTTATGAGGCCTTTCTTTAATAATTTTTCTCCTTGACTGCAACACAGTGAATCAAAATGTTAGGAAAATTAATCCACAAACACCAGGTTTATGTTCAAAAAGGAGACAGAGGAGTCCTTTTTCTTTATTTGAATAGAGGGAGAGGCCATGGGGCATTCCCCTGGGGTCTCTCCAATTTTTGGAGGATGCAGCCTCCCTTTTTATCCCAATTCCCAGCCACATTTCCCTTCTCTCTTTCCCCCTTGGCTGAGGCACTTGAGAGGTTCAGACTTCCTGATACACCTGATACCAAAGATTTCCCTCTAAGGTATAACCCTCCCTTTTAATTTTTAATTCTTATGGAATTTAGGGGTTTTTCTTCCCCATTGTTTCTTTCATCTTTCAATGTCCAATTTCATTTATCAGCAAACCTAAAGATTTATTTGTATTTATATTTATTTATATATGTTTATTTGTATATTTATATTTATATATATACATTTATTTGTATATTTATTTGTAAAAGCAAATATCTTTTTTCATTCATCAATCAGTGGAATCCTTCCCATTGTTTCTTTTATCTCCCAGTGCTGGTTTTATCTCCCAGCAGAGCCACAGCTTGTTTGTAAAGACAAATCCACTATTCCTCTCAAAATCAATTACCATGATAGCACAATCTGGCAAGTATGTGATCACAGCTAGAAATCCCCATTCCTTGGCACAACTGGCATGTGTGCAGTGAGTTAGGAGCCAGTGAGCTGCAAAAATGGGTGCTGGTGGGGATGCTCCTCTTGTTAACCTCAGCAGCAAAGTGGCACAAGTTGGAGCAGTGATTTTCACTTTAGAACACCTTTGCCTTTGGGAGTGCACCTCACAGAGACTGCTCCTCTGGAGTTTGAAATCCCATTATGGATGGGAAAGCATCCAGAAGGTCAAGGAAGAGCATCAGGCCGAGCCCTGCAGGGCTCCCCTGCATCTGGCAAGGAGCAAGTGCTGAAAGGCTCCTGCCCCCCTCCTCCTGTGTCACTTGAGCTCCTTGCATGCCCCAGCAGCTTCCTGGTGCCTCTGGCTGCAGATCCAGCTGAGATCCACTCATGTCCAGAGATAAAATCCTGAAGTAGCTCCACAGGTGCTACTTCAGGATTTTATTGCTTTGTCCCTGTGAGTTCTGCAGTGCCAAAGTCTGTAAACCTGCAGGTTTCTGGCCAAAGCTGCTCATATTATATTAGACCTGCTTCTATTTTATACTGCATTGACAATATGTAGATACTATATTAGCAGTCAGTTTAGTCATAATGAGCCACATAATCAGTGCCATACATCTCACACCTGACCAAGAGTGTTCTCTCTGAGCCTGCCACAATCCCCAGTGTTTTCTGGGCCAAAGTACACCAAGGGGACGTGGTTGCTATCAGACTGTCGTCCATGACCATCCTAAGGGTGTCCCTGGCTTCATGATGGGGGTTTAGAGTATTAGCTCTCCAATTCCAGTGGCAAGGGACACAGTGGGACTTCAAGCAGTGGTTAAGGGTGGCTATAAAAGCTCCAGGTGCTTCCTACAGGTGAAAAGGATCCAGTTCTCTGTCCTGAAAAGCTTCATCTGGGAGAAGAGGAAGACTGTGCAGGATATCTCATGGAGTTTGCACCATGCCTGGGCAGAGCCCAGCCTTCACAGATCTCTTCCCATAAGTCATTCCTTTCCCTGCCTTATTGGTAAACAAGGTGTGCCAATGCCAATCCTCGAGGTTCTTATGGCTCAGTAGGTTCTTCAAAGAGCTTCCCAGTTTCCCTTGGTCTTCTCAAGGTTTGTCTTCTGAAGAATATTTGGATGATTCAGTTTCTTTATCCTCAGCTGAAACCTCAAGGTTGGCAGTATCACTGGAGAAGAAACCACATCATTCCCATCATACAGGTACAGAAATTGCCTTTTTTTTAAAATAGTATTTTTTTCCTCTTAACCTCTGTATTCCAGAAGAGGAGAGAAATGCTTTGTGGAATCATACACCAATAAAAAATGAGGGCTATCATGAATAAGGCCATTTGGAGATCACAAAGTTCACCAGTTCAGTTGCCCTTCTTGCCATTTACACAGCAAATGAAGAAGAGTTTGCTGGTGCTTGGTCCTTCACTGACTCTGGATATTCTGCTCACTTTCTAGGTATAAACACTTGAATACAAATATTTCTCCCAGTTACAAAAGAGAACACACCACGAGCTCTCCAAATTCAGCAAGTGGCCCAGAAATCTTGTAATCTGATTATGGCAGTACCTATCTGAGAGCTCCAAGTATGGAGGATGGGCTGGCCACAAGCAAAGGCAGCTTTGGGAGAGAGCACAGCTGCTACTCCTCCAGTTTCCCAAGTGGGAATAACCCTCCCACCTCTTCCACCAGAGCCAGAATGCTGCTGGGGGAGCCCTCAGCTGAAGGGGCCCTGGGGAGATGTTGGACACTAGCCTGTTGTTCAGCTCTGACAACCAGTGACTGCATCAGTGACTCCATCACCACAGATGGTGACAGCTGATTCATCCTTTTCCTTTTCTTCTTCCTCTGGGTTTTTTTCTTCTTCTTGCAGTATTTCCTCCTCTTCTGAAGGAAAAAAAATTATCCATAAATAGAAGACATGACATATTGCCAATCCCATTAAAGCTGAGAGGTCCCACTTCCCCAACACTGGCCTGTCCCAGAACAATGGATGCTGCTGCTCCTCTCTGAATCCTCATGTTCATTCTCTCTCACAGGGGATCATCTCATCCCCTGCAATGCCACACACACCCAACCCTGCCAAAAGCCCTGCCAGCCTCTCTCACACCTTTCCCAAGCTTTTCTGCCTGGCCATCATCTTTCCAGGCCTACAACAATGTGCTGGCAAGATCCTGGGAAAAGGATCCTGGGAAAAAGCCTAAATGGGCTCAACTGCTCAAAACTCAGGAAGCAACCACGGAGGCCAAAGTGTTGGTCTGGCAGCCCTGCAGCTTCCAGGCTTGAGGAGATGGGTGTGAGCTGCCTGATGTGTGATGGCAGGGGAGAACCAGGGGATCTTCCTGGGAGCCAACAGACAGTGCTCACCTTTCAGCATCCTGGGTCGGTACTTGGTAACCCCAGGGAAGGTCCCCTTTCCCTTCAGGATGATTTCTGCTGGTTCCAGGTGAGCCACATGGACCTGGAAAGTCTTGTGGAAGACTCCCAGCTTTCCTGGCAGATAATAGACTTTGAACACTTGCTTCTGGCCAGGTGCAAGGAAACCCTGCAGGGACAGGAGAGGAGGAAGGGACTGCATCAAAGCTTTGATGGGGGATGGCTCAGGGGACAGACAGGCTGAGAAGACAGGTTCTCATCCAGAAGAAACCATCAAACCACATCACTTTCCACCTTCCTTGTGCCCAAAAGCTCACACCTCCAACCCTGGGGTGCAGTGTGTGCTCCTGGGCTCTCGCAGGGCTGGGGCGTTTTCCCCCCACTTTTTTCCCTCTTTTCCCCCTTTTTCCTTTAATTCTCTCCTGGGCTGCCTGGCACAGGGCCAGAGCCAATGTCTTGTGCTACTCACTGCATTGGGCACGACCACAGGCACTCCAGGCAGAGGTTTTGCTGCAGTGCCAGTGCTGGAGCTTGGCACCACATAGGTGAATTCCATAACCCCGGTGTTCCACAGGGTCACCTGTGCTTTGAGGACTTTGTTAAACACCTGGAGAGAGGACAGAGGAAGGAGAAGTTACAGACACAGGCCTGATGCTGGCAACCTCCTTCCTCTTTCATGGCATTGACAGCACACAGCCACAATGCAACCACACAACTACAGAGAGATGGTAAAACCATGTAAAGGCCAGCAATAAATGAACCAGGGGACCAGGTCCTCTGCACTCTGAGGGGTCACCAACAGCCAGGAGAAACAGAGGATGTGCCACACTGAGATGTGTGAGATGAAGCCAAAAGCTTATGAAGTTAAAGAATGGAAGTTGTTGGTTCTGCATGTTGCTGTTTGTGGTTTGGATTTGTTCAGGTTGGTTTGTTGGGTGTTGCTGTGAGCTGGCAGAGGGACGGGGTTGAAGACCTGACCAAAAGGAAGGAGGATGAGAGGGGAGGGGACAGAAGGGTTGGCATCAGAGAGAATGGAAGTTCCTGAGTACCCCTCCGAGGGGAAAGGGGCCAGGGACTGTCCCAAAGGGGATACAAAGATTGCCTTTTTGTTGGAGGGTGTGTTTGCTCCTCTCTGGGGCAGGGAGACACACGTCCAGCTCAGCTGAATTGTTACTAATGACCAGTTTTGTTTTGCTTTGACAACTTTGTCCCCATTGAATTGTATCTAAAAGTTTGTGCATTTCTGAGAGGCATTCCAGAAGAAAAGGCACCTGCATGAAAATATTGGCAAGAAACAGACAGGTGACAAGAGAGGCACACAGGACAACACAGGCAGTGCCAGGAACTGGAAGTATCTGTGGACTTTAAAGTGAAAAAAAGTAAAGTGGGGATTATTCTGGGACATTGTTTTCAGCTACTGAAGTGACTGAAAGCCCAACTTCCTCCCTGGATGATTTTGTGGATCAAGCAAGAGCATTTGACAAGAGCATCTCCTTGGAGCTCAAGCTTTAGGAGCAGATCAGTGGAGGGATATCTCAGGGACAGGCCCCTCTGGACATCTTCACTGGGAGCCTTGTGCTGCCAGGAGGCAGTGCCAGGTGCCTTGGAGAGGAGGGTGTCCTGTCCCTCAGCCAGGGGAAGGGCGGGGAGGGTGGGGATGGCCATTTCAAACCAGCTGGGATGCTGGACGTGTCTCTCAAAGGTTGTATCCCAAGCCCCAGAGCCAGCAGAGGAGCTGAGAGGGGCAGAGAGCCTGGGATGGAGATGGCCATGATGCCAGACAAGGAGCTGTGGCAGGAGCAGCCTGCGGTACCTGCAGCCCCCAGTCAATCTCCTCCACGTCCAGTTGGTAGCTGGGGCACGAGGCCTCCCCGGCCAGCACCACCTCGTAGGTGGGGCCTCCCTGCACGTGGCACAGCGCCCTGACACGGGCCACAATGTTGGCGTGCCCAAAGAAGGTGAAGGTGACCTGCTCGCTCTCGCCTGGCTGCAGCTCACCCCACAGTGGCCGGACATCAAAAACCTGGAGGAAGAGGAGGGGAGATCGAGATGCTGAGAGTGGAGATGGATGCAGAAGAGCAGCTGTGTCCTGAAACAGAGTAGAGTCACAGCTGGAGGGGCCTATTCCCCAAACACAGCCAGAATCATCCTAATCTCATCCTGTGTCCGTGCCACTGACCAGTGGAGGGACCATGGGGAATCTCTTCTCCCATAATCACTTTTCCACGAGTATACACTACATTAAAGTCAACTGGAATGTCTCCTGGCAGCAAGAAATTCTCTCTGCTGCAGAACTTGTCTTTGGAAACACTTCTCACTGTCTTCAGAAAAACAGGAGACTTGGAGGTGGGAGCCCTTGGAGCTGGGGGAAGGCTCATCTGACTTCTGAGGCCTTTTTCCCTCTCTCTCACTTACATGCTGTTCCTTCAAGCTGCTACAGCCAGAGTTCCTACAAAAATGTCCTGAAAACCACCTGATGAGGTAAATGGGAGCAATGCCCTCCACAGGTGCTGCACAGGCAGCATCCTGGGGCAGCCCTACAAAACATCCCACATGGCCTCTCCAGTGACCGCTCGCTTCAGCAGAGCTTTGAGATGGACTGGGAGGGATGTGAGGCCCCTCTGTGAGCAGTGCTGAGGGCCACCAGTGGCACTGGGGCCACAGAACCACTTCCCACACTGGAAACATGGACGTGAGACAAATTCCCACTTACCTCCTGCATTCCCAACTTGGGGTGCTCCATCTCTGAGAACCAACTCAGTCCCCTCATCCTCACCGGCCTCTGAGACGCCCCAGGAGTGGATGACAGCCCCTGTTAAAAAGCACCACGGGCTGCAGTGAGCTGGCTGCTCTGAGCAAGATCACTCTGCTGCAGGCTGCACCTCCTCACCCACCAGGAGCAGCTGAAAAGGGGCCTGGGCACAAATCAAGGGTGAAAATGTCCAGGCCATCAGTCGAGTGTGGGTCCAAGCCCACCCACAGATGAGACCTGGGCTCCATCTGCACCTCCTACATCAAACTTGCCTGGGAACTGGGTGCCCCCAGCACTCAGGCAGGGAGGGTTGGAACTACATAATTTCTGAAAGTCCCTTCCAAGCCAAACCATTCCAGGATTCCAGGATGGCCACTTGAATTTCCCTGGTTTACTTGTGCATACATGGCAACAACCAGGAAATAAAGATGATTTTGTGCTTCTATTTGAAACCATTCAGCCACACTGTTCATATAGGGCTTTGTTTCTCCTGATTCAGAAAAACTGTGCAATGTAGAAACAACTGGTATTTGTGTGTGAGCAGATACAACCCTTCTCCTTAAACTTAATGCCAACACTGGGCTTTTGAGAAACTCTTCTGCTTCCTTACATATTTTTTAAAACTGCATAATAATAAGTGACTTTGCAAAGTCTTGCTTTATAAAAGACATTTCTGGAGCTGTCACTGCAATACCAGCTTTTGGGTGAAGGCAGAGATGTGAGTGCTCTAGCTGGGTTTGGAAGGGGCTAGGTGGAGATCAGGACTCTTCATGGATTGACACACATGGGAAGCTGGAAGCCTTCTCATCATGATGCAGATAAAGACCTCATTTTTACATTGTAAAGAAAATAAGCCAAAAAATCCCAAACTCAGCACAGGTCTGTAGGATCTGAGCGAGCTTCTCTGAGCAAAACTTTCCTATTTCTACCTCCCAGACACCCCATGTCCAGCTGCCACTTTCAGGGCACAGGACAGAAGGGCAGCAAAAAGGGAGGTTGGCACGAGTATGACTTTTTGGTGGCAAGTTGGGGAGGCAAAGCAAGTGGTAGGTGCACAAGAAAATCCACCTCTGTTTCCAGGGAATGCTCTGCATCTGCTGGCTCCTGGTCAGAGTCCTCCTGAGCAGAATCCTCCTGAGCAGAATCCTCCTGGGCAGGATCCTCCTCATCAAAATCTTCCAGGAAAGAATCCTCCAGGACAGAATTCTCCTGGGCAGAATTCTCCTGGGCAGAATTCTCCTGGGCAGAATCCTGCATTGTTTCCGGGGTTTCAGTCAGCTCTTCCACACTTTCAGTCCTGGAGTATCTCCATGGAAACACTCCCTTCTTCTTTGGTGACTGTGGCTTGAATTTAGGTGGTGAAGGGATGAACCTGGAAAATAACATAACTGTGATGGTGGACCTGCAGTGGGAGAGAGTGGTGCCTGCAAGAGCAGCTCCTCACTGCACTGCAGCCCCTGGCTGGGTGCTGGGGTGCTGAGCTCAGTAACAGCCACTCCAGAACCAGGCTGGAGCAGCTCCATGCTGGGAGCAGCACGGGGATGATGATGCTCATACCTTATGGTGTTCACCTGGCTGTCTGTCAGGAATGACCAGTGGTAGTTGACAGGCAGTGGGCTGCAGTTGGTCATCCTCATATGCAACACTTGTTCAGTGTCATTTATGATGCAGCCAAAGTCCACGGCCTTGGTCGGGAGGTGGAGATTTGGGAAGTAGACTTCCCCCCGAACAGGGACCTTCTCCACATGAGGATGCTCCATGAAGCTCACCCTGAGAACCTTCTTTACCACCCAGCTGATCTTACTGTTCTTATAAGCTGGGTTAAACCGGATGTAGAGATGAAGTTCCTTCCCCACATCCACTCTCACAGGCTGCAAGGAGATGAGCAGTAATTAATCACCTGTGGGATGATGTCCCAAGGTCTGACAGCATGAAACAGTAAATGCTCCAAGTGACCCCAGCACGGGCTTCTCAGTTCATGGTTCATCTCTCTACAGCAGGGGTCTGGCTGCAGGCACCACAGGCCAGTCCAGGATCCCTCAGGCTCCCGTTTCTGTGCTCAGCCCCAGTACAAGGGGGTGGCTGCTGGAGAGCTGGCATGGCTTTCCAGGAGACACCTTCCCTGCATGGCTTGCCTCCATCTGCTTTCCTGCTCCCCTCTCCTCATGTTTTAGAGCCAGCATGGATGTTACCAATTCAGATAAGATTTTGATTCCTTCAGCAGCTCTGCTGATTCAGCTCAGGCCAATCCACTGCTGACACTACAGTATAAACTTCTCAACTTGAGGACCTCCTAACAGAAGTGCACCACCACATCCCTCCTCCTCAAACCCCACTGAAGAAGCCCACAGAGGCTCACCTTGGAATTTGCAGGGAGGGGCTTCTGGTTCACATTGCAGACCAGGAAGGGCTGCTCCAAGTCCAGCACAATGCTGAATGGCAGGGAGCTGGTGTTTTTTAATGTCAACAGCTGGTACTGCAGTGTCAGGGCATCACTGGGTTTCTACAGAAACAGGAGACAAGGGCAAACAACCTCAAGTGCCATAGACCTCCTTCCCCTTCCAATGCATTTCACATTTTTCAGCCCCAGAAGTGCATATATTTCTATTTACTTCCAGCCAGTTTAAGAGTTACACCTTTAAATGCCAGGATGCAATCTGGTGACTTTACCTTTTCCACACGGAAAGCGATGGCTCTGGGGGACATTTGCACTCCAGGGCAAATGAAGTTGCAGATGACATCCACTTGCAGGATCTGTTTCTTTGTTATCTCTTTCCCCACCGCAGCGTGACACAGCAGCCGCTCCTTCACCTCCTGCACACAAGATTCCCTTGTCTCCCAGTGTGTGCTGGCAGGCCCAACACCCCACACTGCCTTGCCACCCACCCATGGGCCCCATTCCTGTCACTTGTTATTAGGGACTGTAATTAGTCTCTGCTCTCCTCAGTAGCTCTCTGTGCCGCCACCTATTTATTCTAACTATCTGTGCCCAGGGGTCCTGGAGCCAGGGAATGCATACCAGACTTAGCTGGCAGCTTCTCTGCAGAGTTTTATTTTCCCTGGAAAGAAAGGTCCAGGTAGGAGAACACTCCCAGACTCTGCTAAAATCTCCCCCTCTGAGTTGCTCTCCAGGGGTGCTGCAAAACCTGGCTGCCCCTGGGACAGCAGGGCTGGCTGAGAGACTGGGGCAAGCAGTGATAGAAAAGTTGACCAAAGTCAAATTGTCAATTCTGATGATCCCTGGGAACAGTTTCCTGCCTGGACGGACATTGCACTGATCATTAGAGCTGGCACACTGTTTTCCCCCTCCAGGACTCATAGCCAGAGCAGCCCTGTGCCCAAGTTTGTCTTCAGAGGAAAAGCAATGCTGCTCCCAGACACTCCTGCCATTCCCAGGGCTTTTCTTTTACTCCCTGGGTAAAGGGTTTTTCCCTCAGGAAAAGCACTTGACAGTAGTTTAATTTGCTTCCTGTCTGGGCTTCTAGTCTAAGTTCAACTTCTTTTCTCTGCTCTTCCTTTCTGCCTCAGCACATGACACAGGTAAGCCCTGTTTGCCCAAAGGAGCAGTACTTCCTTCAGCCTGTATTTTGGGATCAGCAAGTTGGGTTTATGGTAGTTAGGGAAACACAAAAGAGCCTTAGCAACTGATGGTGGCCAGCAAGGAAAGCAGCTGGCCTTGAAACAGTTTCTTGAAGTCACTTGCTCCTTTTGCCAGGCCAATGTCAAGGGGCTGCAGAAGAAGCTGCAGGGGGGGGGGATCTGATGGGGAAGGCTCAGCCCTGGGCAGGGGCCTCACCTGGACAGTGCTGGAGCAGCCTTCCAGCACCATGTCCACAGTCTGGCCCGGCCTCAGGTCCACCTGCACTGGCCACACCTTGAACACGGGGCTGCCAGGCCTGGGGATGGGGGGAGCACCTCGGCCCTTGGTGCCAGCGCGGGCAGGGGCCCGGGAGCCGCGGCGGAAGGTGCGGAACCCTTCTGTGCTCCAGTACAGCCGCTGGGTGCGGCGGCCTCTGTTTGTCAGCTGGAAGTGGTAAAAGCAGGGACTGAAGCTACAAGAGAAGAGAGATAGAAAATGTCATGGGAGCTGTTATCTCCCTGGCATCACTCAGCTTCAGCTTCACCCTGATGGCATTCCCTGACTGCAATAAAACCTCTACCCAAAAGGCTGCCCAGGCTCAAAGCTTCAGCCCTGCCAGGTCTTCCAGCTTTTCCATTTCTGTGGCTTTTCAGAATATCTAGCAACTCTCAGATGACATATTTCTAAATGAATTCCTGTGGCTTCATGGAAACAGAGCCAGGACCTTGAGTACTGAAGATCTAGCCTGAAGGGCTATGGAAAAATTGTTCCTAGCTGAACACACAGGAGATGTGGAAGTTTCTAGAGTCTCCTACCTGAAGCAGGACTTCAAGTCGAGCTTCGGAACGAGAGTTTTGTCTGTGACAACTGTGGTGCCAATGCCCACAGCCTGGAGAGAGATGATGGTCACAGGGTTGTTCTGAATGAACACCTTCACCTTCTCCTGGAATTTCACTGTGTCATTCAGGTTTGCTATGACAGCCACAGACACCTCAGAATTAGGGGGGACCACTCCTTTGCTGGGCTCAATCCTCCAGCAGGAGCGTTTCCCAGCCTGTAGGACCAGACAAACACAAAGTTAGATGGAAGCCATGGACCCCACTCTGCTGTGAGGTGCAGGAAACAGGAAGGCTAAAGAGATGAGTATAAAAACCATAAATGTTTCATTTCCCTAAATGTAAGCTATGGTGTCCAGCACAGCAACTCCCCAAGAGCTTATACAACCTGTATTTTACCTTCCTTTAACACACTCAGGTCATTAGCCCTGTTTTGCTCAACCCAAGGGATGCTCCTCCTCAGGAGAAGGTAATTCCCCCTGCTGGCTCTCTTTGGAGTGCTTGCCAAGGGAAGCTGTTTACTCCCTGCTGGCTTCCTGGCAGCAGAGCTAGGTGTGCACAAAGGCTCACAGCCAGAGGAAGGCAGGACTGCTCAAATCCCAGCCCAGCAGCCGCACAGCTGGAGGACACTGCTGAGAGCCTGCAGAATAACTCTGCAAAGCCAGCTGAGCAAAATCCCAAATCTCCTTTCCCAAGGGGCCACCAGTGCTTCTCAACACCCCCTAAAGGACTGAAGCCCTCACTCCCCACCAATCATCAGCTGTAGAGAGGTGCCCCAGTGCCCTCTGCCTAAAGAAAAGTCACCTCCAAATGCTTATAGCAGAGCAGGAAAGCAGGAAGCAGAAAGAAAACTGGACAACATGTGCTCTGTGGGCATGGCCCACTCTTCCCAAGAACTCTTGTCATCTGCTTTCTCATGGACTTCACAGATTGGCCAAGAGAGCTGGAGGCTGCCCAAAGGAGGGAGGAAAGGCCTTGCACCAGCACAGCTGTGCAGACACAGCTCTGCAGGTCTGGCCCTGGCAGGAGCACATGAAACCCAACCTTTACACACCATGAGCATCCAGCCAAGGGGCATTGCTCCCTGCAGAGGCTGAAAGCAGAACTCCATTGTGGAGTCATGGAAAGCTGCCCTGCCAATCCTCCACTTTTGGATAACGTTTATCTCCCAAACAGCTGGAAAAGCAGCAAGAGGAAAATTCACACCCCTCCTCCTTGGCCCAGGAGGCTGAGCCTGGACTCTCACACAACACCTGATGATTTATCCACAAACACAAACAAGTCCACAGTGTCAGGGCTGGCTTTAACCAGATCCAGAAGTTGAACCCACCCAATATACAGAAGATCAAATGTCTTTTCAAAGCTTTTTTCAAGCCTTTCACAGATGCCCCCTCCAGCAGGGAGCACATCCCACTCAGACCCAAGCCACGTACCCTTCCTGGCTGCTCCTCCTGCCAGAGGAGCAGCTGCAGCTCCAGCCCTGTGGCTTGTCCCCCTCTGTAACCTCCAGGAATGCAACAACCTTCCTCTGCAGGTGATCTCCAGAGCCATTCTGCAATGCTACAGAGACCACATGCTCTGGGGCTGCACAGCCCTCACAGGTGCATTTGTTTGCAACAGCACTACTGGTCTGACCCACAGGAGTTGTGAAACTTGCCTCCCCATGAGCAGCTTGAGGGCAGATCTCACACCCTGGTTTCTGCCATTAACACAAGTTTGGCACAAAGCAAATGCAGATGGAATGGAGTCCATGGGGAAATCCATGCCCTCTTAGGAGCAAAGGGCCATAGGTTTCTCTTGTTCTGAGAGCTCCAAAAACATGACTTGCACAGTTAAGTATCTTCCACAAAATAAAGAGAGAACTTGAAAACATGATGCAGACTCATTTCTGCTCCAGCCTCTCTGCAAACTATTTCACAGAGGCATGCCTGAGATCCTGGCTCCTCTTGCTTGCACTTGGAGGGAATATCTTGCTTCCACTCACACAGAACAATACAGAAATGTTGCATCCAAAAAACAAGTCAAGGGCTGCTAGTAACCAGCACTTTTCCCTGGAAAACAGCCCCACAGACACTTACCATCTCCACCTGGAAGGTTGCAGGAATCTCACACTGATTGGCAAGGTGGAGAGTTTTGGAACGATCTTCTAGGACTGGGATAGAGCCGAAGTTTATCTCCCTGGGATGGACAGCGACAACGGGGCCCTGGCAAACGCACTCCAAACGGATCTCCTGTTCCAGGAAGAAGGTAGGAAAGGTCAACAAAAAGACACAACAAAGGCAGTTTTAAAAGCACAGCCAGCTCTAAGAGCATTCCTAGACTGGGGATAATGATGGCCCTTTGAAGCTGTCGGTGGTGCAGACTGAAACAGAAGGCCTGGAGCAAGTGTGGGGTCTGCAGTGATCCCACCTGAAAGCCACAAGCTCCCATTATCAGAGGACAAAGCCCTGCTGTTTGCCATGCTTGCTTCTTCACACCTCTTCCACATGGCTCTTGCCTTTACCTGCTGCCTGCTTCATTCACTGCTCCACCTTGGCCCAAAGCACCCTCCCAACTTTCACTGCTGCACAGCCATCCTTGAACACCAAGTTCTTTACAATTCAAAAAGCTACACTGGTGAAAGCAGCATGAGTCAGAAGCAAGGCAGGCTCTTCAGAGTCAAGATGAGGCAAGTTAGCTGCCTTCAATTTGTGCTTATGTGTAATATTCATATATAGGAGTAAGGGGCATTAATTAGTAATTGCATCATTCAAGCAGTATTTTTTCCGTAAAAAAGTCTGAACTGACTTAATAGTCTGAAACTCAAAAGGATTGTTCTTGCAGAGCTGGCACAGACGGTGGGACAAGGAACATGGATCCCTTTGCTAAACTACCTGCTCACACCAGTGGAAACCAGGACAATTTATTCAATCTTGTTGGATTTCACTGGTCCTAAATACCCCAACTCTTACACAGGACTTGAATGCATAAAACTCACAACACCAATAAGATTCACTGGAGGGCTTGGAGTATGATTTAACCACAGAAGAAACCAGCCTCCAGGATGTAAAACCTTTTGCAATGTCTGACTTGAGGGAATGGCATTGACAACTGCCAGAATTACCTTAGTCAGAAGGAGCAGCATCCAGAAATGCAAATCCCTTTGGGACATACATGACTGTGCAAAGAAGAGCCAGAAACTATGTACCAGGGCTGGTACCTCAAGAATAAGGAATAAAGCCCTGCATGATGAGGGATCTTTTATTCCTCTGGGAGAAGGCAGGCCCAGAGGGCTGCATGGCTGATGCTGCTGCCCAAGGCTCCCTGGAGGAAGCTGGAGGGAGGAGCTGTGCCTCACCAGCTGGCTTCACTTCTAGGTGACAGTGGGACAGAAGCAGCAGAGGCAGGGCAGAGCCCTTTGGAGAGGAGCAGAATAGCACCTGGAGAATGCCTGACCTGGCTTCAGTTAGGGTGTGACAATGGGACAGATCCTCACTGAGGAAAAGGCTTATAAAAACACACAAACCCTTCATCTACAGGATTCTTAAAAGGGACAAGAACAGCCCTGCTCAGCAGTGCCACGGGCAGTGTGACACACAGGATGGAGAATAAGAGCAGACAGCAGCTTTGTCCTCAGTGTTACTGCTACACACACCCCCCACATCCTGCAGCACTGCTGCCTTTGGTGGGGTGCTCATGGCACAAACCAGACTATGGAGGGATGAGGAGCATCCGTGCCTGGCAGGCTGGGCCTGTATTTTGTAGCCACTCTTGCTGTTATGATATATGCCTCTTTTAGGAGCTCTTTTAGAATCTCCTTTACAATCCTTGGAATCTTCTTCAGAATCTGCAGAGTCCTCTTTTAGGAGGCTTTAGTTCAGGAATTGCTTGCCTTATCCATTTCCAAACTTGGTGGAAAAAACAAGCAAAGCCTGTGCTGCAGATGCAAGTTGTGTGGATATTCATATGGTTTTGGCTGGGCTTTTGTTGAGGAGATATGCTGGGTATTTCTCAGACCTGAGGGACCTGGCTTTCAGAGAAGCCTCAGTCCAGCTCTGCACAAAACATTCCTAAGGGTTTGCCTTAGCAAATGGTGCTTTAGCAGGATTCAGGGATGTCCCTGTGTGATGCTGAACAGTTGTAACGAAGCACCACTTGTGTTCATCTGATAACACGGCAGAGTATGAGACCCAGGGACTGATCTGGGTTTCAGCCTGGGGGTGTTATCCCATCTCCCAGATTTGTAACTCTATGCTGGGTCAGGCACTGAGATTGCCACCTGTGAGACTTCCACTCTTCCTCTTTCCTAGGCATGAGCTGCTGCTTGTGCCCCCAGTCCCTTCTGTCCTTGTCCACCAGCCATAAATCACAAGTTCCTGGAAGAATCCCTGTGCAGTTTACACCCCACTGGGATGAGCTGCTCAAGGCACACGTGTCCCCTTGCTCTCACCAGTGGGGATTCTCTCCCAAACACGGCCAGCTTAGCAGTGATGTTGCACTGTCCCAGCAACTGGGCCTCGAGTGCAATTGGGATCTCCACTGAGCTGTGAGCCTCGATAATGCCAGCGGGTGCAGGGCTGGAGTACCACACAGCAGCCACCTCCTTGTGTTCCTGGCAGGGACAGAATCAAAGGCATCTTCAGAACTGAGGAAACTTTAAACTCCTTAACCTCTACCACAAGAGCAACTCCCACATGCTTTTAAAAATTCTCAGGAGAAAGCAAAAAGGCAAAAAACAAGATGCAAGGGGTAGGTGCTGAGCATCACCAGGGGGTCCAAAAGTTGCTGCATCAGAAACACCCACCTGGGTGCTGACAGCCTCCTTGCATCAGATTTTCACTACCCTCTAAGCTCTCCCACTTGAAAACAAGTCAAGGACTAGACTCTAAACATCTTCCTCAAGATGTTAAACTGCTTCCTAAAGTTTGTATTTAGGTTCTTGTTCTCAGAAAACCTTGAGCTTTGAATAGAAACCAGCAAAGTCTTATCCAAACCCATTTATTCCCCTAATAAGCCCCTCACTAACATTTGAGGGGAGGAGATGGATGCAAGGCCAAACCTGAGGGAGAAGACAGTAGGAGCCAGGAAAGTCGCTGTCATTCACCAGGGTCACCTTCTCATCATAGAAGACCTTCAAGCAGCAGTGCCCCAGTTCCAGGACAGGGTTGAGCACTCCTAGGGGAGGAACGATGCACCTGGGCAAAGAGATGACCCCAGGGCAATTAGAGACACTGGGAGCATGGAGAACTTTTGTCCTCCAGGAGCATGCAATGGAGCAGAAGATATTTGCAAATCTAACAGAGTAGAGTAGTAGAGTAGTCCTACAGCAGTCCAGAGCTGTCTTAGCAGTTTTTCCCCTTCTCTGCCCAAGGACACTTGCAAGGACTCCTGTAACAGTCCCAGTGGTCCATGAGCTCTGGGGGAGCCTTTCCAGTGAGGACCAGTGCCCACTGCAGCAGTGCGACTCAATTGTCAGCGTCCGGCTAGCTCCAGCACTGCCAGCAGCACGAGGGGGCACTTTTCCCGATAGCTGCCTTCGGGATAGCGCCTAAGGCAGTGCCCGGCTTGCGGCTGTAGGCACACCTTGTGCAGGACGGAGTCCAGTAAAGGCTGCAACCAGCGGAAAGAAGAAGGTGGACTCCAACTGTGGCTTAATCCGGGCTTTAATGAAACCCGGAGGGACCGACAGGAGAAGACGGGGGGGGGGGAAAGAAGGGGGGGGGGGGTGACAGCAAGTTTTAAGGGGAAGGGAGAACAAGGGAGGTGCCAGGCATTGGGCCAATGGGGGTACAGTGGGGAGTGGGGTCCAAGGGATTGACACGTGGGCAACACCAACGGGAAACATTCTGGGAAGGGGCCCCGGTTCCTCAGCCAACCATCGAACTCCCCTGCTGGAACATTCTAGCAGTAAGGGTGGGGAGTGAGAGTGATTGGCGGGGCACTGGGGAGGGGTCAGAAGAAAAGATCCAAGGGTTTCCAGGGAAACCAGGGCGGAGTTTAGGGGATACATTGTTGGCTGGGGTGGAGCCAGGAAGACAGACAGCTCCAAAGGCGGGAAGGGAGAACTGGGGCAGAACCATTTTCAGACAGAAGGGGATTGGAACAAACCAACCTAATAACTTAACAAAACACACTGCAACAGCCCACCAAGGCTCAAGGAACACAAGACTCCAGTGTATCAGTGAAAATGACTCCCTTTTCTCCTCCACCACTGTTGTCCTGCCTAAAAACTGAATCATCTCTTCCAGCAGTGGAGGGCACAAGGCCCACAGTGCAGGTGATCAACTTCTCCCAGTTCTTAGAGCTCCCTCAATTCTTTCCCCCATGGGTCTCTACACTGAGTGTCCCCATTTGTGCTTGCTTTACAAAACAGCAGCCCAGGCACTGCCTGCATGGCTCTGACTGGGAGAGGGAACAGCACCAGGGAACTGCATCCCTGTTGGCATTAAACTGACACCCACAGCAGCACAGCAGGATGGAATTCTGCTGCAGCAAGAACAACTTTGGGTCTCAACTCTGAGATCATGACTCAAAAGAGCCAGAGGGAAGCAATGAAAGCTGAGCTGACCTGCCACATCAAGGACTACAGTCCTCTTTGTAAGATCTTTTGCTCTCTTCACTCCTGCCTGGAGCCTCTTCCCCACTGCACATGCAGTGCTGAAGTGAACCAGACCCCAGCTCTCAGCAGGCTGCTCACTGTGTTCCAAACCACTGCTGCAGGGTGGTCACAAGCAGCACAAGTTCACCACTTGCAGGAAGGACAGGCAAGCCTTTGGAAATTTGTCCCAGCTCAAGCACCAAACCCTAGGCCAACAGTTAATAATGTTATTCCTGCTCCCTTTAGAAAAAGGCCTAGGGCCATGGCTGGCTGTGAGCAGGGGGGTATCTCACTATGGGCTGCTTTCCTGGCACTGTTCTCATGTCTAGATGGGCAGATCCAGCTCATGAAGCAACACTTCTCCTTTGGAGCTGCAGCCAGGCAGCGTGCTGGTGCTGGATGCACGAGCAAAGACAAGCAAGTGCAGGAAAGGTGTTGGTACCTGGCTGTGAGGGGCAGTGCAAACGCCTTCCTGCCAACATCTTCCGCGTCCAGCACCAGCTCCAGCTTGTACTCCCCAGCAGTGTTGGGACACAGGGTGACCTGGCAGAAAAGAAAAGAAGTGCAACAAATATTTGCTAACTCCCAAAATCTCATCACCCATGTGTGCTGGAACTCTTGTTCCATGGTAGACAAAGGGAGGATTTTGCTTTAATTCTTCTGCTGGTCCATAAGTAGAGCAACAGTCTTTGAGAGTAAAAAAAGCCCTCTGGCAATATCAGATTTGCTAAAGGGGCTAATTTTTCACCTGACTACAATGACAAAAATGCAGAAGAAGTCTGTTGTCTTGAATGGAATGAGTCCAGCCTTACAGCAGGAAGCTGAGGGCAGTGTGGCCCAGCACATGCTGGGCAGTTCATGGCTGCAGAGTATTTTCTGTCCCCACTCAAGATTCCTGCAGTGACTACAACTCATCTGCTGCCCAGGAGATGAGAAAAAAGACCAGGAAGAAAAGAAAACTGCTTCCTCCAATGATATCTATCTCTTTAACAGCAACTTTCTGTTTTCATCCTTCCTCTGCCCACTTGCAATCAAAGAAATCGCTCTCAAAACCACAAGAATGGCTTCAGGACTTGATCATATGGTATTGATCTCAGTGTAGGATTTTGGAAACAAACCAGTGCTCCTTGAGGAACATCCCGGGTAAGCCAGCTAGCAGAGGCCTCCCAGCAGTGCAGATCTCTCACTCCCAGGATGCTCAAAGCTGGCACCAGAGCTAAAGCCCTCCCACACTCCAGTGAAGCTTCAGCCCCAGCAGCTGGGCTCTTCCCATACCTTGATATCCTGGGATCCTAGGGCACGGACGGTCCCGCTGCAGGGACTTATGGTAAATTCCCTTGGCCTCCTCAGAACTTGAACTTCCCTCCTCTGAGACTGGCTGCTGGGTTTGCCTGTCTGAGTAGAGCTGTCAACACTGGGCACTCCCAAGCCATCCCCAGGAACGTGGAGGAAGAAGTCCATGGGTGTTAGGGAGGTGTTAAACAGGCAACACTTCAAGGTGTGAGGAAAACCTAAGAAAATGACACAAATACCCATTTAGGCATCAATATCTCATGATTGCTGGTGTGAATATCCTGCTGGTAGGATAAAACTGGCCTTGGATTTTACTTCTTTGTTATCTGAACTACAGCTCATTGCAGTGGATCTATGGCTTGGCTGGCCAGCTATGTGTGGAGCAGACATCTCCCAGCCTGCTCACCAAGAGTCATTTAAACCCAGATGGGGAGGAAAAACCAACTGCAGGCACAGCCCAGGGCTTCTCCATGCCCGTCAACAGTGACTGCAGCAGGGAGGCAAGAGAGGCACAAAAAGGATGTCACAATCTCAAATGCCACTGAGGTAGTAAGCACATGTAGACAACATTCAGCAGCACAGTTAAAAGAAACAAAGATAAAACAGCTGCCCCCAGCTGAAGAAACCTTAGGAATGAAATCAGATTAAGCAGGATGAATCTGCTATTACAGAACCATATTCCTGCCTGGTGCCTTTCTTTATTGTGCCACTAACTAAAAGGGAAACAAGAAGTGGCCAAACAGTGATGCTGACTTTTTATTCCTTTGGTCCTGTTTGATCTCATGATGGCAAAAGGGTACCTGAGGCACCAGCAGCCCTGGAATGAACACCCTGAAGAGGCTGTGGTGGAGGAACACGAGTGATGAATGCTCTTATGTTCAAGTGCTCCATTTCAGCACCACACCAAGCTCTGACACTGTGGTGCCAGCCCAGGGCACACTCACCAAAGGCAACGTCACCGAAGTGCAGGGCAGGCACATCAAAATGGAAAGTGGGTCCCATCACAGAGCCCCTGCAGGGACAAAGGCAGGGAGGCAGTGCCTCTGTTAAAGGGAATCACAAAGGGTTTGGGTGTCTGTAGGGAGAGGGTGGATAAAAGCTGCTGTCAGAGCCACCCTGGGTTTCAAATCACCCCAGCACCCTGTGCTCAGCACAGCACCCATGTGGGCAGGAGGCAGCCAAAGCAAAGTGCTCAGCAGCCGACAGATGCCCCAGTCCTTGGCACAGTTCCTGCTGCACAGTTCCTGACTCCCACATCAGCCCTTTGCTGGCTGTGCAAAGGAGGCACCAGAGCACTCTGTGCACAGGAGCTGGGAGCACAGCTTGTCCCACACAGCATGGCCATGAGAGGGGAGCTGAGGCTGCTGCTGCCCATCTGGCATGGATTATTAATGGAAGTTTTTAAAAACACTGCTGCTGCTGCAGAATCCCCCAGGCTGGCCCATCTGCAAAGCCCTGGGGGCCTTGCTGGGTGTTCAGGTGGGACATCCCAGAGCAGCTGCTGCCCAGAGCTGCTCCATCCCACTGCCTGCAACAGCCTAAGCAGGAGACATCCCTGCAGGGAGTAGCCACTCCTGCTCCTGGGTACCCACACAGGGCAGCAGGCACCCCCAGACTAAAGTGATGCCAGAGCCAAGATTAAGACGTCAGGCAACACCTTTTTTCTCTGTTCCACCACAAAATGAGGTAGATGGAAGATGATTACCCAGAGACAGCTACAGATGTGCCCAGCAAGCTCCCAAAGCCCTCCTCACCTGACAGTGAAGGTCAGAGGCTTAGGGGATTCGGTCACATGGAAGCAGAATTCTTCCTCAAACTCCCCCCGGATGGTGGGACAGAAGGAGACCCGGATGACCTGGAGCTTCTCTGGTGCCACGATGCCCTCCTGGGGCAGGAAGGTGAAGCAGGAGCCCATGGCTGTGGTTGGAGGGATGAGTTTGAAGAGAGCCTCAATAGGCCCATTGTTGATCAGGTATGCCTGCAGCAGCAGAAAAGCAAAGTGGAACTACATGAGGAATGTTCCTTTCTTACAGAAGTCTGAGTCACTTTCAAATTAAACTATTAACTGCTGTAAAAGACAGAGGATGCCCTGTGCTGCTGCATGGCAGAAGCAAAAAAATACAACTTTGAAATACAGCTTTGTATAGCTTTGGGTTTTTCATGCAAAGCAGTGATAACTTCACATAACCAGAGTCACTCTGGGGTTTTCCCACTGGCAGAGACAGTCCACTTTGACCTGCAGCCCAGAGGGGCTGCTCAGCATCACCCAGTTCATTCACAGCTGGCCCTAAGAGCAGCACTGGGCATCACAGCATTACCAGTGTCATCACCACAGTGATTTCAAATGTGCCCAACCCCGCCATGGGCAGGGCATGTTCAGCTTCCATTGCAGCCCATCCTGTTTACAGCAGGAGTGGGAGAAACCAGGAGCAAAGATGTAGAAAGTTCCTTTGCTTCTTTCCCAGAAACACTTGGCTCTTTCTAGAGCCAGAGGTACATCATGGCTGAAGTGTGGTGAGGGACTGGTCAGCAAGGGAAAGCACTGCCAAGGGCTTTGAGCAGCGCTGAGCCAGGAGGGTGGATGGTTTTCCTCTGACTCCCACGAATATGCAGGAGGGACATGACTGAAAACTGTTTGCAGTGGACTTGAAATCAAATGCAGCCAGTTTGTTCCAGCTGCTTTTGGACAGCCTGAGCACAAAGGTGATTTGTGTCTGGGACTGGAACAAAAGCCTCTGAACATGCAGCTTTTTGACCCAGTGTTGGTTTCATGTGTCAAGCGGTTTTGCAGGAAGCCTCCCAGCTGATCTCCAAAGAAGACTGCCCAAAAGCAGGGACTGGGGTCTCATGAACAACAGACCCCATCCAAAAGATCCAGATTGCAAGAAATCCCCCAAATTTGACTAGTATCCCAACTACCCAAGTTGCCAGGAATTCCACAGGTCCACAAGACTCACTGCTACCCTAGGAGCCACCACGACCCACCCCAACCCTGCTGCTTACCTCATATCTGTGGGTTACTCTGACAAAAACCTCCCCGATGTTCAGTTCCTCAAAGTGGAAATGGACCCGGGGCCCGAGGCCTTCCCCTGTGAGGAGCAGGGGCAGCCTGTTCTCACGGCCTGGGGAGAGATTTCTATTTCAGTACAGGAATTCCTTCTGCTATCCTGCATTTGCCAGGCTGCCTTAGTGCTAGTCCCTGACTCTATGCTGCATGGGACCGGCTCCTGATGTCCCAGGAGCAGATATGGACCCTTCTCTTCCCTCAGGAGATGCAGTACATCCATAGAGACCATCCTTTCTTCTACCCCTATGTTGAGCATGGAACTTTAGGAAATGCCAGAAATTTTGTTTTTCCTCCTTCTGGGTGCACCTCAGAGTGTTTTTCCCAAGGGAGGAGGAGCAGACTAAATACAGGCAGCATTCAGAACAGCTGAGAGGGGAAAAAATCAAAATAGAGGAGATGCCCTGGAAGCTGCAGGGACAGTGGGCATGTGCCAGCACTGCCCTGCTGAGCACAGACCCTCCCCAGCAATGGCACAGGGGCCCAGTGATCTGGGGGAGTGTTTGCAGCTGGCCTTCATTGCAGTGAGAGGGGCAGGGGAGGGAGCCGTACCCGAGATGTCGCAGTAAACTGTTCGCTCGTACACCTGGGCTGCCTGGGGCGTGAAGAACACGCTGATTTCAGCAGAGCAGTTTGGCCTGATCTCACCCTCCTAAAGCAGAAGGAGACACCAAAACATTTATCTTCAGACATCACATTTCTTGTTTTCAACCACAGTCCTGTAAGCTGTTATTTAGAGCATCAGTGACAAGCAAGGAGTGAGTAACACTCGTAACAACGCTGACAACAGAGTTTGGAAGCTTTAGTCAGGCTCCTGCTGCCTGCCAGGAGCCCACAGGGCAGAAATGCTTTTTGCAACCAGCTCTCTGACCTCACCAGAATCCCCATGACTTCTCTCTTGGCACACAAAGCCAGCTGAGGCAGGGATCAGTCAAGTGACCCTACTCAGGGATGAGGAGGAAGAGGAAGAAGAGAAGCAGGAAGGGAGGCTCTCAGCTATCATTTACCTTCGGCCGAAGGGAGAAAATGTCGTTGTCTAACAGCATGGGATCCCCTCTGATCTTTGCTACCTTACTCTGGAAGGTGTGGTTGAGAAGAGCAAGGCGTTCTTGGCAAGTGATGTCCACTTCACGCTCCTTCAGAAAACCATACAACTTCTGCCTTTGCTGCTGATATATCCCGTGATACCGCCTGCAGGCATAGGAAAGACAAACCCAGCAGGTTGTTTAATGAGCCATGTCTTTGCAGAGAGAAGTGGAAGTGCAGGAGCAGCTCCCCAGCAAAGGGCTGACCCTGAGCCATGGGGTCCCAAATGGATCAGAGGATCACTTCTTCACTCCACACTTGCAAGCTCAGGAGAGCTTTCCAAAGCCAGCAGCACTCAAGAGAACCTTCTGGCTCAAAGCCTCTGCCACAGCTGAGGGAGAATCCAGCAGCCACCTCAGGCAGCTTTTCCTGACATACAAGTGCTTGGGGGAGGCAGGTAGCGATGGGCTGGTTTACTTACCCAAAGCCATTCAAAAGCACCAGTACCTCCTGAAGCCATATGTTAGTTCTACCCTTGGGCAAGGCACGGCACTGAAATGGATCTTTCAAACCTACCTCAGCCTCAGCTGATCCTCCTGTTCCTCAGTAGCAACAGCCTTCCACTGGAAGCGGGCTGTGATATCACTGCGGTTGTGGATGAGCACAGTTGCGCTGTTTGACATGCTGATGTACGTCTTCTCCAGGGTCACAGTATTCCTGTCCAGCCCGATGTGGGCATCCACAGCTCTTGCATGAAGGCTTGTGTGGGTGTCTTCACCTGGAACAAAGCAAAGGGCAGTCTTTGCTCACCTCACTGGCTGATGGAAGCACAAGGAACAGAGCAAACCACAGGCAGCAGAAGAAAGTGTCACAGCTTTTAGCTGAACAAGCAGTTCCATGGCTCAGTCCATGTATCACAAGCTGAGAGCTGCATGTGCACAGCATGACAATGTCCTGACAACCTGCCAGCATTTCACCCTCTAGACCAAACCCCTACCAAAGGCTCCCTCATTTCCAGAGCTTTCAAAGCTTCATTATTCCCAGCCAGCTCCTGGGATTCATCTGGGCTCAGACTTCAAGCTCACTGTTCCTGTTGCAGGTGAGCTTTTCCCAGGTGAGATGCAAACAACAAATACCTGACATGCTCTCTAGAAATGGCATTTACATGGAGCTCTACAAGGATCAAGATGACAAACTACAAGACTACAAACCAGATGACTAGAAAATGAACCCCCTGAAAACTATCATCATCTCCCTCTTGAAAGCCACGGCCACAGCAGCCTTTCTGCTTAGAACAGGCTCTGCTCTGAGGGATGCACAGAGTGCCCTGCGCGGTGCCCAGCACTCACCTGTGTCGTAGTGCACAACAAGGGACCCAGAATGGTCACCAGTCTTCAGTGGCTGAAATTCCACTGCCACCTGCACAGCGTCACCAACATCCAGAGCTCCCATGGTCGGAATGACAGAGAAAGGGCTGCAACACAGAGATAGTAGGACTCTTGGTGGAGATTTGGGGATGTTAACCCTTTTGCAGTCCAGTTCTGCTCACTTGTGCAAGCAAAGAGCAAACCAACCACAGTCAGCAGAAGACAGAAGAGACAGGGTCAGAAACAGCTGCTGACTCTAGTGTGAGGAGATCCAGCCCTCACAAGATCCTGTGGGATGAAATGACCTCATCTCCCCCATACTCTGTATCCAGCTCTCTGCAATGAGGCTCGAGGGTCCTTTGCATCTTGCTTACCTTCATCAGGCATCAGCTCCCCTTACTGACAGAGCTGGGCAGTGAGCAAAGCTGGCAATTTTATGACCAAGTCTCTCAAAGCACCATTCACCTGCACTTTTGGTAAATGCTGTGTGCAAGGAGGCTGCAATCTGTTTCAAGTCCCATGGTACCATTATCTGCTACAGCCAAACGTTCTTTTGTCCACTGGTGCCTTAACTGCCATTATTAAATGATTTTATTTTGGGAGAATTGATCTCATTAAAAGCTGCCTCCCACACCAAGGAAGACAGAAAAATTATGGCTAATTGAATTGCCTCATGTGTCCACTAACACTTATTGCAGGAAGAAACCCAAATATCATCTAATCTTAACATACATTACTTTTAAGTGATGGTGTAACACCTGGCATCAAACAGCATTAACTATTCTAATAAATTCAGTCTGTTAGGTTACAGCAGCTCCATCTCTGTGCTGAAAAATTCTGTCCAGAGTCAGCAGCTCACAAGCTCCATCTTTCCCTCTGTCACTGCACCCCGGCTCTATTCCATCTGCTTCAATATTTAATTCCTGAAGTTCAGAAACTCTTTAAATCCCTATCAAGCAGGATCCAACATGCTCTGTAGCACTCAATAGAACTGCTGGCAAGCACGTTGTAAAAGGATACCAGACTTTATTGGGTATTTATTTTGGTGGTGACAAAACAAGTTCTGGAAATCCCAGAGAAAAACCGTGCATGGATTTACAAGTTCCTGCCTACATATTTGCACTGTCAAAAGCAGCAGCCTGTTTGAGCAGCATCTGAGGAGCCTGGACTGGAGCTGCCAATAGCTTTGGCAGGCTTTGGTGGAAGCTCCTCTCGGACCCTCACGTTTCACAGCAGAAAAGTCAATTTGCCTTTTGACCTCTGTTTTGCCAGGGAAAAAAAAATCAAAGCCACTCAGTTGCCTGAGGTTAGACAGCAGGTCTGTGCTGCATTCCTGAGCTCAGCTCCTACACCAAGACCTCTGGAATCACATAACTTTCAACACACCACCAGCCAAGTGAACTGGTTTCCTTGCAGATATGGTGTCAAGAATGCATTACCCTCTCCAGCCACCAGCAGAAACAGTGATTGTCTTCTGAGACTGACAGGAACAGCACAGGCTGCCCACAGCACAGCTCACATGAGGCATCTGATGCAGGGACCACTGGAGAGCCACGTGCCTGGGGCCTCCCAGAGAATGGGTCTGTTTGGCTGGCAGTGGTGAGTAAGCATTTCAGAAACTGCTTGTGCTCAGCAAGCCAGCTACCAACGTGTTCCAGCACCCTCCAGGAAATCTGGGACAGAGAAAGCTCAAAGGCTGCATCCTGCTAAGAACACTGAAAGCAAGAGCAGATGCCATCCATCCTGCTCACTTCCAGCCAGGGCTGCAGGGCAGCAGCTCTGATGCTCTGGTTCCTTTTGCTGCTCTTTCCCAACTCTGCTCTCACCCAAAGGTGATATCCTTTGCACAGGGACAGATGAGCTGCCTCACCTCTGGGTGCTCAGCTGGTAATGAGCTGTCCGGTTACCGACATTGCGAACCAGCAGAGTCTTCTGGGTGCTGTGCTTGACCGGACACTCGGAGAAGTCCAGCTGGTCAGGAAAGTCCAGGATGGCTCGGGCACCGATGGCCCGAATTGGCACAATGAACTCTTCCCTTTCAGTGGTGCAGAGGAGCTGGTGGAAATAATCCTGTGGGAAAAGAAACTGTCTCAGCACAGAGCCTTTATCCCCATCTTAAGCACAGGCAAAGAGTATCTCCCAGTTCTAGATCCTCTGAAACCAGAACAGGTCCTCAAAACCCAGGCCAGATGCCCTGAATCCAGCCTTGCAGGTCCACTTTCCACTGCAGACACCAACCTCTTGGGCCCTCCAGACTGACCTTTTTCTGCCCAGGGGTGAAGAGGATGCGGACAGTCATGTAGAGGCCCGGTGGCACCTTGCGGCACGCGTCATTGGGGCCCACCAGCTGGAAATAAGGTGAGCTCTTCATGGTGACCTTCACCAAGTGAGGAACCTGCAGGAGAGACATGGAATGATGGTTTTGCCACTTGTGGAGACAAGTGGACATGCCCTGGTGCCATCCTTAACCACTCTTCTGTGCTCTCCTCTTCAGCACAGCGTTAAACCTCCACGTCCCAGCACTCACCTTGTCCCTGTTCCTCAGAACCAGCGGCACTTCACAGACCTCACTGGGGCTGTAGTTCTGAAACACCACCTCTGGTGGGCAAGGCTGAATTGAGCTCTGCTCTGGGTCAGCTGCTGAGAACTGCAAGGAGAGGCCAGAGAGAGCAGAGACAGGTTCAGCTGCTGGGAGGAAGATTCTGCTCCGATCCCCAGTGAAGTACAGACTCTGGGTGAGCACATCTGCCCAGCCCACACTGCGCAAACAGTGGCTCCTCCACCTCTGCCCTGGGCTGATGAAAAGCTCCTGGAGCAGGCTGAGCAGGCTCAAGCCAAGCTGCTCTTTTGGCATCCTCCTCAATTCTCACATCAAACAGCAAGGGCAGGGAAAGGCTACCTTGTGATGGGAGGTCCCAGGCTTGTCTTGAGGCTGGACAGCCTGAGGCAGCCTCAGCTTCTTAGCTCTGGCCAGCCTCTGCTTGGTGCTCAGAGACATCTCCTTCTGGAACGCAGAGGGAGTCAGCTGAAAGGCAAAAAATCCAGCAAGAGTCTCAGAAATGCCCTTGCTCATGAAGGCTTTTCTTCTTCACTTATTACTGATGAATAATTTGTGATCACAGCCACTAGGACAGTTCTGGAAACACTGGAAGTTGCCTGCTGAAATACTTAGCACCAATAAATTAATAATACAGAGTGCAATACACATACTCCAGCCACATGGCTCTGTCCCATGAGTCTCTCTGTGATTTGATGGGACATGTTTGGGGATTTCTGCTCTTTGGGCATTTGTTTCCTCTTACATTTCACTGGATTGAGGCAGTGACCTTTCCAGAGAGTGGGGAGGAGCTCTCAGAACTGCCTGAACTCCACCCCTGCACAACACTCAAAACTCACAGGCAGGAGATAGCACTGCTGGCTGAGTCCAAGGGAAGCAAGCAAGAAAAGCTGTACCAAGAGTGAGGTGCACAGGAATGTGTCCAAGTTTTAGCTCTCTCTGCTACTTAGCATTGGTTTCCTCTGTCTGGGCTGACAGAGCCCTTGAGAGAAGAAAACAGAGGGATGTCCTTGGCAGAGCCTCAGCAGTGGGGCATCTTCAGTCAAGTGAGCTGCAGACAGCAAGGGACCTTTGTGGCCCTGGCTCCAGTGCTGCCTGCAGGGCTGCATCTGTGCCCACCCAAAGCAGCTGTTAGGAGAAAATGCAGACAGGCTCTGTGTCTAGGGGGCTGCAAGAGATTTCCCCAATGGAGGCGGACAGACCCCAAAGCCCAGGAAAATTTTGCCTGTCTGAGCAAAAAAGTCCTAAACGGGCTGAGTTATGGGAGAAATCTCAGCATATAATAGCAGTTAACACAGACAGTTTTTCCCTGCCACTTTTGTTATTTTGTTGGGCTGGGAGCACCCGGAGGGTCCGGCTCCCTACAGAACCACTTCTTCCCTGTCTGTCTAGGCTGCTGTCGCCGCTTCCCCGCTCGCCACGGCAACCCAGCGCTCCGCTGTTCCGCCGAGGGAGCAGCCGCCGTGCCCCGACCGGGACAAACCGCGGCTGCTGAGCCCGGCCCGGCCGCAGCCCGCGGGACCCCGCTGCCGGCCCATGGAGCCCGGCCCCGCTGCCGGCCGATCCAGCCCGGCCCCGCTGCCGGCCCATGGAGCCCGGCCCCGCTGCCGGCCGATGGAGCCCGGCCCCGCTGCCGGCCGATCCAGCCCGGCCCCGCTGCCGGCCCATGGAGCCCCTCCCGGGCACGCACGCTGGTGCGGTTGGCAGCACTTGCTCCATCTGCCGAGCAGGAGCCGACACAGCGCCTCAGGGCTCTCGCGGTGACGCTCTGTCCCTGTCCTGTGTTACTCTCTCTGTTTCTCATTTTCTCTCTTTTCTGTCCCCCCTCTGGTCGGGACCATGCCATTTCTTTATCAACAAACAGTTTTCAGATACACTACTTGCTGGGTTTGTGCCTTATTTTCCTCTGAGAAATCTATCAAAAAGAATTCTCCTCTGCTCCCCTTACAGCAGGACAGGCCAGTGACCCACGCTCCTGTGCCTCCCGCCGGTGTCTGCCTCTGACAGCAGAGCCACCCACCAGCCAAGGCCATGGGGGAGTCTGTCAGGAGAGCACTTGTTTGACCTTCTCTGGCCCCAGCAGAAATTGCTTACAGCCCTGTCTCTCTCATGGCTGGGTTTGGGGTTTTCCCCTCTGACTTTTTTCCCCCTTCCCCACCTCCCCCCCTTTTTTCCCCTTTAACACTCTCCTGGGCCACCTGACACAGGGCTGGGCTCAGTCACTTGTGCTGCTTACAGTGGTGGGGTTGACCAGAAACACACCAGGCAGACACTTGTCTGCAGGGCTAGGCTTTAGCACCCAGTTGAATTCAATCTTGCCACCGTTCACCAGGGTGACATCGCTGTGATGAATTTCATTAAATATCTGGAGAGAAGGCACAGGAGAGGGAAGTTACAGACCAGGCCTGCTGCTGGGAATCTCCTTCCTCCCTCCTGGGCTTGAAAGCAGACACATCATGGGAGCAGGGACCAGGGAGGAGATAGGGGCACTTGGGAACCTGGGGAACCCCCAGGCCCAGGGCACCTGCACAGCACCAGGGAGCTCTGGCAGCACACAGAGCTGTGGTAACAACCATGTGAGGGCCAGCAATAAATGAACCAGGGCACACAGGCCCTCTGCCCTCTGAGGGGTCACCAACAGCCAGGAGAAACAGAGACAGCACTGAGGCGTTCCAGGAGAAAAGGCACCTGCATGCAAGTATTGGCAAGCAACATAGATGCAACAAGGGAGTCACCCGGGGCAACACAGACAGGGCCAGCAGCTGGAAATATCTGTGGGCTTTTGACTGGAAAAGAGTGAAGTGGGGATTATTCTGGGACAGTCTCTCCAACTGTAGTGCCTGGAAGCCCAACTTCTTCCCTTGATTATTGTGTGGATTAAGCAAGAGCTTTAGACAAGAGCATCTCCTTGGAGGTCAGGCTTTAGGTGTGGATCAGCAGAGAGATGTCTCAGGGACACACCCCTCAGAGCACCCCCACTGGGACCCTGCCTGCCCCAGAGGCAGTGTTAGGTACCCTGAAAAAGAGGCATTCCCAGCATTGTGGAGAGGGTTGGAGATGGCCATTTTAGAGCAGCTTGGATGCCAGATGTGTCCCTCAAAGGTTGGACTTCCAAGCCCCAGAGCCAACAAAGGGGCTGGGAAGGGAAGGGAGCCCTGGAGCGAGGTGGGCAGGAACCTGCTGGCCGTGGTGCCAAGGCAAGGAGCTGTGCCAGGGATGTGTGTGGTACCTGTAAGCCACAGTTGATCTCCTGGGGCCTCACGAGGTAGCTGAAATGTGAGATCTCCCCGGTCACCAGCACCTCGTAGGTGGGGCCTCCCTCCACGTGGCACAGCGCCGTGACATCGGAGATGGTGTTGAGGTGGCCAGAGTAGGTGAAGGAGACCTGCTGGCTCTCACCTGGCTGCAGCACACCTGACATTGGCAGGATACTGAAAGCCTGGATGGAAGACAGGAGAGATTGAGCTGTTGAGCATGGCAATGGATGCAGAAGAGCATCTTGGAGCAAAGTGCAGCTGTACCTGGAGGGGCCTATTCCCCAAACACTGCCAGAATCACCCTCACCTCATCCTGCATCCATGCCACTGACCAGTGCAGGGACCATGGGGAAAATCTTCTCCCACACTCACAGATCAATGCATTAATTAGTACATTACGTGAAAGTGAACTGGGATGTCTCCTGGCAGTAGAAATTCTCTCTGATGCACAACTTGCCTTTAAAAAGCATTTCTTACTGCTTTTAGAAAAGGAGGAGGCTCAGAGTGAGAGCTCTTGGAGCTGAGCGAAGGAGTCCAGCCCAGCTCATCTGACTCCTGAGGCTCTTCCCCTCTCTCTGATTTAAATGCTGCTTTCTCAAAGTGCTACAGCAAAAGCTCCTGCAAAAGTTTCCTATGGACCACCTGAGGAGTTCCAGGGGGAGCAGTGCCCTCCATAGGTGCTGCAAAGTGTCCTTGGGCAGCCCTACAACATGTCCTGCATGGCCTCTCCAACTACCAGTTGCTTCAGCAGCACTTTGTGATGGGCCTGCAGGGATGGGAGGCCCCTCTGTGGCCAATGCTGAGGGCCACCAGTGGCACTGGGAGCTCCAGCCCTGCTTGCCACACTGACAATGTGCAAGTGAGACAGATTCCCTCTTACCTCCTCCGCTTCGAGGGAAGTCTGCGGTTCGTCCACGGAGATGCTGAATCCCTCAAACCCTACTTGGTGGCGAGGGTATTCAGGAAGTTGATCTGATTGCACCTGAAAAAGAAGCCATTTTCTATGCTGGGAGGAAGAGACAGCCACTTTGCAAAGTCTCCGTTTGTAAGACAGCTCCAGGGCCAGCAGTGCAATAGCAGCTCTGGGTGAAAGCAGAGCCCTGCAAACTTGGAGTCTGGCTGCCTTGGGAAGAGGCTCCATGGAGATCAGGACTCATCCCAGCTTGCTCTGGGAAGGAAGCTGGAGGCCTTACCATGATGATGCAGATAAAAGCTTCATCTTTCATTGTGAGGGCAAAAAATCCCACACTCAACACAGGTCTGTAGGACCTGAGTGAGCTTCTCCAAGGAAAACTCTCCTATTTCTCCCTCCCACACAGCCCATGTCCAGCCACTGGCCCTGCTGCCCAGCCCACTGTCAGGGCACCGGACAGCAGGGCAGCAAAAAGGGAGGTCAGCACGAGCATGACTTGGTGGTGGCAGGCTGGGGAGGCAACACAAGCAGTAGATGTACAAGAAAATCTACCTTGTCTCTTAAAGACTGGGTAAAATCATCCACTTCTTTCAGCATTCTGGCTGCCTGCTCCTGTCTCATCTTGAAGTGTCTCCATCGAGATGCTGGGGACTCCAAACTGGTCTTCTTCCCTTTTGGTGGTTGGGGTTTGAATTTAGGTGGGCAAAGCTCATCTCTGGAAAATAAGATAACTATTGTGAAAAATGCCAATCACTTGTTTTCAAAATTTTAAAAGCTTAATAGTAATAAAATGGTTATAAAAATAGTAATACAATTAGAGTAAAAATAATTTGGACAATTTGAATTAGGACAACAAATGGGACAACAAATACAAAGAGTTATGGACGTCTGGGTACCTTTTTCTGGGCAGCACGAGCCCGAAAAAGGACCCCCACTAACAAAGGATTAACCCTTAAGAACAATAGCCCGTTGCATATTCATACACTTCATACATGATGCATAAATTCCATTCAAACACAGGATTCTGTCTGGTCTTCATCAACTTCTTCCTTCTAATCCTAACAGTGCCTTTGAGGCGGGAAGAAGTTCATTTCTTCTGATAAGAGAGCAATAAATTCTTTTCTCTGAAAGATTTATCTGTCCTGTGGCTGCTATCTGGTTCGAGTGCCTCATTCCTTTCTAAAAAAAAACCCCACTGACATAGTTCTTATTGTAACTACAAAAGTTACCTTTTAATTACAGGACTACAAGGACTAGGAGCCCTTCATCAAGGTGGACATGGCCTCAGGTCACAGAGGTCTGAGAAAGCAGCTTTCACCCCAGCTTTCCTTCCCAGGGGAAACCACTGTGGGGGCTGTGCAGCACCAAAGTGGTGGAAAACCTATTCCCTGAGCATCCAGCCTGAGCACAGCTGCTCAGTGCCATTTGTCAGATGCCAGGCAAACAGCTTTGCTCTTGGCCAAGTACAAACAGGACACAGCAAGAAGAGCTTCAAGGGGAGGGCAAAGGTGCACATACCTAAACCTGGTCACCTTGCTGTCGGAACGGAATGACCAGCGGTACTGGACGGGCAGTGGGCTGCAGTTGGTCATCTCCAGGGAACGCACTTCTTCCGTGTCAGGCCTGATGAAGCCAAACTCCACGGAGCTGGGCTCCATTTGGAGATTTGGGAAGTGAACTTCTCCCTCAAGGCTGATATGCTCCACAAAAGGATGGCCCCTGACCATGTCTATCTTCAGAACCTTCTCTTTTCTCCAGCTCTTAAAATCCAGTTCATAAGCTGGGTCAAACACGATGTAGAGATGACAGGTCTCCCCTACATCCACTCTCACAGGCTGCAAGGAGATGAGCAGTAATTAATCACCTGTGGGATGATGTCCCAAGGTCTGACAGCATGAAACAGTAAATGCTCCAAGTGACCCCAGCACGGGCTTCTCAGTTCATGGTTCATCTCTCTACAGCAGGGGTCTGGCTGCAGGCACCACAGGCCAGTCCAGGATCCCTCAGGCTCCCGTTTCTGTGCTCAGCCCCAGTACAAGGGGGTGGCTGCTGGAGAGCTGGCATGGCTTTCCAGGAGACACCTTCCCTGCATGGCTTGCCCAGACCCAGCTGCCTGCTCCCCTCTCCCTGTGCCTTAAAGCCAGGATGGATCTTCTCAATTCAGATAAGATTTTGATTCCTTCAGCAGCTTTGCTGATGCAGCTCAGGCCAGCCCACTGCTGATGCTACAGAATAAACTTCTTGACTCAAGGAGCTCCCAACAGAAAGGCACCACCACATCCCTCCTCTTCAGACCCCACTGGAGGAGGCCAGGGCTGCTCACCTGGCCACCTGGGAGGGGCTGCTGCTTCTTATCACAGACCAGGAATGGCTGCTCCAAGTGCAGCATGAGGTCCAGTGGCAGCAGGCAGGTGTTTTTTAAAGACAAAGGCTGGTACTGCAGTGTCAGGACATCACTGGGTTTCTATGGAAACAGGAGACAAGGAAAAACAGCCTCAACTAGAAACAGACCTCCTTCTGCTTCTGCTGCAGCTCACATTTTTCAGCCTCACGAGTGCATACATTTCTGTTTACCCTTTCTATTTGTTTCTACCCTTCCAGGAGGTTTCTCTTGACAGCAGATGCTTTTCATGTTTAGAAACCACAGCATCCTCTGGAGGACAGGGAAAACTCCCAAGTACAGATGAGGGAATAGGCCCCTGAGAGGAGGTGGCTGCTTGACCAAGATCTAAAGCAAAAAGTGAATCCAGGCCATTTGTCTCCAGTTTTGTCTCTCTATTGGGCAGAACAGCACTAGAGGATCTTCACTCACATACAGTCATTTCTCACAACCTTCCTGGCTCTAGCAGTCTCAAAAAGCACTTTGTCTGCACCACGTGTCCTGCAGCCCCTGCTACAGGGACAAGGTGTCTGTGGTCTCAAAGCTCTGATCAGCCTGGGCTCTTCCTTCCTGTCTGAGCATTGTGCTGGGCTTCCTGCATGGTTTAGAGAAACCAGAGACTTTGGGAAACGACTTCTGCATGTACTGATACCAAACAGGTGCTGTGCCATAGTATGCAATAAATCAGTTTGTGTGTGTGGCATTGAGCAGAACCCAGGCAGAATCAGGGAGAGCTGAAAAGCTTCTCAATTACATCTGAACTGCCTGTTCCAGGGATTCTGTACTTCACTGGAAGCCTGGGAACCAGAGGAGAGGCCTGAAACTACAGAAACCAAATCATTAACCATCTTCTCTTTTTCAGACAACTTGCAGGAGGCAGAAAGATGATGCTGGAGTTGGGATCCAGAGACTAAAGGGCACCTGCTCTGCCTCAGTGTTATCATCACTGCAGTTGCAGGATGCCTGGGGGTCGTTTGAAGCAGAGGAGGCTTAGGGAAATGCACAGAGCTGATCCATATAGCTGTACCATCAAGCATCCATGCCAACAGCAGAGAAGGCAAAGAGACACAGGAGATGTTGGGTTTTTCCTTGTCAGCCTGAGGAATTCACAGGAATCTCCAGTTTTCCCAGCTTCCCTACAGCATCAGTGTACAGACATCACCGTGCCTTGGAGGGTCCTCAAAAGCCTCCCTTTACAGTGAGCACAGAAACTGGCATTTCTCTGGAGTGGCCACCATCTCCTTGGCACTGCAGCTGGAACTGCACTTTTACTTTGGGGAAGTCAAATACCAGTCTCATCTCTAAAAGCATCTTCACTCACTTTACAAAGTGTCTCAGGAAGGGTAAAGAGGGGCTTTAACACAAGCACACACCCCCCTCAGCCATGCTGTTAAAATGCCAGCATGCAATCCAGACTTACCTTCTCCACATAGAAAGAGAATTGTCTGGCTGATACTTCTATAGAGGGGTGAATGAACTGACAGGTAATGATTGTTTCTATTATCCTCTCCATCTTGGGGGATGTCCCAATGATGGCTTCACAGAACACATAATCCTGCACCTCCTGCAAGCAAGAGTCACTTGTCACTAGTGCGTAGTGGCAGGGCACCCTGCAAATGCCCTGCATTGGCTCTGCACCCACCACGGGCCCTATTCCTGCCACAGTTACAGTCCCTGCCCCCTTTTCTTCCTGTGCTCAATTGTCTGTAACACTGCACCCCAATAACCACAAAAGGCATTTGTAAGAAACCCCCTCCCTTGACATGGCTTTTGTTTTACTCCATGCTCACCCCAGATAAACCACTTGGCACTTGTTTAGTTCACTTTCTTTTTGGACTCCTAGTCTAAGTGTAACTTATTTCTCTGCCCTTCTTTGCTGACTCAGCATGCAACACTGCTTGCCCCAAAAGAGCAATATTTCCATCCACCCCTGCTTTGGGATCAGCACTGGGTTTTGCTAGGTGTGGAATCACAATAAAGTCTCAGCTGGTCTGATGGTGGCCAGCAAGGAAAGCAACTGGTGCTGCCACAGAAACGAGTAGCCTTAAATCAGTTTTGTGAAGGCCCCTGCTCATTTCCCCAGGCAAATGTCAAGGGCCTGTGGAACAAGCCCAGAGGAGGGGATCTCACCTGTGGGATGTGGGAGAAGCCTCGCAGCACCATGTCCTCAGACTGGCCTGGCTGCAGGTCCATTGACAGTGGCTCCAGCCCAAACACGGGGCTGGCACGTTTGGGGCACTGGGAATCATCCTTGGCCCTGGGGCTGCTGAGGGTTGAGACACTCTGGCTCCCCTCCTCAGGTGGGCTGTAGCATTCCACACTCCAGAAGAGCTGATGGTAACGGCGGCCCTTGTTTGTTACTTTGAACTGATGAATACAGGGCACGAGGCTGGAATAGAAGGCAGGATGGAAAAGAGTATGAGAGTAGCTATTTCCCTGGTCATCAGATTGCTCCCAGTGAGCAACCTGAGGTGTTAATTGCTTAGAGACTCTCTTCATTTGCAGCTCTTAATGTGGACCAGAAGTGGTGTCTGATAAGGTGCCCTTTTGATGTCATTATTGCAAAGAGAAATATGTTTATAATGGTAATGTAACATTTTCCAGGTGAGGCTAACAGGACGTGGTGTTTTCCCCCAAAATGTTTGTTCTGGGGTGATTCATACTGTTGCTGTGTTTTGTATTAATCTGTGCCCAAAGCTGAAACTGAATCTTTGAGATGCTGCCCTTGGGGACCTTGTGTGTGGGGGTAGGATTGCAGGCATTCCTAAAAGCCGGCTCAGAGGCAGTTTCTGGATGATCCCAGCAAGCTGGTAAAAATCATCTGCCTGCTCCAGGAGAGGAAACCAGGGGAGCAGAGCCTCTCTCGTTCGTATCAGCCTTGGCTCTGCACTGGTAGCCATTTGTAGAAATTTCATTTTGCAATTAGAAACTGTTTGGAAGTGAACTTTGCAAACTCTGCTGGCAACTCTGCCTCTGGAACTGCTCTGTGGGCTCCTGCCTTCCTGGTGGGGGTTGTCACCCTCCTGTCTCTTTGTTCCCAGGGCCCCTGCTTGCCTGGGAGGTGCCATTGGGAAAGGGCAAGGGCAAGGGCAAGAGAAAGGATCTTCCTTTGGTGCCTCAGCCACATGGAGGGACTGCCTCATCTGGGCACCATTTCAGGAACCTTTAGTTCTGGGGCAGCCTGTGAGATCATTACTCGATCAAGTGAGGACATCAATGTATTAGAACTAGAGACAGTTTGTGGCAATTTAGCAACTGGTTTCCCTTTCAGTGGCTTTTGAGGGTGTCTAACAACTCTCAAGTGCCCATCACATGTTTGTAAAGGAATCTCTGCCTTTAGGGAAGGAGTCAGGGCTTTGAACACTGAAGAAGATCTTGCCTGAAGGACTACAGAAAAACTGCTCCTTGTTGAGACAGGAGGAGAGGTGGGAGTGGAGAGATCTCCTACCTGAATTGGTATCCCAAGTTGAGCTCTGGGGCAAATGGTTTGTCTGTGACAATTGTGGTGCCAATGCCGAAAGCCTGGAGAAAGACACTGCTCCAAAGGCTGTTCCCAATGAACAGCTGGACAGTGTCATCAAAACCCACAGTGTCATCCAGGGTTGCTGTGACAGTCACAGGAACCTCACCCCTAGCAGGGATCGCTCCTTCACTGGGTTCAATAACAAAGCAGTTGGATTTGGAAGCCTGTAAGACAAGCATAATATGCATTTAGGATGGAAACCACACACCCTGGTGTCTTGTGGGATATAAGAAAAGGAAAGACTAAAGAGGGGAGGATAAAAATCCTGAAGGCCTAATCTCCCTAAAGTTAAGCTACAGTACTGGGCAACAGCAGAGCTCATACAACCTGTATTTTCCCCTCCTTTAAGGGACTCACCCAATTAACCCCGTTTTGCCCAACCCAAGGGATGCTTATCCTCAGGAGAGTGTTCCTTCCCCAGTCTTTCTCTGCACTGTGGGCCAAGGAAAGCTGCTTTCTCTCTCCTGGCCTCTCACAAAGGCTCAAGGCCAGAGGAAGGCAGGACTGCTCAAATCCCACTGCAGAAACCACATGGCTGGAGGACACTGCTGAGAGCCTGAAGAATGTCTCTGCAAAACCAGGGAAGCAAAACCCCAACACCAAACTAATCTTTCCCAAGGGGCCATCAGTGCTTCTCAACACCCCCTAAAGGACTGAAGCCCTCACTCCCCACCAATCATCAGCTGTAGAGAGGTGCCCCAGTGCCCTCTGCCTAAAGAAAAGTCACCTCCAAATGCTTATAGCAGAGCAGGAAAGCAGGAAGCAGAAAGAAAACTGGACAACATGTGCTCTGTGGGCATGGCCCACTCTTCCCAAGAACTCTTGTCATCTGCTTTCTCATGGACTTCACAGATTGGCCAAGAGAGCTGGAGGCTGCCCAAAGGAGGGAGGAAAGGCCTTGCACCAGCACAGCTGTGCAGACACAGCTCTGCAGGTCTGGCCCTGGCAGGAGCACATGAAACCCAACCTTTACACACCATGAGCATCCAGCCAAGGGGCATTGCTCCCTGCAGAGGCTGAAAGCAGAACTCCATTGTGGAAATAGCTGGAAAAGCAGCAAGAGGAAAATTCACACCCCTCCTCCTTGGCCCAGGAGGCTGTGGCTGGACTCTCCCACATGACCTGATGCTTTATCCACAGACACAGACAAGTCCATGGTATCAGGTTTTAACCAGCTCCACAAGTTCAACACACCCAGCATGAAGAAGAACAAACCTCAAGCCCCTCACAGATCTCCCCCTCCAGCAGACATCCCACCCAGCCCCAGGCCCAGCCTACAAACCCTTCCTGGCTGCACCAGCCCTGCTCCCCCTGCCAGGGGAGCAGCCCCAGCTCCTTCTGCCCTATGCAGCCCCCACATATTAAACAGCCTTTCTCTGCAGCTGCTCCCCAAAGATGCTCTTCAATAGCACAGAGATCACAGGCTGGGGGGTGCACAACCCCCACCCTTGTCCTTGTGTGGACAGCCCAGCTGGCTTGACCCCCAGGAGGTGTGAAAATTGCCTCCCCACCAGCAGTCTGAGGACACACGTCACACCCTGCTCTCTACTATTAACAGCAGTTTGGCACAAAGCAAATGTAGATGGGACAGGGAAACCACAGTGAAATCCATGCTCTGGGGAGCAAAGGACCACAGGTTTCTCTTGATCTCGGAGCTCCAAAATGTGACACACACAGCTAAAGACAAAAGATAAAATTAAGGGAGAACTTGTCAACACAACCCAGATTAATTGCTGCTCCAACATCTCTGCACCTGACCTCACTGAGGGGTGCCCCAGCTAAAACCACTCCAGAGCCAGGTTCCTCTTGCCTGGCTCAGAGGGAATATTGGAGTATCTTGCCTCCTCTCACACAGGACAGTATGGAAATCTTGCTTTTAAAAGCCAAGTCATGGCTGCTACTGACCAGTCCATTTCCCTGGAAAACAGCCCCACAGATACTTACCATTTCTATGCTGAAGTCTACAGGGACAAGACCTTTGTTGAAGAGGGTAAAGCTTTGTGAAGCAGGCTGTAGAGCTGGGATGCTGCCAAACTCTAACACAGTTGGACTTGGGTAGATTTCTGCCAGCCGTCCAGAGCTCTGTAATTCTACTCCCTGTTCCAGGAAGCAGGCAAGAAAGATTAAACACCACTCAAAACAAACCACAACAGGGAAACCTAAAAAAGCTTAAACAGCTCAACCCTGCTCAATTATTGCTTTAGGGACAGCTACCACACTCCAGCTGAAATGCTGGGCTTTTGGGAAAAAAGAAAAAGAAAATTACATGTTCACCTCATAATTTAAAAGGATTAAGGTAAGAGAACCTTTCAAACTACAAATTATTGGCCCAAAGGTAAAAGCTTTGCAAGAAATCTCTAGTTAAGACCAGGCTGACAGTTAAACAACTGGTTATTCTGGCAGGGAGAAACCCTCCTTTTTAAGGTAAGCAGCCTGATAGTTGAAAGCAACTGTTTTGTCAAACTTCAAGCTCCCTGGCACAGCCTGCATTGCCTGTCCTTCCTGTTCACTGATTTACATGCAGTGCCACAATGGCCCAGGTTCAGATGTTTGGTGCTGTCCAGGGAATTTGGCATCATCATTTCATTATGTTTTAATCTAAGTTTAAATCCTTACAACCACTCTTCAAATGCCAGCTTTCCTTTCTTTTACACAAAGCTCAAGGTTCCCAGAAGTCTTCTGACATCTTTTGTGCTCAGAGAGATGACAAGACATTTGAAAACAGGTGTTTCCAAAGTTAACAGCATTTTAAAGCTTAATTAACTAAAACTACCCTAAATTCCAGCTTAGATGAACTACCTTCTGCGTCAGACACTGAGATCACCACCTATGAGGCATGGGCTGTTTATGCCACCCATCCCTGCTGTCCTTCTCCCCAGCAGCCTGTGCCTGTTTTCCCTGGAAGAATCCCTGTCCCTGTGCACCCTGCCAGGAGCAGTTGCACACAGGCTCACATCTCCCCTTGCACTCACCCGTGGGTTTCTCTCATCCCCGAACACGCCGACGAGAGCCTTGGTGCGATGCTCGCCCAGCGTCTGCACTTCGATGATAACTGGGATCTCTGCAGTGCCGTAAGGCTGCACAATCCCACAGGGCTTGGGGCTGGAGTAGAGCACGGGAGAGTCGTCCTTGCGTTTCTGGAAGGGACAGAATGAAATGCAACTTCAGAGGGACCTCTGAAGAAACTTTAGACTCCTTAACATCCACCGCAACAGCAACTTACACACACGTTTAAAACTCCCCAGGACAAAGGTAAAGGCACAAACAAGCTGCAAGAATTGTAGGCTTAGCACTCCCAGGGGATCCTGCAAGGAGCCTGCCAGCACAGGCACTGGAGTCTGTGAATGCAGCAGCTTTTCACAACCCTCTAAGACCTCCCACAAGAAAACACCCTGAAGACTAGACTAGAACATAAACTGTTTCCTCAGGAGGTTAAACTGCATCCTAAGGTTTACATTCAGGTAGGATCCTTTTCTCAGCAGATCTTTAAGACTGAATAGAAACCAGCAAGGTCTTATCCAAACCCTTTTTTCCACTAATAGTCTCCCCAATAATATTTGACAGGAGGAGGTGGACGTGATGCCAAACCTGGGGAATAAGCCCATAGCAGCCAGGAAGGTTGCTGAGGTTCCTGATGAAGAGCTTCCTCTCGTACGGCACTTTCAGGTGGCACTCGTGGTACAGAAGGATTTGGGGGTACACATTCAGCTCTGGAACAAGACATCTGGGCAAAGAGATGACCCCAAGGGAGTCAGAGATACTGAGAGAATGGAGAACATTTACCCCCAAAGATTGTGAAATGGAGCAGAACACATTGGTCACTGTCAAATGCACATTGAACAGCCCTACAGTGATAAGTTGCCTTCTACCTCTTCCCACTCCAACATGTCTTGTCAAGGAGGGGCAAACCCTGAGAGGCAGCACCCAGAGGCTGCCAAGTGCCCCAGGCAGAGCCCTTTGCCCCACAGCTGCCTCAGCCCCTCCTTTACCCAAGAAGGCTTGACAGGACTCCTGGAACAGTCCCAGTGACCCACGAGCTCTGGGGGAGCCTTCCCAACAAGGATCAGGGTTCCCTAAGGCTCAAGGAACACACAACCCTAGTGTCTCATAAAAATGACTCCCTTCTCTGCCATGGTGCTGTGGCCCTGCCTGAGAACTCAGCTGCTGGCCCCAGCCTTGGAGGGCACGAGACAGCAGCTGCCCCACAGAGTGGCTGATCAGCCACCCCCTCCCAGGCCCTGCAGCTCCCTGGCTCCTTCACTGCACAGCTCCAGGCACTGACTGGCCCCAGCTCCATTTGCTTGACAAAATGGCAGCCCAGGCACTGCCTGGATGGCTCTGCCTGGGAGAGGGAACAGCACCAGGGAGCTGCATCCCTCTTGGCATTCAACTGACACCCACAGCAGCACAGCAGGGTGGAATTCTGCTGCAGCAAGAACGACTTTTGGTTTAAGTCTGAGAACATTAAAGCTCAAAATGGGAAGCACAGGGAAGGAGAAAAACTGGAGCTGACCTGCCACATCAAGGCTGCTTTCCCCTCATAAGACCTTGCCCTCCCCACTCTTGCTGGGAGCCACTTTCCCCTGTCATGTGCCCTCATGGACAGAGCCAGACCCTGACTCTCAGCAGGCTGCCTGGTGTGTCCCAAACCAATGCAGGGTGGTCACAACCAGCACAAGTCCATCTCTTGCAGGAAGAAGGAGAGGAGGCCCTCGGGAAATTTGTTCCACCTCAAGCACCAAAACCCAGGCCAATCAATGATATCATTCCTGGTCCCTTTAGAAAAGGGCCCAGGACCGTGCTGGGCTGTGAGCAGGGGCTTTTCACCACAGGCTGCTGTCCAAGCACTGCTGTTCTCATGTCCAGCTGGCACAACATGAGGCCATTAAGCAGCTCTTCTCCTTGGCAGCTGCAGCCAGCAAAGCCTGTGCAAGGCAGTGCCTGGGGGAGGCCAGGAAGGGCTGGTACCTGGCTGTGATGACCACTGATGCCACTTCCTCAGCAATACCCTCCAGGTCCACCAGCAATCTCTGTTTGTATCTCATCACGGTGTTGGAACACAGGGTCACCTGGTAGAAAAAAGAGCAGTAAATTCTTCCTTACAAAAGCTCATTACCCATGTGTGATATCCTCCAGTTCTTGAGGAAGGATTTGGCTTTAATTCTTCTGCTGCTCCATGTGTAGAGCACAGTCTCAGAGTAACAAAAGCCTTCTGGCAATACCAGATTTGTTAAACACACCTTGCTATCACAGCATAGGTCAGCTTCATTAAAACATTAGACTAAAGCTCTACACACCACTGTATTCAAATTAAGGGGCCAATTTCTCATCTGACTACAATGACATAAATGCAGAGGAAATCTGACTTGAACACAATGAGTTCAGCTTTACAGCAGAAGGCTGAGGGCAAAGTGTGGCCCAGCAGGTGCTGGGCAGTTCATGGCTGCCATGGTACCCAGAGCCCGGGCTGGCTCTTAGAACTCCGGCACCACGCCAGGAGTGGGGAACTGCCCCAGGGTGGGCATTTACCAGAGGCAGAGCCCTCAGAGCCACTTGCTGTACAGCGCAAGAGACAAGCCACCACAGGGACCAGGCAGAGGAGAAAGGAGGAGGCTCTCTGTCTTGAAGTTCCACAAGGAAAGGGTTTATTCCAGATAAAGGAATCAGAGGCACAAGAGCCCTGGACACTCCTGTGCAAGGGCTTTTGTAAAAATACAAATCAGGGGGTGGATACAAACAGCAAATCAATAGGGAATCCTCAGGGGAGGAGTGAGGGGATTACATCAAGTGTCTGGGACCACTTGGGGTAGGAGGGTAAAGAGGATGGGTCACATGGCCAATGGGGTCTCCAAGAATAGGGGAATTCCAAAGGGGTATTGCAATCAGGGATTGGCCCGAGGTTAAAGTGGCAAAGAAGGTTTGGGAACAAAAGGAGCTGGGTTGCCTAGACAGGCAGGGAAAAGAGCTGGAACAAGGGGCAGGGAATGGCATGAGGGACAGCATTGAGGGAGGGTAAAACACAGGGGTGAGCCACCTCAGAGAGAACATGGGTGTACAACAGAACAAGGAATCGATAAAATAAATTTGAACCGCAACACATGGCTGCAGAGGTTTTTGTCTCCACTGGAGATCCCTGCAGTGAACACAAATTTTTCTGCTCCTCAGGAGAGGGAAAATGAGACCAAGAAGAAAAGCTAACTGCTTTATACAATGACATCTCTCTGACAGCCACCTTCTGCCTTCATCCTTGCTCTGCCCACTTGCAATCAAAGAAATCGCTCTCAAAACCACAAGAATGGCTTCAGGACTTGACCATATGGTATTGATCTCAGTGTAGGATTTTGGAAACAAACCAGTGCTCCTTGAGGAACATCCCGGGTAAGCCAGCTAGCAGAGGCCTCCCAGCAGTGCAGATCTCTCACTCCCAGGATGCTCAAAGCTGGCACCAGAGCTAAAGCCCTCCCACACTCCAGTGAAGCTTCAGCCCTGGTGCTGAAGCATCTACGGCTGGATTCTTCCCATACCTCAACGTCCTGGTGTCCCTGGGGGAGGATGGTTCCTTGGCTGGGATTCATTGTGAACTCCCTTGGCTCCACATAGAAATGAATTCCCTTCCTCCAGGATGGGTCACCTTCTTTGCGTATTTGATCAAAGCTGCTCACAGCCGGCTGCGTGCCATCGTCCGACATGCGGAGCTTGAACGTCACGGGCACCATGGAGCAGTTGGTGAGGCGAATGCTCTTGGTGCAGGGAAAGCCTAAGAAAGGACACAAATATCCATTCAGGCACCCATTATGGCATGATCCTGGTGGGAATATCCTGCCAGGATAAAAGTGAGATTGGAGTTTAGCTCTTTATTTTCTGAACTACAGCTCACCGAGAAGCTGCATGAGGAATTAATCGTCACTGAGTTCCCTTTGACACTGATTCCAGACCGCAGCCTTGAAAATGCCCATTCCTAGCCCTGCTGAACACTGCAAGCTTCTCTCTTTGGGATGGGGAGGAGCTCCCTCCCCTGCCCCAAACCATCACCAGTTATCTCTCAGTGATGAGTGTGCACCCAGACCCAGCATTTACTCTGAGAATTCAAGCTGTAAAATTCCCTGGTAAGTCTGCCAACACTCCCACTGTTTTCACGATACATAAACAGTGAGTTGTCATTGAGAAGAAGCTACAGCAAAAGAAAATGAGGATGGAATCAGGAACTAGAATGTGATGCACCTTAATGCAGTTTCTCTCTGCAGGACCCTTAAAGCATCTCTTGGTTTGGGCCAAACAGACTGAGCACGTGACAGCTCAGAGTCCACTCAACTGGGGGCAAACCCCAGCCTTGGCTTGAGATTAGCATTTAGGAACCAGGTCCCACCTCACCCAACAAACAGGGACATCACAGCCATGCTGCTCACTGTGATTGTGCCTGCAAGGGGATCCCCACTTTGGCTCTGAGATTTGCTTTCCATCCTGCAAAGCCAGAGATACCGCCACACATGGTGGGGATCTGTCTTTTAAAGCAGGACAGAGACACTAGAAAATACTGCCTTTCTATTCCTTGGTTCTATTTGATCTCACAATGGCAAAATGCCCCCTGAGGCAGCAGCAGCAGCAGCCCTGCAGTTCACAGCCTGAAGAGGCTGCTGGGGCAGACCAGGAGTGAGGGATGCTTTTCTGTTGGAAGGCACAGATCCCTGACGCTGTGTCCCAGCCCAGGCAACACTCACCAAAGGAGATGTCCCCAAAGTCGAGCTCAGGGAGGTCGAAGTGTAAATTCGGTCCAGTGACGCTGCCCCTGGAGGCCGAGGACAGAGCAGGAAAGGGCTCGGTTAAAGGGATTGCAAAGGTCCGGCTGTCGTGGCTCGGGGCACAAAACCTGGGCTCAGGGCACCCTGGGTTTCCAACCAACAGAGCACCGTGTGCTCAGCACAGGGCCCTGTGCACAGGGGGCAGCTCAAGCCAAGTGGCCAGCAGCCAACAGCCACTGATGGGCAGGCAGGAGAAGCCCCTGGGATGCTGGGGGTCCCATGAAGGACCCTGAACACACACCCAGACATGGCTCCGTGCCTCAGTTTCCCCAGCTGCAATGGGATGGACATCAAGGTGTCCCCACAAACTTCTGTAACCAGCCTTTCCAGCCACAGGTTCCCTGCTTTGCTCCTTCTTAGCTGGAACTGCTGTTCCCGTGGAGGAGCTTTCTCAGGAGAGTTTGGCCCACACAATCATTACAGACACAGTTCTGAGACATGAATCCAGGGGAGCCCCAAACATCCTCTGAAAAGAGCAGCAACAGTTCTACCCAGGGGACAGGTGAATCCTAGAGGAAAGGACTGGTGAAAGGTTCCCTCTTGATTTCCAAACTAAAAAAGCAGCACTTTTCCTCCAAAAACAAAGCCAGCATAATTGTTTCTCCACTATGGGCACACCTACTCACCACTTTTCTCTTGCCAAATAATAACTTCCTTGTTCCTTTTTATCCATCTCCCTTATCTTATTGGTACAATCAAGTGCAGATTGCTTTCATTTCTTTACTGCCTTGAGCCAGTGCCCCCCAACAGCAGGAGCCCAGCTCCAAAGCTGCAGAGCAGCCAGCATCAGCTCTCCTGCTTCCACTCCATTATCCTCCCAGCACATGGCTCGGGCTGGCAGGGACAAGGCCTCACACTGCTGTGGTGCTGAGGACTGAGCTCTGCCTCCCCTGTGATCAGCCCTTCTCCCTTTGGCTGGGCCAGGATTGTCTCTTGCCATGGCACCAGCCCACGGGATGGTGCCCCAGTCCTTGGCACAGCCCCTGCTGCACAGTTCCTGACTCCCACATCAGCCCTTTGCTGGCTGTGCAAAGGAGGCACCAGAGCACTCTGTGCACAGGAGCTGGGAGCTCAGCTTGTCCCCCACAGCATGGCCATGAGAGGCGAGCTGAGGCTGCTGCTGCGCATCTGGCATGGATTATTAATGGAAGTTTTTAAAAACACTGCTGCTGCTGCAGAATCCCCCAGGCTGGCCCATCTGCAAAGCCCTGGGGGCCTTGCTGGGTGTTCAGGTGGGACATCCCAGAGCAGCTGCTGCCCAGAGCTGCTCCATCCCACTGCCTGCCATGGCCCAAGGCCCAGGGAGATCCCTGCAGGGAGGAGTCATTGCAGCTCCTGGGTACCACACAGGGCAGGAGGCATCCTGACACTAAGGCAATGCCAGGATCACAGCAGAGATTAAGACCTCAGGCATCACCTTTTTTCTCTGCTCAACCCCAAAATGAGGTAGGTGGGGGATGTCCCAGAGACAGCTACAGATGTGCCCACCAAGCTCCCAGAGTCCTTACCTAATGGTCAGGATCACAGGTGTAGGAGTTTCAGCCACACTGAACTGGAATTTTTCCTCAAAGCTCCCCAGCACGGTGGTATGGAAGGAGATCTGAACAGTCTGGGTCCCACCTGGTGCAATCATGCCCCGCTCAGGCTCAACCATGAAGCAGAAGTCCACATTTGTGGTTGAAGGGATATAGGTGAAGGGAGCATCAAGAGCTCCTTTGTTAATCAGTTCCACCTGCAGAAGCAAGAAAGCAAAATAGAAATACAGGTGGAACCTTCCCTTCTTGTGAGTTATTGTCTAATGATGCAATGAACACCCAGCAAAGGCAGAAGATGCTTTGTGCTGCTGAATGGCACAAGTCAAAAGATACAACAGGACAAGTTCTGCCTTTGGGTTTTCATGCAGAGCAGTGGCAACTCCACAGACCTGCAGTCACCCTGGGCTTATCCCATGGACACAGAGCAGTGCACCTCTGCTCAGCATCACCAAGCTCATTGGGAGCTGGCCCTGAGAGCCCTGAGTGGGGTGATTGCAGCTGCAGAGTGAATCACCCCAGAGCTGCTGCTGCCCCAGTGAGCACAGCTCCAACAGCACCATCTACTCATTCACCTTTCCCATACCATGGAAACAATTCATTGAGAATGAGGCATCAGCATCAAAATGTACAGACAGCACCATCTTTTGGTAAGAAAACTCAGCATGTCTTTCCCTTCCCCAGCCGCGCTTTTGAAAGTGTCTGGCATGATGTAGTGCCTCATTTTCTACCTCTTTGAGTTGCTCCCTCATGAATTTTTTGCAAACTTGACACTATTTGGGGGGAGGCAAATAGGTAGAAAAATCCTTTGCTTTATTCCCAGGAACACTTTTCTCCTTCCAGAGCCAGAGATGCACCAAGGCTGAAGTGTGGTGAGGGACTGGTCAGCAAGGGAGAGAACTCCCAAGCCCTTTGCAAAGGCCAGCACTGAGCCAGGAGGCTGGATGGATTTCCTGTGACTTCAGCAATAAGCAGGGATACTTGACTGGAAGCTGTTTGCAGTGGGCTGAAGCTCAAAGGCAGCCAGTTTGTTGCAGCTGCTTCTGCAGAGCCCAGTCCAAAGGTGCCTTGTGTCTGGCACTGCCACAAAAGCCTCTGAACATGCAGCTTTTTGACCCAGTGTTGGTTTCATGTGGCAAGGGGTTGTTTTGCAGGAAGCCTCCCAGCTGATCCCTAAGGAAGGCTGCCCAAAAGCAGGCACTGGGGCTTCAGGAACAGACACACGTTTCTGACCCCCCCCCAGGTTTGAGCAGTTCATCAAATATTCCCTGCTCACAGCTGCCCAGGTTGGCAGCAATTCCGCAGCTCCACCAGGCTTGCTGCTGCCTCAGGAGCCATCAGGATCCATCCCAAGCCCTGCTGCTCACCTTATAGACATAGGGGGTGTAGACAAAAACATTCCCAAGGTTCAGCGTAGGAGAGCTGAGTTCAACCAGGGGTCCTTGGCCTTTCCCTCTGAGGCACAGGGGCAGCCTGATCTCACGGCCTGGGGAGAGATGTCCATTGCAGTACAATCATTCCCTCTGTCACACTGGATTTTCCAGGCTGCCTCAGTGCTAGTCCCTGACTCTGAGCTGGATGCAGTCATGCTTGGAGCTACCTGGTCTAGGGGGAGGTGTCCCTGCCCATGGCAGGGGCCTTGGCACTAGATGATCTTTAAGGTCCACCCCACCTCATCATACTGTGATTCTGTGGTTTCCTTCCCGTGCACCTAGAGGAGCTTTGAAATCCATTCAGTGCAGGCACAAAGCTCATGATGAGTTTGGCAATTACCAAACTACCTGGGCCGGGAGCACAGGCCTTTGTTGCCCAAGTGCTCCCCTTCTGACACTCAGCACTGTGTTCTGTTTCCACAGAGTGAGAGCTGCAAGGGGACAACTCCCACACAGGCAGAGAAGCAGCTGCTGGCCAAGGGTGCTCCCTCTACAAACACCTTGTGCTCAGTGGGGCTCAGCCACCTCTGCTCTGCTGGTGTCTGGGCACTGGGAGGTGATCCAGGGCCAGGGAGCACATTTCTAACTCAGCTCCTTCCACCTGATGATGGATCCATGGCAAGTGGACCCATCCTGGAGGCCAGGGGCCTGCAGGGGCTTAGTGCTTGTTCACTAAAGCTGTTCTGCTCTGGAGCTCTCTGGCCTTTGAGGAAATGCTGGCAAAGCCATGGCATAAAAACCTCTCCCTGCACTGCCTGGGCTGTTCTGGGATCAGTAAGGCAGACCCAGCATTCTGAGCCCTGGCCTTGCACAGGAGACTCCCTGGAGGCTGCAGGGCCAGGGGGGATGTGCCAGCACTGCCCTGCTGACCAGGGACTCTTCCCAGCACTTCCATGGGAGCCCAGTGGGCTCAGGCTTGCACCATGGCTTCACTGAGGGGGACAGGAGCAGGGCAAAGGAGCTGCACCTGAGACATGGCAGTAAGCCACACTTTGATACTCCAGTGCTTCCAGGGGTTTGAAGGTCACCGTGATTTCAGCCGTACTATTGGGCCCAATTTCTCCCTCCTACAACAGAAAGAGAAAGCAAAGCATTGCTCTTCAAACTCCACATTTCTTGTTTCCAACCACAGGCCTGTAAGCCTTGATTGAGCATCAATGATGAGTGAACAACACAAGGAGCCAAGGAAAGCCTCCAAACCCAGCTCAACACAGCGCTGGAAGCTCACAATGCTCAGCTGATCAGCTGCCACTCTCCACAATATTCCTGCTGCTCTGACACAAGCTCTTGGTCCCATCATGCTGCTGTCAGCTACATGGGATGTAAGTGCCACTGTGCACTGGTGGCTCTTGGCCTTAGATGGGCCATAGGAGTAACCAAGAAGAGACAACTACAGATATTAGTTAAGCTGTTTTGAAAGAAAGCAGAGGTTGGGATTATTCTGGGCTTTACTGCAAGATGAGAAGGGATTTTGCTCCGTGCAGACACCAGGCATTCATCATCTCTCCCAATGCCAGTACTCAGAATCAGGGCTCTGGCTGATGGGAGCACGTGGCAGTTTGCTTGCATCACCAGAAAAGGAAAAGGTTTTCTGTCCCTGTGTGCAGGAGAGCTCCAAAGGCCCATTTCAACCTTGCACCCTTGTGTCCAGGCTCACACAAGGATGACACTGGAAGGGACACTCAGCAATAGTGCAAGGCGTGCTCACAGGAGGGGATTGGCATTTCTGTCATTAACCTTGGGCTGAATTTGGCCTCCTTTTGCCAGGGAGCCATTGCAAGCTTCAGGTCAGTGTGTGAGCTGGCAGTGCTCCAACAGCCTCTGCTGAGCCCCACGTGTGGGGGGAGCCCCTGCCTACAGGAACTGCTCCCTGTGACACTGCAAGGACACGCACGCAGGGCCTTGAGCTCCAGCCTGGCAGCAGAGCTGGGCTGTGTCAGGCTCCCAGCCCTGCCTTGAGCCTGCAGGGCACAAATGCTTTGAGCAGGGAGCTCTGCAGCCGCTCCAGAAACTCCACGTCCTCCCTGCCAGCACATGGGGCCAGCTGAGGATCTGCCCAGTGACTGCAGCCGGGGGAAGGGTGCTTGGGAGGAGGAAGAGGAGGGGGAAGAAAATGAGGTTCTCGGGTGTCACTTACCAATGGCTCAATGAAAAAAATGTCACTGGAGAAGAGCAGGGGGTCATCTTGCACCTTTGCCTTCTTCTCCTGGACCCTGCTTCTCAGGAGGGCAGTGTGATCTTCAGAAAAGCCCTGCACCTTCTCTACTTCTTTCTCCTCCATGAAGTTTTCCAGCCACTCCTCACCCGATGGGTGCAGCAAACGACACTGCCTGCAGCCCCAGGGAGAGACAAGGCCAGCTGATCATTTAATAAGCCACAGATTTGCAGAGAGAAGTGGGAGTGCAGGAGAGCAAAGCACTTGGGGAGGAGCAGCAGCAGCTCCCCAGCAAAGGCTGAGCCAAGCCACGAGGGTCCCACATGGATCAGAGGATAACTTGTTGTTCACTGGCACAGCAGGGAGTTTCACCCCACACTTGCAAGCTCAGGAGAGGTTTCCAAAGCCAACATCCCTCCAGAGAAACCTCCTGGCTCAAAGCCTCTGCCAAAACTGAGGGAGAATCCACCGACCACCTCAGCTGGCTTTTCCTCCCACTGAGCTGCTTGGGGGATGCAGGTAAAGGTCACAGAGCACCCACTGCAGCACTTCCCTGGGAAGGGGAGATGTTGCCAGGTCATGTAGGAAGAAGATTAGAGAGACAAGAGCCCAATTAGAACCTGAGGAAATCAGTCATTGCAACCAACCTTTCCTTCCCAAAATGCCATTCCTGGTTGGAGTATAAATGGAACTGGAATGCTGAGTGCTGAGCTCCTGAAGCCCAGGGACGCACGCCCCAGTGCCAGGCATGGTTTACTTGGCCTAAACCATTCAAAAGCACCAACACCCCCCTGAGGCCATAGGTTAGTTTTAGTCTTGGGCCATATATCTCACTGAAATGCATCTTCCAAACCAACCTCCTCTTCTCTTTATTCTCTTCTCCCTCAGAAGGCAAAGCCTTCCACTGGAAGTGGGCTGTGATGTTACTCCTGTTTTCCAGGAACACGGTTGTCTGGTATGCCATGGTGATGAAGGTCTTGCCAGCCTCCACAGAATTTGTGCTCAACACAACATCAACATCTACAGCTTCTCCATGGAGCTTTGTGTGGATACTCTCTTCACCTGGAACAAAGCAAAGGGGAGTCTTTGCTCAGCTCACTGGCTGATGGAAGCACAAGGAACAGAACAAATCCCAGGGCACAAAAGAAGGTGTCACAGTTTTTATCTGAATGAGCAGTTCTTTGGATCAGTCCATTTGTCACATCCTGACAGCTCTGTGTGTAGAGTGGTGAGGACGTCCTGGGCAGCTCCTTAAACCCCTTGTTTCTGAGTGTGTTTGTAGAAATTTGGCCCCAAGGTGACAGGATGGACAGTGGGATTGGTCAGTGTGCTCTGGTGACCCACTCAGATCACTGGGATTTCTGCATCCAAGTCCTTCAGGTGACAGGGTGAGGAGCCCTGTTCAGCCCTGCCTTGCCCAGGGTCTCCCTGGGCATCCCACGAGGCTCCCATCTCTCCTGATCCCTTGGATCCCTTGTTGCTGACCAGCAAATATGCCTGGGGGCAGGTGGGCAGCAAAAGGAGGCCCAGAGGAACAAGTGAAGTGACAGCGCACAGCAGGAGGGGACACAGGTGAGGAAACACAACCAGCCTGGCTCTGCAATGTGACAAACCACTCTAAAATGAACACCATGAAAATCATCATCATCATCTCCCTGTCCAAACCCACAGCCACATCAGTCTTGAAATATTTTATATTGTTCTGATCTCAAAAACCAAGCTGGAGCATTGCACATTAAAGAAGAAAGGGACAATAGAAAGATTAATAAGTACAGAGCAGCTTCTACATTAAGACTGAATGGGATTCCTCAGTCTAGAAATCAAATGGGAGATAGATGTGAGAGGTTTGTAACAACATGAACAGCCTGGGAAATGGGCACAGGGAAAAATTTGTCTTGATTTGTCACCAAACAGGAACTTGAGGGCCTGAAAATGTTATTAGACAGAAACTACATATATGTGTAAGGGCCACATAGAAAAAGGATGTGTGAGAAGCCAGTGGAGAAGCAGCATATGGGACAGAGGTGTGCAAGAAATCCATTGCATTGGAGAGAGTCTGATGGAGACCTCACATCCAGCATGGCCCAGGAATCAAATAAAACTTCACCCAGGCATAGCCACATGGTAGTGGAGAATCAGGGATCCTCCTTCCTCCACTCAGCAACTCCCAGAAAAACAGGAGTCAAAAATCTTCACCCTTTAGACGGGATCCACTTTCTCAAGCCCTTGAACACCAAGCAGTTTTCAGTTTTCTTTGGGGTAAAGCTGAACAGGGAGGTACCTCTAGAGGGAATGCAGGGGGAGGGACAACAGGGAGCCATGTGGAGAACTGTCCTGTGCCCTGCAGGGCCCAGCACTCACCTGTGTTGCAGCTCAGGGACCCAAAATGTTCCCCGTTGGTCAGCGCATGAAATGTCACTGTCACCTGCATGGTGTCACCAGCACCCAGAGTTCCTGCGGTCGGCACCACGGAGAAAGGACTGCAACACAAAGAGAGGGATCAGGGCTGGGGGGACACCTGGCCAGGAGATTCCTGCTGCACTGCAGCTCCCTTGGGCAAGCAGGGAGCAAACCAAGCACAGGCAGCAGAGGACAGAACAGACAGGCTCAGAAACAGCCACTGAGCCACTGCTGAGGAGATCCAGCCCTCACAAGATCCTGGGGGTAAAATGACCTCAGCTCCCCCATACTCTGCATCCAGCTCTCTGCAATGAGGCTCAAGGGTCCCACTGCCAGCAATCCCATCAGAGGATGGTTTGTGAAGAGCACAGAGAGGGTTCAGAGCTATCTGCATGCAGAACTTGACACTGACTGCCTCAGGAATTTCTCTTTTCCTGCTGCCTATAAACCTCATCTCAGGAGATGCAAATGTTAGGGCACTACCTGTCCTGGGATATTACAGCCTAGGAATCAGACAGGGAGAAGGAACTTTTCCTTGAAGACCAAGGAATAGTTACAGTTGAATTTGCAGTGTGATTCTTTGGTTTCTTCTGCCTTGAAAATATCCTGATTTAGCCTAAAAAGGGCACATTTTATCAACATTTCAATGAAAGCTGCTCTAAGAAAAGGAGCAGTCAAAACTCTGAAAGAGTGCAAATGCAGATTAGAGCAATAGAGTGACATGGAAACCCAAAAGGAGGATGCTATTTACAGTCTGAAGGAGCCCATGCCAGCTAAATGAAGCACCATGAGCAGGAGCACATCAAGGAAGCAGAACAGGAGGTTTCTGTGTGTTTACCAGCAATGCAGTCTGGGACTGTGGCTTGTCATCCAGGCTGGTAACTGTTGCTTGGCCCAGCAGAGAAACTCTGGGCGAGGTGTTGGAAATGTTAATGCAAATGTGTTGGTGCACTTTGGATTTAACAGGAGCCATCAGGATTGGTCACCAGGTAAAGAGCTCTTGCCTGACAAGCACAAGACTCTGTGCTTTGATGCTCAGGGACAGCTCAGGGGAAATGTGCTTTGTGCTCTTCTCCAGCCCCACTGAGGAAACAAAAGTTCCTGGCCTGGGTGCTTTGCTGCTGGTCAATCTGTCATTTTAAAGTGTGTTCTGGGGAGTTTGGTGATGATTACATCACACACAGAAATAAAGAGAACATCTGGCAAGCTGAGCTTGATTCATGTCACTTGCTTCAGGTTCAGCTCATTCAGGACCTCTCGCTGCAATGATGGGCTGAGCTGTTCCCATTCCCACTGGTGAGACCATCACTGGCTGATGGAGAAGCCTTGGGCCAGCAATGTTTATGTGCTGGACGTGAGACTTTGGAGGGAGGGGAGGAAAGACAAGGCCCCAGCAGCCCCAGAGCCAGATCAGTGCACGGGCTCCTGCATCTGCCCCAGGGCTGATGCCAGCACTGCTGCAGGTCCCTGCTGGGGCTCGGGGGGATCAGTGCCTGCTGGGGGCAAGGCACAGGATTTTCTTCTTATTCTTTTGCCAGAAATTCCACCAGAACAGAGAAGCTGCCATTTAAGGGAATCCCTGGCCAGCTTCAGCACTACCTTCCATTCCATTCCATTCCATTCCATTCCATTCCATTCCATTCCATTCCATTCCATTCCATTCCATTCCATTCCATTCCATTCCATTCCCTTCCCACTGCTGCCCCATGTTACATGTTCCTGCCCTCAGATGGCAGGATGGGAATAACACTCCTCGGGGTGACTTCAGGGGTGACTTCTTTCTCTCTTGCCTGAGAAAGAAGGTATCTTCCTCTTTTCAAATTATCAGAAGAGGATCCAGCCAAGTCCAGGACTCAGTTTCAGGACTGAAAAACTCAGTGCAAATCAGCCCCTGCATCTCCTACATCCCTGGGCTGTACCCACTAGACTCCTCTGTTCCTGCTGTAGCAGTCATCTCTCTACTCCTCTGCATTTCAGCCAACATCACTAAGCTGTTCCCTGAGCCCACAGATAGAAGAGCTGTGAAGGAGACATCCCTGACACTGTAATAACCAAATGAAAACCACTGCCAGGAGATGGGGCTGGCAGGCTAAATTTTGGCCTTTTATCTGTTAATTGTGAGCTGTTCCTTAAGACAGTTCTCATCCTGTTAGAGCTGCCCTTTCAATGAATCACCATTGCACCCAACAGGCAGAAAAGAGAAGCTATGGAGGGGGTTTTAATAGGTTGTTTTCTTCTGCTTTTTAACTAGGTCCATTTGTTTGTTTGTTTTCTTGTATGGCATCTAAAGACAGGTCCAGATCTCCCAATGGCACCTTGCAATCCCCAGACACTGGTCTTGCTTTGAGCAGTGTGTCTGCTCAGATGATTTCCAGCAGAAATTATTCTGTACTTTTATCTTCTAAATCAGCCCAACTGCTTTTCACATATTCCCTAAATATCTCCTATTTCCTATACACCTGTGCATATACCTATGGGCATGTGGTACATTGAGAGGCATTAGAGGAGCTCGACCTTCATGAAAGCTCCCAGTGAAGAGTTCATGATCTTTTGGAAAACATTTAACACAAACCAAAAAGAAAAAACAGCAGAAACACGGGAACTTCAGAGTATTCAAAAAGAAATCTCAATGAAAGGGGGCACGGCCTTATTCAGAGATTTAAATCATCTGTTTGAAATCTTAAACTGGCTTTCAAAGGTTCATCATGGAACAGAAAAGGCAGCTGATGCTCTGAGGTGACAAGGGAAATCAGAGCAGCTTTAGTAACAGGAACTGCACCAGCTGCCCACGGCACAGCTCATGTTGGGCATCTGATGCAGGGACCACTGGAGAGCCACGTGCCTGGGGCCTCCCAGAGAATGGGTCTGTTTGGCTGGCAGTGGTGAGTAAGCATTTCAGAAACTGCTTGTGCTCAGCAAGCCAGCTACCAACGTGTTCCAGCACCCTCCAGGAAATCTGGGACAGAGAAAGCTCAAAGGCTGCATCCTGCTAAGAACACTGAAAGCAAGAGCAGATGCCATCCATCCTGCTCACTTCCAGCCAGGGCTGCAGGGCAGCAGCTCTGATGCTCTGGTTCCTTTTGCTGCTCTTTCCCAACTCTGCTCTCACCCAAAGGTGATATCCTTTGCACAGGGACAGATGAGCTGCCTCACCTCTGGGTGCTCAGCTGGTAATGAGCTGTCCGGTTACCGACATTGCGAACCAGCAGAGTCTTCTGGGTGCTGTGCTTGACCGGACACTCGGAGAAGTCCAGCTGGTCAGGAAAGTCCAGGATGGCTCGGGCACCGATGGCCCGAATTGGCACAACGATCTTCTCCTTTGCCGTGATACAGGTGAGCTCATGGGAATAATCCTGCAGGAAAAGAAACTGGCTCAGCACAGGGCATTTAGTGCCATCCCCATGGCAGAAGAAAAACCATTTCCTGTAACTCATCCATGGCATCAATTTACCGGGCATCAATTTATCTATTCCACCCTAAAATAAACACTGAGTTTTTCTAATATGTCACATTTTAAAGGCACCAGTGCACTTTGCAAAAGCTATCCCAGTGGCATTAAGCTCTTGTGTCACTTGGGTCATACGGAGAACTGCCCTAGGCCACCATAATTTTCACTCACAAATTTTAATGATATTAAAGAATTCCTAAGCTCCTTCTAAGGAACATGGAGCTAGGGAACACAGCACATTCCTCTTTAGGTTTCTATATTCCCACTGTCTGAGAATAGGATAAAGTGTTAAACTGACTCTAAGCAGCAAGAGGAAGATGAGAAAACAGCTGCACCCAAAGAGATCCTGCACCTCTGGCCTGGTGCAGAAACATCAGTTGGCTCAGAACTCCCCTCTAACTTTGTCTCTCCAACCAAGTCAGGAGAAGAACAGTGCTAAGAGGTTGCAGGATGCTGTTGGAAAGGGCCTCTCTTTGTTTGCCTGCAAGGCTTCCTCCCTTCCATGCCATGTCCTAAACCCTTCTGTATGAACAAGTCTCCAGATGCCAGCAGTGAGATCAGACTTGCTAGGGCCTCAGCACTGCTGTTCAAACCTCCATGCAGAAGCACCTTTGGCACGGAATGGGTGCCAGCTGACAGAGCAAGCACAGTGACAGGCATGAAGACAGAGCCCCAGCAGTGTCACTGCCACAGGCTCTGGGCCCACAGCTCTGCCTGCAGGTTGTACCTGCCCTACACGAGCTCCTTCAGGCAGGTGTCCAAGTCCCCTGCAGCTCAGCAACCTCCTGCTGACCAAGGGCACCCAGAGCCCAGTGTGCCTGTGCCAGGCTGGGCTCACGGGCACAGCACATCCTCTGCCCTGCCCCTGCAGCTGTGCCATGGTCACCTGTGCTCTGGGACAGCACAGCTGCAAGGCTGCAGAACAGAGGGGGTGAAAAAGCACCGTCTTTGCTCCAGCCCAGGGGCAGGCAGGGAAGCTGTTGGCAGTCAGGAAGGAGGAAAGCTCCCTGACCTCTTTGTCCCTCGAGTGTTTTCCATAATAATGAAACCCCTTCCACTGGACCTAGAGATGGCTGAACAACTGTCAACATCTCTTTGTCATTTTCATCCTGTTCCCTGTGCATCTTCCCTTGGGAATGCTCAGGGATGTGCAGGGAGGGGAAGCAGAGCCTGTCAGGCCTGGCTGCAGTGCCTGCCAGCAGTGCCAAGGTGTGACTGGCTGCTGCAGGCTGCCTGCCCAGGGCCTGGAGCCCAGCTCACAGCATGCAATGGGCTGGAGCAGAGTGCAGGGAAAACAATGGCTGTGGAGATCATTGTGTGCTTTGGCTCCTCCAGCCTCACCTTGTTCTCGTCGGGGGTGAAGCGGATGCGCACAGGGGCAGAGGCGCCTGGTGGCACGATGTGGTACACATCACTGGGGCAGGCCAGCTGGAAGTAAGGTGAGCTCTCCATGGAGACCTTCACCATCCGAGCAATCTGCATCAAAGACATCAAATGATGATTTTGCCACTTGTGGAAACGAGAGGAGACCTGTCCGTGCCCTGCTGACATCCCTCCCTGGCCCCTTTTCCAAAGCACTTTCAGCTGTGCAGGCACAGGCACATCATTCACAAGGCTGAGCTTGAATCCCTCCTGTCTGGCTCCAGCATTGTGGCCAGGGCCAGTAGGGCAGTGCCTGGTGGGAAGGAAGGGCCAAGCAGGTCAGCACCAGCAGGATGGAGACAGAGCACCTGAACCAAGTCATCTGCATATTCAACAAGGCCAAAAAACCTGCTGGCTTCTGCCTGCACACAGCCATGAAGTTGTCATGTTCCAGGGGCGAATGTGCTACCTGAAAGCAAAGCATCAAATTGTCCTGGGGGAAGGAAAAAATTCCCTTCTAGCAGATGAGGTTTGGGTAGGGACGTTGTGGAGATAGAGTCATGCAGGCAGAGCAGCAAGAGAGGAGACCAAACCACTGTGGCCTTCCTGGGAATAAAAGTAAACCTGAAAAGCAAAAGAAGGAACACAGCAAGACAATCCCTAAAACAAGGAGATGGCAAAGAGAATTTAAACGGGCAGTAAAGCAGCAAGGAGGAATCATAAAACCATGAGAGCATTCAGCTTGCCAAAAGTGATGGAAACACAGACAGGCTGTGCCTATTGACTCTGGGCTTCAAAGGCATTTTCTGCCTGGAGAAACATGACCAGCACTGAGTGACAGTGTGGTTCCAGTATGCAAAGCCAATCTTGGCTCTCCAGGGCTTCTTGCTGCCTGTGCAGGCAAGCTGGGCTGCTGGGCATTCCTGCCTGCAGCCAGCAGGCCAGGTTCTGCCCTCTGGGATTCACAGACACAGCACACATGCATTTTCTAGCACACAGATATCATCAACCCCTGAGCACCAAAATGCTCTCAGAAAGTCTAAACCAGATGATTTGGACTCCCTCCTGTCTCTTCCCACCAGCCCACTCTTGCCACAAGGCTCATTTGAGAAATGTTTCCCTGACTGAAATTCCAATGGTCTCTGTTTTCCTCTTTACACTGGAACACAACTGGTGACATTTTTCAACTTTTTCCCTCTCAACTCTCTTGGGAAACTGCAAAACAATCACAAGTGAAGGTGAAAACCTCCAGGAGCGTTGGATGTGCTGTGGTTCTCCAAAGGGAAAGCAGAGCACCGTGTTGCTTTTGGAAAAGCTGAGCTGAATGAAACTTAGCAGGAGCCTGAAGTGGCACCTAAAGGCCTCCCACTGCTTCTGCTCCATCACTCTGATTGCAGGGCTCTTTCAGAACACATTTCCTGCAGTGCCAATGCCATTAATGAGAAGTGATTCCAGCATAAAGTGGAGAAGACTCAGCCCCTGAGCTGACTGTGAGCTGCACAAAGGGAGCCAAACAGTCTGAGAGAGGCAGAGATTCCTACCAGGAGCCAAGATTAACCAAGGAAACCCAGGATGTGGTATAGCTCAAGGCAAAGCATGAGAGCAGGTAAGAACTGTACAGGCTCAACATTCCTACCAATCCAGAGCTTTCAAGAGCAGGAAACTCCTTTGGCATAGATACCATCAATGCATGGCCAAAATCAGGGGACAGTTCCCAGCACAGGAAGATTTCCACAACTTGCAGAACAAAGGTGCTGAGACATTTTCTTCTGGATGTGCTGCAGCAGATAACTTGCTTTGCTGTACACTGGGGGAATGACAGCACTCTCCTCTTCCAGCACAGTGTTAAAGCTCCAGGTGCCAGCACTTACCTTGTCCTTATTCATGATAGACAGCACCATTTCAGAGACCTCATGAGCAACGACGTTCTGAAATACCAGCTCTCGTGGGGAAACCCCAAACACGCTCCGTTTCGGGGGAGCTGGTGACAGCTGGAGAGGCGAGAGAGCAGGGAGAGGTTCAGCTGCTGGGAGGAAAGTTCATGAAGGATCCCTTACACTGGTCCCCAGTGAAGCACAGACTCTGGGTGAGCATGTCTGCCCAGGACACACTGGGCAAACTCTGGCTCACCCACCTCTGCTCTGAGCTGATCAAGAACTGCTTGATCAGCTTAGAGCAGGCTCAAGCCAAGTTGCTCTTTTTATTTCTCCAGCTTTCCTTCTCCAGAATGCCAGGCAGCACTTTCCTTAAGCACAGCCCTGTGCCCACTGGAGCACTGACTGAGCACTCATGGAGTAAGTAAGACCCACAAATTTACATCAGATTCAATTTTGGGATGTCCTTTACTCTGAGACAAGGAAACTGAGGCCCACACAACTGCAAATACCTGTTTTGAACTAGAACTTAAGCATCAGTAAGAAGAGAACAGTACTAGAGGAGGTGTGAGAGATGAGGTGATATTTGGCTGAAGCCAAAAGGTTTTTAAGTGAAAGAATGGAATTTGTTGGTACTATGTGTTGTTTGTAGTTTGGATTTGTTCAGGTTGGTGTGTTGGGTGTTGCTGTGAGTTGGCAGCACCAACTGGCTGAAGACCTGACCAAAAGGAAGAAGGATGAGAGGAGAGGGGACAGAAAAGTTGGTGGTCAGAGAGAATGGAAGTTCTTGAGTACCCCTCCGGGGGAAAGGGGCCAGGGACTGTCCCAGCTGGGTACAAAGGGGATACAAAGATTGCTTTTTTGTTGGAGGGTGTGTTTGCTCCTTTTCGGGGGCAGGGAGACACACGCCTCTGTGTGTGGTTGCTAATAAACAGTTTTCTTTTGCTTTGATGATTTTGTCCCCTTTCATTGCATTTAAAAGTTACTGCCTTTCTAACAGAGGTAAAGGCAAAAATAAAGTCAGGAAGTCAGGTAAAGGCAAAAATGAAGTCAGGAAAAAGACAAGTGAATGAGGATATAAGACAAGTGAATGACAATGCTGAATGAGGATAAGGTTCAATTATTTTCTCAGCGACTTGGGTAAGAGTAGAGTTGGTATCTCCTTTTTCCATTAGCTTTAAATGGGTGCTTTCTTGTAATTATTGCCATCTTATTTAATACCATTGTAGAGGCACGTCTGGAAAGACACAACAACAGCAAATGCTTCTGGACCAGAGACATTGCTTTAAGAAGGCTCTCCCCTGCTTTGTCTGCCTTCTCCAGTCACACTGTTGTTACACCAGAGACACAAGCAGGTCTTGTGTGTGACTCCATGAGGAGACACAGTCTGCTGAAGGGAGTGGCTGCAGCACACTGTGCCTTAGCTGTGCCTTTCCCTGAGGTGTTCCCAAGGCCCCTCTCCAGGGCAATCCTTAACCTGGATTGTGTTCTGTGTCTCTTGCTGCCAATTTCCTGCTCAACAGCCCACCTCGGTCACCTACCCCTTTGGACTGTGCTTTCTACTGAGCCAGTCCTGCCAGAAAAGCAGCTTTAAACACAACTCTAAGTAGGCACTGATCCAGATAAAGCACATCCATTCCCTTCTGCCCAGGGCCAGTCCCCTGTACATCTGGCGGCCTGCAAAATCTAACACCCCATCAGGGTCCCAACACATTGTTCCCGCCCAAAGCAGTAATGCAATTTGTTTTGCTAAATCTGAAGTAATTCCTGCAGGTCCTCGGCCTCAAAGGCCAACGCTGCCACTCTGGAGGGAATGCTGTGACCCCAAGCATTTGATGGTGACCACACCAAAGCAAGAGGTGGCTCCTTCAGCAGGAGAATGGCAAATGGCAATGTTGTGCCTTTGTGTCCTCAGCCTTCCCCCTGTTAGCAATGGCAGCTACGCTCCAGCACACCCCAGCAGCTTCAGCAGAGGTCATTTGTGTTGGCTTAGTGCAGATCAGGACTCCCAGTCCACCACTCCCAGCAGTTTGCAATGACAACAGGACCTGGACACTGAGGTCTTTTGCTGGAGGCGAGCCTGTCACAAGCACTGACCCTCTTCAAACTTCATGTTAAACAGAAAGGAAAAGAGCAGGAAAAGGCTACCTTTTGACGAGTCTCACTCATGTCTACACACGGGCCAATTCTGGGCAGAAAACTCCCCCCAGTGCTGGCCTCCTGCTTTGAGTTGACAAAATTCTCCCTCTGGAACTTAGAGGGAAGCAGCTGAAAGGCAAAAAAAAAAAAAAACCAAAAACAAACAAAAAAAACCAAACAAAAAAAAAACCAGCAAGAATGTCAGAGATGTGCTTGCTCAGAAAGGCTTTCCTTGAACAAGTGGCACTGATGAATAATTTGTGATCACAACCACTTGGACAGTTCTGGAAACCCTGGAAGTTTCCTGCTGAAATACTTAGCACCAATAAATTAATAATACAGAGTGCAATACACATACTCCAGCCACATGGCTCTGTCCCATGAGTCTCTCTGTGGTTTGATGGGACATGTTTGGGGATTTCTGCTCTTGGGGCATTTGTTTCCTCTTACATTTCACTGGATTGAGGCAGTGACCTTTCCAGAGAGTGGGGAGGAGCTCTCAGAACTGCCTGAACTCCACCCCTGCACAACACTCAAAACTCACAGGCAGGAGATAGCACTGCTGGCTGAGTCCAAGGGAAGCAAGCAAGAAAAGCTGTAGCAAGAGTGAGGTGCACAGGAATGTGTCCAAGTTTTAGCTCTCTCTGTTACTTAGCATTGGTTTTCTCTGTCTGGGCTGACAGAGCCCTTGAGAGAAGAAAACAGAGGGATGTCCTTGGCAGAGCCTCAGCAGTGGGGCATCTTCAGTCAAGTGAGCTGCAGACAGCAAGGGACCTTTGTGGCCCTGGCTCCAGTGCTGCCTGCAGGGCTGCATCTGTGCCCACCCAGGGGCTGGGAGAGAACAGCTGCTTTGGAAGCTCTTCCAGCTGGGACCAGCCGTGGCTCTCAAGGCTTGGGGCAGAGTTTGAGCTTTCCCCCTCACATGCCCAGGTGCCCAAGGGCAGCTTGGTCAGAGCAGCACAGGTGAGTGCCCAGCCTGACAGAAGGAATTGCTGTGGCAAAGGGGAAGGAAAGAAGCCCATGCTGAGGGCTTCAGCTGTACATTGGTTTCACTTGGCTCTGCTGGCACAGCCAGGCAAGGCGCTGGGCTGTCCCTGACACATCCCACAGTGTTCCCTACTGCACCAGGACAGCCCCAGCAACAGGAGCATGGCACAGAGGGCTGGGGAGGGGATCTGCAGCTTCAGAGCACTGCTGGACAACAGGGGCAGGGAGAGCAGGGACACCAGGGCAGTTTCCAGCCTTAACACAGCCCCAGGGGCTACTCACATTATTAGGCTTAAGTCCTTCCCTAAGCAAAAGTCGAGGTGTTGGTGTCCTTCCTGGGAATCCAGATGCCATTGTGAAGAGATGATGTCACAGATGAGTGACAGTCCCTCAACAGAACTGGAAGGAACAACAATGGAACTCTGAAAATCCAGAACCCAGTTCATGGCAGACTCAAGGGATATACTGGTGCTAAATATTTTCTATGATTTGAAAGTAGCTATGTGCTTGTTTGGCATAAGCAGCTAGTATTGTTAGGCCTCTAGTTGGACTTTATTTGAACTACATGGTTACCTTGTGCAATTCAAAGATGGATCATATTGAAACCTGGAGCTAAAATGCTCAACATTAAAAATACTTAGAACAATCAAAGCTGTAGCTTAAATATTATTTAAAAACAGCTTGAGTGGACCTCCTCTTCTTTAGGCTCAATGACCCCTGCTCTCTCAGCTGCTCCTCACAGGACTTGTGAGAGACTGGAGTGTTATGGTTAATGACTTAAATATTGCTATAAAGGACTTTTTGCCCATTGTGATAAAATTGAATAAAGAAGCTGAGACCACCCAAGCCCACCCTTCCCTGAAAATGCCTCCTGACTGGAACTTGGCACTGTGAGTTAAGCTGCCTAAGGGAACTTGAGACAAGATAAAGCTGACACTATTGTCCCATTAGCTCAGGTCTGGGGAGAAGTGAACAAGGCTGAGGGAGAAAAATACATCCCCACTAAAGCCAGACCCAGCAGCTGTGCTGAAAATCAGCTCTGTCTGCCTTCAGGCTGGGGAAGTCATAGCCACAGACTCGTCTGCTGAGGCCAGGTTTGCACACAAACCTCCCATCAACAGAGGGGGGAGGAGGAAATTCTGGGCGTGTGGCACAACCTCTGCTAAGGGGCAGTGGACACCCATCCTCCCTGAGACAAACTGGCTCAGCTCTAAAAGCCCCCAGCCAGCCCCAGAAGGCCACATCCAGGGGACATTCCCATGAGGGGCAGCTGAGGGGGTGTCATAACCCATCAAAGACCTCCAAAGTGCCCCCAGAGCCCTTCCTGAGGCCTTGCACCAGACGACTGCAGGGCGTGCAAAGTAACACAACAGATCTGAAAATCCACAACCCAATTCAGGGCAGACTCAAAGGATATCCTAGTGCTAAAGATTTTATATTATTTGAGAGTAGCAAGAGACAGAGCCAAACTTGCCCCACCCCAGGGAGGTACCTGGGCAGTCCCACCTTGCCCAAATCTGCATTAATCCTTTGGAGTCTTACATTTTGTGAGGCCTCACCACAGAGAAGACCAGAAGAGGATTGAATGGGATGGGATCCATGGAATGGTGATATTTTCTACTAAATCTGTCTCTGTCGCTCTCTTTCTTCCCCCCTTCCCAGCTCCCTCCCTCCCCCCCTCCTTTTGCTATTTCTTTCTCCCTCTCTCTTCCTCACATTTACTGTTCCATAAAATCCAAACTATTGACTTTGGCACATGGTCTCATTTTGCACCTTAATTGAGGGGCATCTCCTTAATAATTTTAATAACCAGATCATAACAAGCCCCTGAAACTTGAACAGAACTCATTCACCTATAAGTAGTTTAAAAAAATACTATAGGAAAAAAAGCATAGACAAGTATATTTAGGAAATGTTGCATTTCTTCAGTGAGATAAAAAGCACCATCAGCAGACCATATATTGTTCATCCCCTCAGCTGTACATGCCACCAAACTGAAGACTGGCATTATCCCACCCTGTATTTCCCTCTGGCATTCTCTTTCAGAGCAGAGATGTGACAAAACCAGAAAGTACAACTTGAGTCAGTCTTTACCTTCAAACGAAATTCAGGACTCCCTCACAAAGGCCAATGCTTTGCCAGTTCAGGACTCCCTCACAGAAACCAAAGTTCTGTGAATTTAGGAGTCCCTAGCAAAAACAGAGACCAATTCTCCACGAAATCACAGGACTCGTAGAAACCGATCTCTGCGAACCATTCTCTTGGCTAATGCCGAGTGCGAATGAGCAGCAGCGCCGGCTGCAGGCGCTGAGGCCACGGCGCCGTCACAGACGCTGAGGGCCCGGGCGCGGTTACCGGGCAACCGCGGCACCGAGCCTGGGGCCGGGCCGGGCTGGGCCGCGCTGCTTTGCAGAGGACATTGGCACTTTTGCTGCTGACTTGACTTTAGTGCTTTCTGAAGGGTCTTTCTGTATTTATGAAAGTTTAAAATGTGGTGATAAAGGCACCTACGGCAGGTCTATACACTGCTCTTTGTATAGCACTAGGATGGCTGGAGCCCCAGCAGGGGCTGAGGGAGCTGGGCAGGGGCTGAGCCTGGAGCAAAGGAGGCTCAGGGGGGCCCTTGTGGCTCTGCACAACTCCCTGCCAGGAGGGGACAGCCGGGGGGTCGGGCTGTGCTCCCAGGGACAGGGACAGGAGCAGAGGGAACGGCCTCAGGCTGGGCTCAGGGTGGGCGCCAGCAGGAATTTCCCCATGGAAAGGCTGCTCAGGCCTTGGCAGGGGCTGCCCAGGGAGCTTTGGAGTGCCCATCCCTGCAGGTGTCCCAGGAAGGGCTGGAGGTGGCACTCAGGGCTCTGGGCTGGGGACAAGGTGGGCATCGGGCACAGCTGGGACTCCGTGGGCTGGCAGGGATTTTCCAACCTCAGTGATCCTGGGATTCTGTGCTATACAACTTGGACAAAAAGGTTTCCCACCTCTGACGGGTTTCATAATGAGAAAGGAAATTTTTCAGAGTACCTTGACCTTCATAGTCATGAAAAATGATCCTTGTGCTAAAATTTTGCTCTGCCTTTAGCAAACAGAAGAAAGCTTATTACAGAACTGCTTTCCCTAAAAACAGGGTAGGAAAAAATTAACATCTGAAAACAGTTAAATATACATATTTGTCCTTCATTGAGGAGCAACTAACAGACTGCTTAGCTTTAAACATATGGCCTTGAGTTCTCCTGACTTTGTGGGAATGAAAGCCTTAAATCAGATTCACATGGATGGAAGTATCTGAGTATAGAAATGAATACAAGATCAATGTTAGCAATGAAGTCACACTTCCTGGAGTGTCTCTTATGCATTTGTTGACCAAAGAAGAGATTAATTGTTTCACTTGTAGAAATTTCACTGGTGCCTGAATTTCTGAAAGGTAAATATTTAAGCAAGAAAAAAACCATGGGCAATAAAAATCGGATACTTGTAAAGCCATTGGTAAAAGCCTCATCAATATTCAGGTGAAAATAAGAGTACTTGCCTAAAAAGCATAAAAACTCCCTTGTACCTCACTCACAGTTTGACAAGAAAAAGCAGTTCTTCAGAAATTTTCCCAATCTGAAATGAAAATGTTTCAAAAAAAAGAAAGAAAATTAGAAAATGGAGCAAGAAATCCTTATGGATTGGTCGTATTAGGAAAATGCTGATAGACAATACATCATGTTTGACCCTGATAACCTCTGATCAAAATTTAAATGGTTCTCTGTAGAAATCATTATATTGTAATTATTTTCTCAAAAGACTCATGATTATTTAAAAAGTATAGGATTCATCACTAAGTGATATTCCCAGAATGAAAATACTATTATCAGAATAATAATCATCATCTTCCTAGAAATATCAGTACAATAGAGAGTTTGTACCAAATCAAAATAATTTAAAAATTAATACAACTGGTGCTGAAATTTTTACGTGCACAGCATGGAGGAACACTGAGCTATGTAAATGGCTACATCTAAGAATTTTTATAAGAAAAGTATCTGATTGGTACTCTTCACTTTAATATTATCAAGAGCATCTTGATAACTCTTTTTTTGGACTCTGCTGGTTTTAGCTACAATGCAAAGAACAGAAATTTGGCAAATCTATTTTAAAGGGCCTGGAGTGCCAGGACAAGGGGGAATGCCTTCAAATGGACAGAAGGCAGGTTCAGATCAGATATTGGGAAGGAATTGTTCCCTGGCAGGGTGGGCAGGCCCTGGCACAGGGTGCCCAGAGCAGCTGGGGCTGCCCCTGGATCCCTGGCAGTGCCCAAGGCCAGGTTGGACACTGGGGCTGGAGCAGCCTGGGACAGTGGGAGGTGTCCCTGCCATGGCTGGGGTGGCACTGGATGGGTTTTAAGGGCCCTTCCAACCCAAACTCCTTTCCCCTCTCCCCTCCCCTCCCCTCCAAGTATTTTAATTCTTGTCATTCTACAAAGCACAAGACCAGCACAATTACAACAGTTTAATGTACAGCAGACCTGGAATAAAGTCTGCTTCAGGAATTTCTTATGATTCACCTAGTTGGGATTTAGAGTGCCTAATCCCATTTCTACTACCCTGATAGTCCTATCAGCTATGCTCTCCATTTTCTTTGCTTCCCAGGAATGCAGAGCATTCTTAGTAGCTGTTTTATAGAACTCTTGCTGCTCCACTGTCTCTCAACAAGTATTTTTGACAAAACCCTATTGTGTACAAGAAAAGCATTTACCTCCAGATGATCAAACCCATGGGAAGACATGAGGTAATCTCTCCAGAATATTTGCCTTCCTCTGCTCAGTCTTTCTGTGAGGTGTTATTTTTCATAATATTCTTATGCCCAGGCTATGGGAATTTGTACTTTGGTTCATTTCTGAAAACAGAAGCTGCCTGAGGGCTTGAGGGAGCCTGAGCCATGCTAAGGTGAATAACCATTTGACCTCTGATTTATGCTGTGAATAACAGGAACATTTTTCCAGGTAGTCCATTAGTCTTATTTTCATATTATGCTTCCAGAAATCTTTGCAATAGCTTTTCTAAAGATGAACATTATGCAGCCTCTGTTGAGAAAATAATAGGAGGTTTGCACACCATGGCCAGTGGAAACAGCATCAACCCACATATCAGCTCAGCAATGTTTTTACTGAAATTGTCTGCAGCTGGGTGATGGGAGTGCAATTTATTTTCACAAGCCATCACTTCAGGCACTTTCAGATGGCTTTTTATGCACATTAGTGACATTGCCCTGCGTTAATTGCAGGTATTATATTTATTTCTTTTATTTCTGTGCTGCTATTCACAGGTTGGAGGGCACAGCACAAGATCACACCCTGGATAAGGCTGGGAGGGACCTCTGGAGATTCTCTAATCCTCCCTCCTGCCCAGGCCAGGGTCAGGCACAGCAGGTTGCTCACAGCTGCCTTCAACTCAGGTTTTTGGTGTCTCCAAGGATGGAGAACCCAAAATCCCTTTGGACAACCTGTTCCAGGTTTGGCTGTCTTCACAGTGAAAGGGTTTTTTCTTATGTTTAAATGGAATTTCCTGCATTTCAGACTGCTGTGATTACCTCCTCTCCCTTCACTCCATACCACTGAGAAGGGTTTGGCTCCATCTTCCTTCCTACCCCTGGCAGGCATTTACACATTCCTGCAATGTTCACAATGGTCATCAGCAAAGGATAAACTGGAAGGAAAAAAATAACTGGAAAAATTCAGTTGTTTTAGCCTCTTCCTGCTTCACTGATTTATTTTACTTCTTATGGAACAATTTTACATAGCAGTACTGCCTGCAGACCTGAAACAGGCTGGAGTCTCCTCTGGGCTGGAGGAGAGTAACAACTGCTCCTCTCCTATTCTGAGGAATAAACAGAATTGTAGCACAGACTGAATTAAGCTCTGAGAATAAAGGCAGAGTTCCACTCCTTATGCCTTTATGGCAATGAGAAGTTCCTATGCTCCTGCTCACCAGGGTGACAGAATATACAAATAAGAAGAGCCTCAATTTCCCCTCTGCACAAGGAGGACTTTGACAACAAAATAACACCTTCTTCCATGAATTTTCAAATTTTCCATCAGAATAATATATTTAAATTCAATTTATAAATGAGTTAAAATAGCAAAAAGGCAAAGAAAGGTTTGGTACCAGGAATTAAGGAATAGAGAAGGAACTTCAGGTATTTTAGCAGCTTGCTCACTGTCCTCCACCCCCACAGTGTGGTGAGGGAGAAAATAGGAAGAACTAGAGTGGGAAGACTTGTGGGTCAAAATAAAGACAAGGAAATCACTTATCAAGTACTGCTGAGAGGAAACCAAACTCTCACCCTGAAGCTTCTCTTTTCCAGGCTGAGCAATGCCAGCTGTGCCAGCCTTTCCTCCCAGCAGAGCTGCTCCATCCCTCTGCCCATCCTGGAGCCTCCTCTGGGCTCTCTGAGCAGCTCCAGATCTTATGCAAGGGCAGGAAGGATCTTGGTGGATAAAACCAGGAATATTCATTCACTTCTTGTTACAGGGGCCAAGCCTGGCAAAGCTGTGTGATTTACAGAACCCTGAGCTACTTAACAAAATAGTTTCCTTTACTCCCCTGCCAAGTCTCTGCCTGTACTACCTACTTCAGTTGTTTTGCAGAAGTGCAGCAGCTCAGGGTCGTTAGAAGAAGCAGGGCAAGACCAGTAATGACCTCACAGCTGGATTGTACAGGCTGCAAGGAAAGCAGAGAGTTTGTATCTGAAACCCTGAACATTTCACATAATGACTTGAAGTTCTAGTGCAAGTCTGCATTTTAAAAGACTGAAAAAAATCCCTGCTTTGGCACATGACACTAAAACTTTGAATTTCAGCATTTCTTCAAAGGCATTCACACATACAACAGGAGATAATTCTGTGCATATTTAGTGAGCATTTATAGCAAGAGTCATCACTTCTGTTCTCTGCATCATCACAATATCCATTACAATGAATTTTAGTCTAGACAGTTTTTTTTCCTCATGATTAAAAATGTTTATTCATAAAATAATTTAGTTTCACATTTGGGAACTTTGTATAATTCATTTGCATTAAATAACAGTTTTAGTGGCTTTAAAAAGAAACTACTTCTTTTCTGTATACACATCTCTTATAAAAGGACTTGAATATTTAGGTAGCTATCATTTATAGCTGCTACCACCTTGGATTTCAGTGCAATTTATCAGGCTTTGTGAAAGCATTTCTGAAATACCTTGATTAAATAAACATTCCATTGCTAGATTAATCAGAGCTTTCATAATATTTCCACAGAATATTTATTTGAATTAGGTTTTAACTAAGGTACCTTCATGAACAAGGACTGCAATAGGCATTTAATAAAACCACCAAATACTTGACTGCTTTTTCTCTGTGCTTAGACATCATTGCAGCTCCTCCTGACTAGGTTAGAAATGGTGTTAAGGAAGATTTAGATTAATGAAACAACATGTAAAGTCATGGGAGAATATATAAATAGGAGAAAAAAAAAATAGTTATCACATAACCTGCCCATTAACACAGGTTTATTGTGTCTTTACACAAATGAGTGCAAGTGTGCTTTACTCTGAAGGCTTGGACCAAAGATTCTTGACTTCAACAGAAAACTCTTGTGACTTCAAAGAGCTTTGCAGCAGAGTTTTTATCAACTGTGAAACAAACCTCTCTTACAAAAGGATATTCAGCATCAGACCTTCTAATCTAAACTCCAACCATTATCCTTCAAAACTGGGTTTATGCTAAAGCAGATCTGATAATTAACTCAATTTGACATCTGACTCTTTCCAGAGTTCAAATGGTCTCTGCCTGTTCAGAACAAGGCTTGAGTGCAGAGATCCAGACACAACCCTGGAACACTGCTGGCAGGTAGGGACACCAGGAATGGAGTCACAGCCAATGGGAACACACGCTGTTGGAAGAAATAAACATCCTCCAGAATAAGGGTACTTTGGAAAAATTTAAATATACACTGACAAAGGAAAACTCCTGGTTTGAAGCAGTCTGTAGCTTAATTCTTTCTGCCAATTTCCATCTAAGAAAGCTTCTCACCCCAATTAAGGCTCTTTTTTAGACCCAAGACAATGGTTTTGTTAATCTGTAGCAACGGGACATGTTTATTATGGGAATTAATCACACAGACTCCATTTTCTTCAAAAAGCCCATTCTTTATTCACATAACTCCTTTTTATACAGCTTTACAGACCTCATGTGTGACTCCAATTGGTCAGGAGCTTTCTTGCCAATTACTTTATTGGTTCATAACAAGCTGTTATCTTGTATCAATTGGTCACTCAAACCCCCGTGGTGTAATGCAGGGAAAGTTGTGAAAGATAGGTTTCATTTTTCTATCTAATGGTGTAAAAAGAGCTTATACAGGTGCTGGTTGTTTTTCACCCAGGAATAGATTGTTATGTTAACCAACTGCTCCCACCAGGATTGCTTTCACATGGGAACCTGCAAAGGGCTAGCTTGCCTTAGAAAGAAGCGACAGCTAGCCAGAGCAGGCCTGACCTTATGGGGCCTTTCCTTATCAATTTTCTACTTTACTGCAACAGTTTATAGCCCTGTTTAAACCAGAATACCACTCAGATTTGTCAGGTGTCCTCTGCTGTCTCAGTGATCCAGGGCAATATGAAATGTGGCTTGCAAATAAATTCTGCCAGCCAGGGCTGTACCAGTGATTCTGACCATCAGCCCCAGATTTCCCCCAAGCTCTGAGGTACAGCCAGCACTGGGAACCCATTTTTACTGACCCAAAGCAAAGGACAGCCTTTTCTTACTCTAACTCTTACACAGGTTCACATCACAGAACTCTGCAGTTCTCATTTATTGAAGTGCTTCTCTTAGGAAAAAATGCCCTACATGCCATGTAATTGCACTGCTCAGTGTGGCTGAGGAACTGGATTTGGACTAAGAATAGGATACAGTCATCCTGAGTATTTTCCCAGTTAATGATCTGTGTTAAAATAAACCTGCAACTTCATCCATTAGCACTGTTTTCTACAGAAGAAGGGAAATGCAATCAAAACAGAAAAGGAAAAAATTAGTTTTGGCTGCAGGGCATCATTGTTTTAGCTTAGCTATGGCATCATCTAAAATCAGGAAACTCTCAACATTCTAGGACTGTAAATCACCTTAAATGCTAAGCAACATCATAGACTTGGGTGTCAATCTTGCTTCCTATGTTGATTCCAAAGGCCTTATTTCAGCAGTTCACCTTTGAGTGCCTTAGGTGAAGTGTTCTCAAGGTGAAAGCATTTACCTTTGACCAGATGGAAATACCCATTACTGTCAGATTTCTCTCATCTTCAACACCACTGTGAGAAGATGGAAAGAGACTGTTCTCCATTCAAACTCTCCTATCCACTTCTCTTTGGCTTTTTTAGTTAACTTTGAGGGAGAAAATTGCTTAGCTTGTTTTTTAGTAATTAATTATATACAAGTATTGCCTTTTTCTCCTCCTCTCCCCTGCTCAAAAAGAAATTAGTGCTGGAAATTACTGTGTGCTGTGTTTTTTCCAGTGTACTCACTGTAAATCTTAAATTCATTGTTCCCTTCTCCAAGCAGTGGCAAATTGTGAGATATTTCTCTATTACTTCCCATCACTTTTAGCTACAGATGAACATCTCAGGAGCTTGAAACTGATGGTCTTAAAAAAACAGACAGAAATCCCTCTGCTAATGGCAGGGGTGTTTGCTCTCACAAAGGTATGAGACACCCAGGTTTTGGCAAGAAGCTGCCATGTACCCACAGGGTGATTTCAGGAAACTTCTCATTGCAGCCATGCAGGTCCCACTCTGAAGGTGCTGCTGGCAGCTCCTGAGCTGGACCAAGGCCCCTCCACTGCTGCTCCCCCACACCCACACCAGTTTTCCTCAGCAGCTCAGCCCCAAGATTCCTGTGGCAGAGTCTCAGATGTCCTGGTCCTCAAAATAATTTAATCTTGGTGCAACAACTTCAAAACAAAGCCACAGCCTGAGAGGACGCCTTAGTGTTGGTCAGTGCTGGCTGATCCTTAAATGTCTGCTCTGCTGCCCCTTCATCCATCTGAGAGCTGCTCCTGCCTTTCCCTCCCTTCCAGCAGGGTATGGCACCATCCACAAGTGGCAGTGCCCAGACCAACACCTGGGGAGCCTGGCCCTGCTCCACAGCTGCCTTTATCCAGAAAGAACAAGACACCCTTGTTAGCACAGAGCAGAATCAAGCACATGGTATCAAAACCTGGTGTCCTGGACATGGGTAGCACAGACCAGGCAGACTCATTGTGAGTCTGAAGTGAATTTTCAATTAGAGTGAGTGTATATGGATGAAAAATCTCAAAATCCAACATAGATCCAATAAAGCTACATAGGCTTGGTTTTCATTATCCTCCTGCAGCATTCTACAGAATCACAGAATGAGTTGGATGCAAGAATAACCTGAAAGCACTCACCAGGATTTATCAAGCCCAGCCCCTATCCCTACCCAGACCCCCCAGCAATCCCACCCTGTACATCCCTGGCAGCCTCGGGGCTGTGCCCATTCCCTGGGGAATGTCCAGCACTCCTGGGGAAGCAGAACCTTTCCCTGAGCTCAGCCTGCCCTGCCCAGCTCCAGCCATTCCCTGGGGGATCAGAACCTTTCCCTGAGCTCAGCCTGCCCTGCCCAGCTCCAGCCATTCCCTGGGGGATCAGAACCTTTCCCTGAGCTCAGCCTGCCCTGCCCAGCTCCAGCCATTCCCTGGGGGATCAGAACCTTTCCCTGATCTCAGCCTGCCCTGCCCAGCTCCAGCCATTCCCTGGGGGATCAGAACCTTTCCCTGATCTCAGCCTGCCCTGCCCAGCTCCAGCCATTTCTGGGTGCTGTCCCTGGCCCAAAGCAGAGCTCAGTGCCTGCCCCTCCTGTTCCCCTCACGAGGAAGCCGCAGCCCCTGCTGAGCTCTCCCCTCAGTCCTCTCTTCTCCGAGGAAACAGATCAAGAGCCTCAGCCATTCCTCATTCAACTTCCCCTCCAGATTTTCCTTATCCTCATCCTCCTCTGAGCCAGAAGATGGGGTAGTAGCTGGTGGCTTCTTTGCCAGTTGCCCTCTGCAGTTTGCATTACTTAGGCACAGGTTTAACCTGAGGTGAAGCACCGGCTGTGTGAGATTATCCCTTCGGGATGCCCCCGCTAGCAAACCAGCACTGGTGGCAGCCATGGGACACTCTCCCTAATCCCAAGGGTCAGGAGAGTGTCTGAGGCTCTCCCCTTGTTCAGGGATGTGGCTCACAGCAACAATCAGCAGAAGAAATAAGAGCATGAACTCCAGCTGGGGTGAATCTGGATTTATTGAATCCTGGCAGGAAGATGACACCTGCAGGGAAATCAACAGCCAAAGACACCAATGAGAGGCTTACAAGGCTAGCCAGAGCAAGCCTGATCTTATAAAGCCTTTCATTATAATTTTTCTGCTTTAACAAACAAGGGTTTATAAAAGGGGAGAAACAGGGGTGGGGTTGGTCTTCGGGCGAATAGGATTGCAGGGGCAGTGGGGTACAGAAGATTGACACTCAGAATTCACCAATGGGAATAACTACGGCAGGGCCCCGGCCTCTGAACCAATCACTCAATGCCCTGGCTGGAAGCTTCTAGAGAGAAGGGTTGGGTCACCAAGTGACTGACAGGGCACCAGGGAGGGCACATGGAAAGGATACATTGGTTTCCATGGTAACAGGGGGAGGAGCCAGGGTGATTGACAGTGGGAGGGAGGCGTGAACCAGGGCAGGACCATTACAAGAGAGAGGGGGAGATGGAGCAGTCCAACCTGCAACTGATACAACCAAGGCATATAAAACACAACAAAACACAACACTGAGCACTGTCCACAACAGCTGGGTGAGATCTGGCAAATTTGCATCCAATTCTTGCTGCAGGAGAAGCAGTGCTGGCAGGGAAAAGCAGGTTAGCAGGCTGCCAAAACCACTGTGTTAGAATAAACCTGCAACTTCATCCATTAGCACTGTTTTCTACAGAAGAAGGGAAATGCAATTAAAACAGAAAAGGAAAAAATTAGTTTTGGCTGCAGGGCATCATTGTTTTTGCTTAGCTATGACATAATCTAAAATCAGGAAACTCTCAACATTCTAGGACTGTAAATCACCTTAAATGCTAAGCAACATCATAGACTTGGGTGTCAATCTTGCTTCCTATGTTGATTCCAAAGGCCTTATTTCAGCAGTTCACCTTTGAGTGCCTTAGGTGAAGTGTTCTCAAGGTGAAAGCATTTACCTTTGACCAGATGGAAATACCCATTACTGTCAGATTTCTCTCATCTTCAACACCACTGTGAGAAGATGGAAAGAGACTGTTCTTCATTCAAACTCTCCTATCCACTTCTCTTTGGCTTTTTTAGTTAACTTTGAGGGAGAAAATTGCTTAGCTTATTTTTTAGCAATTAATTTTTAGGAATTAATTATATACAAGTATTGCCTTTTTCTTCTCCTCTCCCTCGCTCAAAAAGAAATTAGTGCTGGAAATTACTGTGTGCTGTATTTTTTCCAGTGTACTCACTGTAAATCTTAAATTCATTGATCCCTCCTCCAAGCGGTGGCAAATTGTGAGATATTTCTCTATTACTTCCCATCACTTTTAGCTACAGATGAATCCTCAGGAGCTTGAAACTGATGGTGAAAGGATCACATCGACAGCAAACCTCTTCCTCTTCCTCACCACAGCCAAACACAAAGCTCAGAAGTCTTCCCTCAGCGGAGGTCTGGCAGCTTCAGACTCTCAAGAAGCTCCAAGTCTGCTTGCCTGGAGTTGCTTCAGAGCCCAGGAATTGTCAGGTGTGCAGGAGAAATGAACGTGCAGGATTTCAGGAACTGCTCTGCAGTGGGCAGTGTGAAGGGCTGGCAAATGCTTTTACAAAGGCATTTTGTATTGAGGCTACAGTTTCTCTCTGACATATTAATCCACACACCAGCAAGTGAGAAATGAGACCTCAATTCCAGCTTGGATCATCTGGCCTGAGCTTCCACATGGATAAGAAGTGCTGTGATAGTTCTCTATAGCAGCTTAATTTCAAAATCACTGAAGCCTGAAAGCCTCAAATGAGTTTTCCCTTTCTGAAACAGAAAATAAAACTTCAAGATCCAACTGTTGAAAAGCTTCCCTTAATCTCCTGGGAATCACAGTGCAGTTTTATACAGTAATAACAGCCATCATCCCCATAAATCTTAATTAGAATAAAGCCTTAGCCATATAATATGGAATATGTTTTATGCACAACCTTCCTTACTGTTAATCTTAAAAAAAAACTATATTAAAAATTATTCCATACAGAGTAGTTAATGTCTTAAAGCACATACCTTACATACATTACATTGATAGTAAATATTGAATTTGAAGGGTGGAGGACAAAAGTTTGAAGCAGCCCTCCCCTTGATGATTTCAAAGACAAATCATAAGTAGAAACTGGGAGGTTCCAACACTATCCAACAGCAAAAAAAGTGATTGGCAAGGTCAGACTGCTTCTAGAAGCAGCATTTAAACACTGCCTTTACTGAAACTTGAAAAAATTGCTAAGACAAGGGACAACAGAGTATTTAGAAATCAAAAAACACTTAAGTAGAAAAAAGCTTTCCTCACGGGGAGCATGAAAACAAAATTGATTCTGCAATTGACCTGAGATATTTAAATTGACAGAATTAAACCTAGTGTGTCCTCAGGAAAATCATGTAGTATAGTTTTCCAATATTCGTGTATTGTCCAATTATCCTTCTAAAGATGCATAAATCACCATTTTACCTAAATGCTTTCAAAAAATCCGGTTATCAAAGCCCCATTTATTTTAATTGCTCAACTATCCTCATTCCATGGTTGTTTAGGAAAGAGTGCAATAAAAAAATAATAAATAGTTGAAACATTTGCTCTCAACAATTTACATTGAGGTGTGGTTTTATTGTCACAGCTCTTGATGGATTTCTTTTCCACATTTCAGAGTCAAATCAAAATCTAAATAAATTATTAGCACATCCTGCAGCAAGGGATTTCAGTGCTTAACAAAGTAAATGTTAAATTTTATTATATTTTAAATTAATTTATGGTACCGATGATGAATGTTCAGGTCTGTCCCCTGAGTCTTTCTACATTCAGTCAGTACTTGAAAAAAGAAAATTAATACCTTTTTGTTTTAAATTAAGGTTACCCTACTTTGCATGTGTTTAAAACTCTGTTACTGCTGTGCATGAGTAGGTTCAAGAGTAGACAAAATACAACATTCTTGACTTTAACAAAGGACAACACCTGAACAAGGTGAAAGGGCTGATTTTCAGACAGATTTATGCTTTGGCCTTTAGTTTTGAGAAATTGCTCTGTTATGCCCTGACTTGCCTGAAGATGGTACTGGCATCCCACAGACCTTCCTGCAGCTCCAAAGCAGCACAGCCCAACTCCAGCACCTCATCTTGCCATCCTCAGAGCAGAGCTGAAACCAGCTCAGGCAGCTGCTCTGAATATTTTAATCCTGTTTCTTCTCTAATTTACAGTAATTTAAATCTAAAATAATAAGTTCTTCATGGTGCATTATTGTGCAAATAGCATTTAATGAACCTATTTTTCTGCAGCTCTAAGTTAGCTTTCCAGAGTGAGCATTGCTACAGGTGGGAAAATAATGGGTGTTTCAGTTCTGTATCCAAACCTTCAAAAAATGAGGAGTGGCTTGGGGGATTTCTAACAGAACTTGAGGATGGAAAAGGAGAGAGAAGATGGTGAGGGGAAAACCATCCCTGCCTTGGGGCAACCTGCAATGCATGATTTACCACAAAATAAACTATTTAATGCAAAAAGACTGCACAAAACCACTGAAAAACGCTGTTTTGAGGAAGAAATTAAGACATACTTAAATTGAAAGGGTTATTTTTTCTCACTGTATTTCACTTTGAGACAGATGATGAAACACTAACTACTTGCTTATTTCTGGAGAGGTTTACTAATTTTTTAATAAAAAACCAAAATACTTCTTATTTAGGAGCAGAAAAACTGAGAGGAGTGATGAAGACCACTGGAAATATATATATTATATATATATGTGATGCAAGTTATATATAAGTTATGGATAAAAGACATAACTTAGAGTCAACTGATGTCACTGAGCTTAAATGGCTTTGAATTTGCATTTTTTAACTTTCATCTTTTCAGTCTTTATATGACCTTGATAATTTTAACCTTTATTTCTTTATATAATTGATTGATACGCCAACAAAATATGAGTTTGTTTTAAAGCAAAAGAAATCCACAATAAGAAAAAAAGAATGAATGTCTTAATCTTCTAATAATGAAATGTAAAGGATTTTTGTTTAAACTAAAAGAAAGAAAAAAGATTTGTATGTGCCAGGCAGCATCCTGGAGTCTAAAGGGAAATCTCTTTTTAATGCTGCTTGGAGACAAATGATACAAGGCCTTGAGTGACAGACTGTGTTCACCTTGTGCTGAAAACTGGGAGTGTGAGGCAATGTTTTAAAGTATTCAAATGAGTGAGCAGATTTGTTTGAATCAAGATGATTTTTGTGCTGTGAAATGACTCAGTTTTGGTATCAAAGATGATTCTTTTCATACATGATGCTGAATAGAAAAACAAAACAAACCAACAATCCAACGTATCAGGGGATGGGGCAGAGAAGGCAAAATTTTTCCACATTTTAAAAGTTTCTATTCTGGTGACAATGAAAATTCACCTTGGAAAGAACAACTGGATTAGAACAGAGGGCAGACTTGACTAACCTAATCCAAGACACCTAGGGAAAAAAGCCCCCAAAAACTAAAGCTGATTGTCTGGATTCCTGTCTTCACTGACTTTAGAGAATTCACTGGACTCTGAACAGCTCATTTACATATAACGGCCAGGTTTTTCTAATAAAAAGCAAAAAATACACCATAAATTTTCACAAGGATTCATAGATATATGGAAGATTTCCTTTCAAAGACTGGACCCAGGGAATGGCTGCCAGTGCCAGAGGGCAGGGCTGGATGGGATCTTGGCAATGAGGAATTGTTCCCTGGCAGGGTGGGCAGGCCCTGGCACAGGGTGCCCAGAGCAGCTGGGGCTGCCCCTGCATCCCTGGCAGTGCCCAAGGCCAGGCTGGACACTGGGGCTGGAGCAGCCTGGGACAGTGGAAGGTGTCCCTGCCATGGCTGGGGTGGCACTGGATGGGTTTTTAGGTCCCTTTCAACCCAACCCAGTCTGGGATCCCATGACTGTCTGAAGTCCTGAGAGAGCAGTTGTAGAATCTAAATGTGGATCTTCCAAGCTAGGAGTGAAACATAACCTGTAAGCCTTTAAGGGCTGATGTTTGAGCACCATCACCCATAAACACATATAAAACCTTCCCCTTCTGAGGCAACCCCACAGACCCAAAATAAAACCCATAAAATTAATTGGGCTCCCCAAGAAACTTGGAGGAAGGGTCAAAATTCTATTATTTCTGCCAGGTCAGTAGTGAGACACAGCATCACAAAAACCAGCCAGAAAACAGACCTTGACCTTTCCCCTCATCCAGATCTCTGCATCAATTTCCACTTCAGCTCTGTTTTCATAAAGATTAAACAAAAGAACTGGATGGCAACTGCATCTGCTGCCTAACTTGGGGCCAACACAAGTGTGAGATTACCCTTTAGCTACTGAATAATCCTTCCCTATATCATACCAAAGATCTGAAGGATTTCATCCTTCTGTGGTGATAAATTTCTGGAGTTTTGTCAATATTCTTTATTCTCCAGTTCTTGAGTGTTGCTGAAGGAAGCAACTATTCTCCATTTGAAGGAAGGACAATGCCAAAATGGCAACATAATGGTTTCACTTGTAGTTATATAAGTTTGGAGTACCCAAGTGGGGTCCTGAATATTAAAGGTTTTTTGAAAAATTTTTTTTGACCAATTATTAATAGCCCTGATTTAATGATCTTCCTAATGATCTTTTATGTCCTATTGGAAAAATCATTTTACCACAAGAATCTGCCATCTTTCCTTCATTTTATGTGATCTAAAATCTGTTCTTCAGAGAACACATTATCTCTATCACTTGCCTACATCCTTCTTATTTGTGAACTTATGTCTTTTGATGATATTTTTATTTGCTTGCATCTCCTTTGAAATTTGAGTTCTTGGTCACTGAGATTGTTGTGATGTAGCTTCAGCTCAGCTTCACTTCATATTTTTCTGAAAGACAGGTAATAGTGTGAACCACAAAGATTATTTGCTGTTCTTTGCAGCATGTGCCCAAAAAATTTTCTCAAAATACTTCATTGTTTAAAAGGTGATTTGAGAGGTTTTGTTATTGCTGTATGCATTTCCCTTAATAGGGATTTCATCTTTCCAGACCATGTGTGCTTTAAATGGATTCATTCAGGAAGCATTTCTCTGAGTTATTGATGGCTCTAAATTAACACTGTAATAAATTAGAAATAGCTCTGACCTCCTGTGCTTCTGTGATTTGTCTGGAGGCTCTCCACAGGGGACAGCAGAGAAAGGAGAGCTCTACAAGCATGCACATCCCATCCCATCCCATCCCATCCCATCCCATCCCATCCCATCCCATCCCATCCCATCCCATCCCATCCCATCCCTCTTGTAAATGCAGGTCCACCTGCATTATGAAGGCAGGAATGATGCATCTGACTCCATGTTCTCAGAAGGCTAATTTATTACTTTATTGTACTATATTATATTAAAGAATACTATACTATACTAAAGAATACAGAAAGGATACTCACTCAATGCTAAAAAGATAATAATGAAAACTCCTGACTCTTTCCAGAGTCCTGACACAGCTTGGCCCTGATTGGCCAAAGAGTGAAAACAACTCCCAGCAGAATGCAATGGAACAATCACCTGTGGGTAAACAATCTCCAAACACATTCCACATGAGCACAACACAGGAGAAGCAAATGAGATGGGAATCGGTTTCCTTTTCTCCGAGGCCTCTCTCACTGCCTTTCAGCTTCCCAGGACAAAAACCCTGGTTGAAGGAATCATGTTCAGAGAATGTGAATGCCACCTTTCCCTTCCCTTCCCAACACTTCATTTGTTGGATTCCTTCTGGCACAGGGGCCATTGGGAGTTGCTCCCTCCACAGCTGTTACACACAACCACACCACCAGATATCTGTCCTCTTTAGGATTTTGGGTGCCAGGAGGAAATCATGACTTTGCAGGGGAAGAGCCCAGTGCAATGCTCAGGTGAATGGATGCAGCAGGACATTTACACTTCATACAATTAATTACATTGCAGAGTCAGAGCACTGACTGAGGCTGAGAGCCAGAACAAGGAGATTCTGAGACCTGCTGTCAAGGAACTGCCAGAGAAGAACACAGATAATTGACATAATTCCTGCTTTCTGACTACAGAAAATGGCGTAATGCTCTTATTAAGCTCAGACTTTTACCCATTCCTTATTTCTTCAGTGAAAGAAGGTGATAAATTCCTTCTTCAGTAAATCAGGTGAGTCCATGTGTTCTGAGCAAGGCACAGCAGACTTGTGCAGGACCCTCAAGGTTGGAAAATCCCTCCAAGGCCATGGAGCCCAGGCTGTGCCCAATGCCCACCTTGTCCCCAGCCCAGAGCCCTGAGTGCCACCTCCAGCCCTTCCTGGGACACCTGCAGGGATGGGCACTGCAAAGCTCCCTGGGCAGCCCCTGCCAAGGCCTGAGCACCTTTTCAGAGAAAAAAGAAAGTATAAAGCCTCTCACTACAAAGAATGTACATCTTCCCAGCTCTCAAATTTCTCTAACTTTTAGATCTATTTTGTCTTGACTGATTTCAGTCCTATCCCCTAACATTCATTTCCATACCCTGCAATTCCATAGGTGCTCAGTAATTCCCAGTTTCTAACTTCATTATGGGCATCTCATGGCATTGAAAGGTTTTGTGTGCACGTTTCTTGCTGCGCTGGAAGTGCAGCACAATTTGTACCTGCTTGACTGAGCAAAGAAATCTACTCTGTTCTCCTACCTGGAAACCAGAGCCAACCACTTGGACATGCAAGATGAATCTAAATGAAAGTTTTGGAGTTTCATATCTCCCTAGAAATCCATCCTAAAAATTCTTTTGCTCATGGAAGCCTGACTGTAAATGGCTTCCACTTCTTATGGCTTTAATTCCTGATTTCAGCCAAGTCAACAGGAGCATTTCTCAGTGATTTTTATTTTAACTGGGTGTAAATTCCAATGGCCGGTTAATTGGCAGCCAGGTTTGTTTTTCAGTTCTTATTGACATACTGAAAACATCCAAGACTGCAGGATTCCTTTCCATGGTTTTTAAGGCAATGTAGTTCATTTACATGGTTTAAGTATGATGCATTCTAAAAATTCTGCAATTACCAAAAATTGTTTAAAAGAAAGCTATAGCCCACATTTCCTTCACCTTATTACTAAAAATAACAGTAATGTTTTCACTTACAGCAGTGCAGAATTTTTGTAGCTTTAATTTTTAAGCTCATTCAGCTCTCACTCTTTACCTTTGTATGTGTTGCATAGTAATATTATTTTTCTTGGCTCTGCTTATAGCTTCATGAAAACTATACAACCTCCTTTAGTATTCTTTAGTCCTTAACAAGCGAGACTGGGAATTGAGGAGTAATCACTAATGCTTATCTGCCTTTCCTATTTAAAAACAATAATGATGTTCACTCATCCTGAACAAGGACTTTAATTAATCATTGTAGTAATGCAGACTGAAGTCCCAGTGTTACTATCACTGGCACAAAACAGTAATATTAAGTCCTGCTTAAAAGCTTTTATTCTGCAAAATAAATCTTTGCATCAAGACCCAAAAATTTAGTAAAATTAAAATATAGCCCCATTATTCTAGTTCTTACAAAATTTTCAAGCAGGTGTATTATTTCCAGGCAGGCATTGCTTTTGTCCTGTGAGAGCTGACAATTACACTATTTACAGGATATGTTTTCTGGCAGTGAATAAATAAATACATTTTCATATATTTTCTGTCTATATATTTTTCCTTACATATATAATTAATTCTTATATTAAGAGACAAATTTCTCCTTCTATAAGTACTTTCACTCAATTTTGCAAGGTATATCTAAATTCCACAAGGTGTAGCTTAACCTCCAGGTTTGCTTCTTTGGGTTTAAGATTACCCTCTTTCAATGGGCATGGGAAGAACCCAACTTTGTGCATCACGTCCCAGACTGGCACCCTGATTGACTGAAATACATCTTCACCTTCTCTTTAGACATGGCTACTATTAGCTAATAGCCTAATTAGATTAAAAGCTACCCAGTGCATCTTTTCCATGTGAATAATTCAAATGCAATAACTAATTAAACTCTTAAGGGAAGCACACAGCTATTTATGCTGCTGCCTTGGAGCTCCCATCACAGCGGCCTCACACACATCTCCCTGTTCCGTCACATTCCAGAACATTCCCCCAGGCTGAGGATGCTGCACAAGGAAGTGCTGTGCAGCTGAATTCTCTGGAGAGCAGGAACCAGTTGTGCAGGGACTTCACAAACTCCAGTTTCTAAGGAAGACAGGGAAAACCAAAAGGAAATGCATTTCTGCAGCAGCCTGAAATGCAAAGGGCCACATTTGATATGCACTCTGCCCTGTACAGTGCCATCCTCTGAAGGCAATGAATTACAGAGTGTAACTGGGGTGTTTGGACATCTCTTTAGCTGGATTGTAATGTATTTATTTTTACAGGATGTAAAAATAAATACATTACACATGTATTTATTTTTACAGGATTTTTACACTTTGTTTTGCCCTCAAGCCTTGCCACAGCTACTCAAGAAAAGCTTTCCATCCTAGATTTTCCACAATTCTGGTCCTGCCAATAGAAGAGTGAGTCAGCAATGCACAGAGATGACAGTGTTAAAATGAAAATGAGAAATAAAAGAAAAATGAAATGAAATTAAATGAAATGAAATGAGAAGAAAAAAGGAGAGGAGAGGAGAGGAGAGGAGAGGAGAGGAGAGGAGAGGAGAGGAGAGGAGAGGAGAGGAGAGGAGAGGAAAAAGGAAAGGAAAGGAAAGGAAAGGAAAGGAAAGGAAAGGAAAGGAAAGGAAAGGAAAGGAAAGGAAAGGAAAGGAAAGGAAAGGAAAGGAAAGGAAAGGAAAGGAAAGGAAAGGAAAGGAAAGGAAAGGAAAGGAAAGGAAAGGAAAGGAAAGGAAAGGAGAAAAGAAAACAAAAGAAAGAAAAGAAAAGAAAAAAGAAAAAAGAAAAGAAAAGAAAAGAAAAGAAAGAAAAGAAAAGAAAAGAAAAGAAAAGAAAAGAAAAGAAAAGAAAAGAAAAGAAAAGAAAAGAAAAGAAAAGAAAAGAAAAGAAAAAAGAAAAGAAAAGAGTTCTTATGTTTCCATTGGGTGACACAGCATTCCAGAGCCAGGGACTGTGCTTTGCATTCCAGGCAGTTGTGGACAAATCTCCTGACCTCTGAGCTTTCACTACCAAATTAGCAAAGGTGGATGCTGACTTTTCCCCACCTAGATCTTCAGGTCACAAACACAGGTATCAATCAGTGCCTGTTAGTCACCTTGGTAATGTAGAAATCAAAGCACTAAGTATTTGTCTAGCTGGGTAGAAACCTGGTATCAAGCTCTCAGCATGAAAATTGAATCTGATTTTTAATGAGGAGATTTGGATAGGTGGTCTGGTTTTGAACTTAAAAACACTGAGAAACACTTTCCAAGTGTATTTTTGTCCTTTTAATTAGAGCCTTTTCTCATTTTTCCAATCCCTTTCAACAAGCCTCTAATATTTTTTCAGCCTTGCTTTTGAGGGGCAGGCACAAAGTGAGGCAGATATACTGAACAAGGGGATATCAAAGGCTGAATTTCCCCTGTTGCTTTAACCACATGAAAGCTCTCCAAATGTATTCCCTTGCTCCTCTTAGTGGTTTGTATAATGAGATCAGTGGAAGTGAACACTAACATCTCCCTGTTCCATTTGCAGCTGCTGGGAGCTGAAGGATAGCTGTGCTATGGTAATGATTCTATTTGAAAAGGGAGTATTTGCTACTGCATTCTTTCTTACAGGGTGAGGGGTTTTTTTTTTAAGTTTTTTTTTTTTTTTTTAATTTTAATGTTCTGACTGTGTTCTCAGTTTTGGGGAGGAATGGGAGGAAACAGAAGAACACTAGAAAGGAATGATCCCTGCCTCGAAAATTTAAAATCTGATGAGAAAGAAAGAGGGCAGAACTAACTGGTGGTGTCAGAGGACAGAGAAAAATTTATGATAGGGTAAGGAGGAAGGAAAGTCTGTGGTTGCTTATCAAATCAACTTTATCTGGAGCTCTGATGTCCAAAATAACTTGTGCCAGTCTTCAGAAGTGGAACCAGTAAAGTTCTGCAAGAATCAGAGAATCCCTGTCTGGTTTGGGTTGAAATGCACCTAAAGCTCATCCCATTCCACCCCCATTCACACTGTCCCAGGTTGCTCCAAACCCTGTCCAACCTGGCCTTGGAGACTTCCAGGGATCCAGGGGCAAGTCCTGTCCTTGTCTCAAATCCTTGTCTCAAATATTCCTGCCATGCTCAATGCCCTCCCTGCAGCCTGCTGTATAAAGCATCTCTTGACATGATAATCTTCCATACATGTAAAATGCTGTAACTGTTTCAGATCTGTTTCACAGGTGAAGCCATGATAGCAATAAAACAGTGCAGGAAAAAGCTCCCAAACCTGACAGAAAGTTGGATTTATTTGTTGGATGCTGCACACATCCTGCTGTGGTGCCACTCTGGGCTACAGAAGCTGCTGCTTATTCAGAAGTATGAAATGCTTATGGCAAGAATGCACCAGCACTCCCAGACAAGATGCAAAGATTTCCTCACAAGAGCTGTTGTATGATATATGGATTTTTATGGAAAAGACAAAATACACGCTTGATAAGTTCTGGCTGAGAAGCAATACAATTATTTTTTATTTTTGTACAGATATTCTTCTCCAGACAAAGCAGCCAGGAGGTGTGTCCTTTTAACATATTATTTTCTCTAACAATACCCAGTTTTGAGAAGTTTACTCCCACTCCTGGGAAGTGCAGTTGTTAGCATTTCTTCAGGGATCAGGATGGCCTAATCCTAGTTCTGAAGGAAAGCATCATTAGAGCTCTTTGAATGATTTATTTTCTGATTCAGGTACTGAACCAGGCAATAAAAACGGAGAAAAACTATGCAGATCAAATGAAAACTAAAACTTGCTACATTTTCTTCATCAATTCTAGAACTTCAGAAGTTTAATTGATTTTGCTTTGCAACTTGAAATGACCCCATTTTGTTTCAGGGATCTCTTTGAAAAGCAAAGGAAAACAAAGAGGTAAAATTCTTAAATTGTGGGTGGATGAAATTCTGGTTGTATTTTATTGTTGGCCCAAAAGTTAGTCTAAGGCAGAGTTAGAGAGGAGATTGAATCTAAATCATCATCTTTAGGGAACTGTCAGCCTGGTTGAATTTGTCTCTGCTTTACCAATTAATTATTTTTTTCTCTGAACACAGTTTTGCTAAAGTCTGCATGTAGTTGGCACTGACTGAATTCAGAGAGAAAAATATCCAGAATAAAACTACAAAGGTCTCATAGGAAAGCTGTAAAGAAGATTTGCACTGACCAGGCAAATGCAAGAACAGGTAGCAGTCACTAACAGCTGAGCTTTGCCATCCAAACACATACAAATGTCAAATAATCAAGAGATCTATCTCATTTGGGAGCCTCAGTGAGTTTACTTTTCAAAACCTGACTGCCATCATCTCACAACCTACTGAGAGTGATGCTGGAATTCCACCTTGTGGCATTCCATGACCAGGAAAAGCCTCAGAAATCTCTTAGCAGCATTTTACTCTTTCAGGTCTGAGAATTCAGACATTTAGGAATATTGTTAATTCTTCTTCTCTAATTACAGCATGAGTTAAGTGACATCTGGGTGCTTAACATACTAGAATAGGCCATGGGCAAAGAGCTGGGAATGGGGAATTTGAGGAAATATTTTGTGGTGCTTGTGTTCATTAAACCAGGACCAAGCAAACAGACATTAGGAAATGCATTCACCTCTCACCTTCCATGGGATCAGAGGACAGTTTGGGTTGGAAGGATCATCCCATCCCACCCTTGCCATGGCAGGGACACCTCCCACGGTCCCAGGCTGCTCCAGCCCCAGTGTCCAGCCTGGCCTTGGGCACTGCCAGGGATCCAGGGGCAGCCCCAGCTGCTCTGGGCACCCTGTGCCAGGCCCTGCCCACCCTGCCAGGGAACAATTCCTCATTGCCAAGATCCCATCCAGCCCTGCCCTCTGGCACTGGCAGCCATTCCCTGGCTCCTGTCCCTCCAGCCCTTGGCAATTGTCTCTCTCCATCTTTCCTGCAGCTCCTTCAGGCCCTGCAAGGCCACCCTGAGCTCAGCCAAAGCTTCTCCTGTGCAGGTGAGCAATGCCAGCTGTGCCAGCCTTTCCTCCCAGCAGAGCTGCTCCATCCCTCTGCCCATCCTGGAGCCTCCTCTGGGCTCTCTGAGCAGCTCCAGGTCCCTCCTGTGCTGGCCCAGGCTGGGGCAGAACTTTGGTCACAAAAACTCCCAAATTTAGGCAAGGTGATGATGTGAGTTTTTCTAGTGTTTGTTGATTAGCTGTTGGCACCTGTGAATGTGCCAGCACGTGTTAGCTCATTTGAATGTAGAATAGAAAAAACCCTTTTCCCTTGTTTTTTGTAAATGTTTGATGCAGTATGTCATTTAACATAGTCACAATCAAAAAAATTGGATCAAACACCGAAATAGTTGCTTTGTTTGCCCATCAGAGAACAATGCCTGTTGTCAGCATTTGAATTATTATAGAGCCATTTGACAGGTGTACAAAAAAGACTGTGCATTTTTGACTTGCCTTGTATTGCATCAGCAAATAGAATTACTTAATAGGACTACTATTGTGTTATATTGTACATTTCTATTTCAGTTACAGCCTTTGTACTGTGCCTCTCTTTGTACTTTACACATGTAACTACATTATTAAAATGAAAAATAAAACATTGAAATGCAAGCTTCTTCATTAAAAAATATTTCTGTGGTATATTTCAAAAATATTTTGAAACTTGAACAATTATAGTAAAAGAAAAGTCCACATGGTAAAATTTATTTTTAATTGTTGCACAGAATTCAAGCCTCATAGATTGGTTTGACTTGGAGGGGACCTTGAAGCTCATCTTGTTCCATCCCCTGTCACAGGCAGGGACACTTTCCACTGTCCCAGGGTGCTCCAGACCCTGTCCAACCTGCCCTTGGACACTGCCAGGGATCCAGGGGCAGCCACAGCTTATATAAACACTAAACCTTTTATTTATGCTATGCACTTAAAAAGGATTGATCAATCAGATTTGTTATTTGAAAGATCATTATTTCTATTGGTGAGGCCCAAAAGAAATCAGAGCAAAAATAGGATGTTGCTCATGGGGAGTAGTGAAAACTGAGCCTGCTTGACAGTGAATGGGCACAGGTTGGGGGATGTTCCTCTCAGGATGTCTGATCATAGCTGTGTATTTTAGCTGAAAGCTGATAATAGCTACCATTTGAATTTTTGGCAAATAATTTGTTGCAGCTGTAGTTGTTCACACCCACCATTAACAGCCAGGGCACATATGGAAAAAATTCCTGTCCTTTGTAGGGTATTTCATAGCTCTTCTGCTATAAAACTTACTACTCTAGGCTATGAAAAATTTCCCAAAGTATTTCCAAAGTATTTCCAACCCTTCAAGAAAACAAAAGTCCAGTGTACCTATTGGAATTCTTCACAGTGGTTAGAAGCAACCATCACTTCTGTTTACAGCGTAGGACTATAAATTATATTGAAATATCATTCAGTTTGAGTCATTCTCCAACAGTGCAAAGAGATGGATGGTCTCCAGGGTAAGGTTGTCACAAAAAGGAAAATCAAACCAGCCAAATAATACAATAGGTCTGTGTATCAAGCCAGCTCAACCAAGCAATGATAAGAACTGTGGCAGGCTTTGAGGAGCTGGCTGACAAATTTCATTTGTCTGAGTTCAGATCCTGCCCCAGTGTCGTGTGTCATATCCTCCCACCATCCCTTTGGTGACCTACCAGCACCCCTCCAGGTGCTGTCAGGGGATTAGAAGGAGTCTGCTAGTTAAAATGCTCAAATAGATAATTCAAGAGTACAAGTAAAGAGCCCATTTCATTTATTTTTGTGTTTTTAATGCACCACAGAACTGACACATCTTTTGCATTTGGCTGTGTGATTACACATATTAAACTTTAGGACACAAATGTGTAGTGCAGTGTTGAAATGGAAAATTTGACATAAAGAGTAAAGAGAATGGAAAATGAAGATGATTAGGCCCTTTGACAATATCAAGAGTTATCTTTAAATCTGTGACTACTGATGCAACATCTGGAGCCATGTGTCAGATATTACCAGTGTCCCTACAATGTGAACACCAAGGCCTGTCCACCTGCACAAAACAGGGGTTGGTTGCCCTGTGTTTCCTGCAGTGCTTCCTCAGGGATTTTAACTTTTACTTTTTGCATTCACTTCACCAAGGTAACAGAGTCACAAAATCACTGGGGTTGGAAAATCCCTGCCAGCCCACGGAGTCCCAGCTGTGCCCGATGCCCACCTTGTCCCCAGCCCAGAGCCCTGAGTGCCACCTCCAGCCCTTCCTGGGACACCTGCAGGGATGGGCACTGCAAAGCTCCCTGGGCAGCCCCTGCCAAGGCCTGAGCAGCCTTTCCATGGGGAAATTCCTGCTGGCGCCCACCCTGAGCCCAGCCTGAGGCCGTTCCCTCTGCTCCTGTCCCTGTCCCTGGGAGCACAGCCCGACCCCCCGGCTGTCCCCTCCTGGCAGGGAGTTGTGCAGAGCCACAAGGGCCCCCCTGAGCCTCCTTTGCTCCAGGCTCAGCCCCTGCCCAGCTCCCTCAGCCCCTGCTGGGGCTCCAGCCCCTTCCCCAGCTCCGTTCCCTGCCCTGGACACGCTCCAGCCCCTGCAGGGCTCTGGTGGCCATGACAGGCTCAGCAGTGGCTGCAGCTCATAAAGAGTTAAATTTTACAGTCCTGTCCCATGCACATTCCTGAGTTAGTTCTGAATGAGTTCTGAGAAATAATTCAGATTTCTAAAGTGCATATCCAGAGACACTTTGGTGCATAAATACCCAGCTGCTGATTCACCCACCCTGCATCTGCTGTGCCCACTCTGGATGTCCTGCTCACACTGCTGCAGCAGCAGGTACCTGTGCTCGGGGAGCTGCACCACACCGTGCACAAACACAGCTCAAACAGCTGTGCTCAGCTTTGGGAAGCAGCTCTGGTGAGTTTAAACACTTCAAACAACCCTAGATATACATTTCCCACTGCTGCAGCTCAGCAGGAGCAGGGGCTGGAGCACCATGAGCAGCAGCTGTCTGCACAAGCACACAAACACTCCCAAAATCCACTGCTCACCACTCCATGTCCTTCCAGGGATGAGAACAGTGTGAACAAATCCTCCTCTCAGGAACCTCAGGGCTTCAGGTTTTGAGCTTCCAGCTCCAGCAGACACAAATTCCCATCTCATTTTACACAGATCTCTCCCCCACATTTGCCTATACAAAAGATATGTAAAACAATAAAAACCCCAATTAAAATAAGTAATCAAAATAGCACATTTTCTGAATAAAATTCAGCATCACACCTTTGATGTGAAATCTGTTATAATTTGAAAGCCTAATCTAAAGCTGGCAACTGTTTCAGAAAGCATTCTTCATGAGTACTGGATAGGTATAAGTTTTAATTGCAAATTCTTTGCCTACAGGAGATATCTTTGGACATTATCAACACCCTGAACAGGAATGGAAAAGGATAAACTACAGTTTAAAACTTAATGGCACTTTTATTTATTGAAGGTTTTGCATAGCATTTGTGGTCTGGTTCCACGGGTTCCTGAAATCAAAGGAATAAAATTTAAGTCCAACATTATTCATAAAAAATATTTACATATCTATCTCTCAGCAAATGTCACTTTATATCTGTTGAAATGACAGGAATATTCATTCCCATAGCAGTTCTAAGCTCTTTCATAGACAGATCTCCTGAAGGAGGTGGACAAAGGGCAAACATCCAAAAATTCCTGAGGTGCCAAGTGCACCTGAGCTGTGTGCATCACAACAGAGACACAGCAGCCTAACTGTAGAAGAAAAAAGAATTCTACAATTCCAGTTCACATCCAGTCAAGACAGATATCTACATTTTCATTTTTATTAAAGCTTCTACTTTTTCATTTTTATTCCTTTTAAAATCTTCACCTTTCTATTTGGGAGCAAAAATAATAGTGTATGTGAATGAAAACGTATGGAAGGAAAGAAAACAGTAACTGCAGCTGCCTTTAATCAGCAGCACTCAGGAATAAAAGAGCTGCCAGGAAGCTGTTTCAGTGCACTGGAGTTCCCAGTCCAGCATGATGCCAGTTTGCCTCTGGCAGTGCTGTTTTGACACACTGGTAATGTCTGCAACTTGTTAGCAAGGGTTGTATTAAATCATCTTGTCACCAATTCCAGCTTTTATCAAGTTAACTTCAACAAATCCACCACTTAAAATAGAAAATATAGTTTTTCCATAGAGTAAGTCCAGATACAACATTTTTGAAATCTCATTTTCCTGTCTATATTTAGCACCAGACTTGTGTTGTAGAAGTCAGAAGAAAAGATAAGCACTTTTTTTTTAATTAAAAAAACCCTATAAAACAGGAAAATGAAATGATTTTTCACTTCTAAACTTTTAAAGCACTTTTAAATAATGTTGATCTTACCCAAAATGTGAAAGAAAAGCTGGTGGGTGGGTGGTACAAGGTTTAACATCAAAAGGAAGCTCTCTGCAAGAAACAACATTTGAAAAGAATTTACACTTGGTACTGTCAGTCATATTTTTAATACTTTAGGGTTGCAAAATCAAATAAAATAAAACAATTAAGTGTAATAGTGGAGCCAAAGGATGTGTATGAAGGATGACACAAAACGCCCACGTGGCAGCAGTAGATGGATTGATGGCATGACACAGCTGTCAGGGTGACTCTAACCTGGAAAAACTGGAATTACCACAGAGGAGGGGCCCTGACCTCCCAAGGCAGCACAAACCAGCACAGGCTCCTGAATGAACACATATCCACGTGTCCTACAGTTTGTGAACTCTGGGACAAGAGCAAACCACAATATTTGCTTTTATCTAAGCCCTTTTATTACCCAAAAGTGCAGTAAAAATGCCCAGAAGTGTTTCAGCAGTTTCTAATTAAAATATTTGAGAACTATCCTGACATAAGCCTCTGCCTTCCCTTCATTAAAATAAACATCATTTCAGTAATCACAGTAGATTAAATCATGTGTCTAAGATGGTTTTTTCACTCCTAAATTTAAATTTAAGCTGCTAACAAATAACCTGATAAGGAACTAAAACTGACAACTTTTTTTTTTTCCAACCATTGTTCACTTTCTTAAACTAAATTATGCTATTATTGGCCAGTTTGGCAGAAATTGATTGTGGTTCATCTCTCAGGGATATCAGTCTCTTGGGCAGAACAACCCCAAACTGGGAAGGGATGAGTGGATGCACTCATATTCCAGCAAAATTTATGGAGAGAGGGAGCTGCTGAACTCAAGGTATTTGGGTCAAGCTTGAGCTTCTTAAACTTTCAGAAAACTGGGAAAGTTTCTGTAGCTCTCAGAGGACTGGGCCTTCCTGTGTTCTTCTGGGTGAATAAACGACACAATTGTTTTGAATGAGCTATTTTGAGTCACTTGAAGTAGCAGGAGCTCCCCAAGGGAATTTTCCTCCTCGTGGTGAATTCAGCTGGGATTGCTCTGTAAGCACAGTTTTAAAAGAGGAGATTGTGAGGACAGGATTTAGCCTGAGAATGATTAATCCCAGTGTTGTATGCCTGTGACTTGGGAGGGAGGCAGCAAATGTTCCTGTACTGAAGTGTTTGAAAAAAACCTGCAAAATGCTTCTCCAGTAATTGTGTTCCTCTTCCATGAGGAGCATTTGTTAAAACTTTACAATTCAGAATGGGATTTTGCACTCTCCTGAATGATCAGCTTTGCCAGCCAGACTCCTCTAATCAGAACCTTAATTCTGAAGAAAACTCACCTCCACTGGCCACCAAATACTTAACTAAACCTGTTGGTATTTGAATTCTTCCTCTTTCCTTTCAAAAATAAAGAAGTATCTCCTTGAATGAATACAAGGGCACTGCAAAAGCTAAGATTAGTATTCATGTGATACTAAGAAGTCACCAATCTGCCCTGGATAAGACATGTCTAGAATATGATCCTTCTTCTTTTTAATAAACAAAATATTTTTATTCATGGAAAAAGATGAAAAGATTGAATGTTTTGCTTGGACTGTGAAATTTGAAGGAATGACAAGTCTCTTAATATCAGCCTGTGAAATATCAGATTGCATCTAGAAAGGTTTGCAGAGTTTATTAATCTACAACAAAGGACAGAGGAAAAACTCAGAAACACTCAGTATATTTTGTAAGAAAAAAAATCATTACTAATGCAACATACAGTAGTTCAAAACAGCAAATGGGATTTTCCCCCTGAACTTCCATTGGTGTTGGGGCAGTCTGCACTTCCTTTGATCACAAAAAAAAAGTTGAAGAACATTAAAAGAAGTAATAGCATAATATCTTATGCTAAATTCAACATTTTTACTTGCTAAGCACTATTTATTCTATCTGGTTAATTTTGAGGAGTTTGGAACGAGAAATGCCTTTTCTCCTGCCCTCTGCCTTCTGCAAATACATTGAAAAATTTTGAAAACAGTCCTGAGAGTTTTCATTAACAAAGGAATGTCAAAAGCATGTCAGGAAAATCTCCTAGGAAAGTTTAGTAAATGTTTCTCCATTTTTAATAATATATATTGATTATTTAACAGCACAAGATGCTGAAATGGCAAAAACATTGTTGGCAGCAAATCAGCACAGTTGGAACTGTCTACACTCAGTAAAGGAAATTAAAGTGCAGTAATCTTGGGAATTATTTTACTTCTCTAAGTAAAATGCCTTAGCCTACATTATTTTACTTTAAATTATTTCATGGTCACCAAATTCACTTTGTGCTGATGCTGTGCTTCAGCCAAGGATTGTTTCCAAACAAATCTGAAGTTCAAAAAAATATTTAAAAAGTCAAGCCAGGTGGAATCTGGGCTCTTCCCAGGGAACAAGAGGCAGGACAAAAGGAAACAGGCTCAGGCTATGCCAGGGGAAGTTCAGGTTGGACATCATGAAGAATTTCTCCATGGGAAAGGTTGTTATTGAAATGCTTCTCATCAATATTTGTTCCAAAAAGAAAGGGGTGGAAGGAAAAATTGTGACATCGTGTTGGCTCTTGGTTTGTATTTATTGATTTAAAAATCCATTTAACCTTAAGTTGTTCAGTGCCTCATTATGCCCAAGTAACATGACCTAACCAGTGCTGAACAGATTCTGAGCAGGAGCCTGATTGATTTCAAATCCCAGTCATTTAACTCCAAGCCAAAAGGAGCACTGGACTGCAAAGCAGAGAAAGGCTTCAATCACAAGTGTTGATATGAATCTGGCCATGTGGGGAGAGCCAGCCAAGGGCACAAGAAGAAAAAAGAACAACAAAGTGAACAGAGGTGTGAGCAGACAGGAGCTGTTCATTATGGTTATACAGTAGTTGAAACAAAGCATGTTTCAACAAAAGTCAAAGTGTCTTTAAAATAAAACAAGGTGTGGAAACTGAATTTAAAGCTGTTATGTGCATCTTCATCTGTTCTGTGAGTTTTAGAGACTCCACAAAGTGTTTGCAGTCTGCCCAAAGGCTGAAAAAGTTCTTGAATCTGACATTTTGAAAAGGTAGATCTTCTGCAAAATAGATTGGAACAAGCCTCCCCATAAACAACCTGAATACCTTTCAAATGAAAGTCATACCTCTAATCTCTTCTCAGCATTCACAGGAACTGCCTGTAACTCTGCAAATAATTTTATCCAATGGTCAGGCAAGTGGAAGCAATTATCCTTTCAGTCTTAGGTACAGCACACATGCATGTATATTCATTTTCTGATGAGGTGAGAATGGACTTTAACCTGAAAAGAAGATCACTGAGAAAGTCTCTAGGCTCATTTTAATTAATCCTGAAAATATAATGGGAAGAACAAAATAGCAAAGGGAAGAGTAATATAACAACAATGAGAAACTCACAATATTCAAAATAATTACTGTAATATTCTTTTACCATAGATATATAGCACAGACTGGAAATGAGGAATACTTCAGCACATAAAAACTCCACAGAATAGCATCTCCACAGAGAGACAAGAAGTAATCATTCACAAACAAATGCTAAAAGTTATTAGACATCAGACTGAAGCAGACAGATATACAGGGTGAGGATTTCCAGCATGGATCATTTCCAGCATGGTAAAGCAGGCTGGGGAAACTCACAACTGACACCTCTGGACATAACTTCAGTATTACACTTAATAATGCCAATTAATAATGCTATTAATGATGCACTCAGCTTGCACATAAAAGAGACCTGCAAACCCTACATCTGACTGAAAACAACCCTGTCAAAGCCCAGCTGAGTAGTTTCATACAATTTTTTGCTAATCTGCTGTGATGAGAACCTGTGTCCTACCCAGTAAAACAGATTAATACAATGTTTTCTGATTTTGAGAGACTTTCATTACATCTGCTTCCTTTTGATCTTTTTTTAGAGCCTAACACTAATGATGAGAATTTGATTTCCTGTGTTTATAATAAAGCTGGCATTAGCTATATGTTCTTAATTAAAGCTTTAAGATGTATTAGACAAGGACATGACTAGATTTAAAAGTACTAAAGTATTCTTTGAAAAAATTTTCAGCATTTTGCACTTTGGTTCCAGTGCATGATCACAGAGATTTCACAGACAATGGAGCCAGAGCTGAAGACATCACAAATAGGAGCAGCATTCCCAAAGCCCACAGAGGTGTAGGAAGAATGGATCATTTCTCAAAAACTGAGATACAGCAGAGAATGAAGTTCAGTTTTAAAATCTCCTGCCCCCAGTCCACGTGGGTTTTCACCCCTTCATCTGATCTCTGTGTTCAGCAGCAGGACTGGGCACTGGGGTGTTGACAATCCCATGTACTGAATTAAAAGTGCCATTATTTCACCTTTCCATCTCAAGTCAGCTGATTCATGAATAGAACAAAAGCATCAGGCTTTAGTCGATACTGGACACTGAGGTAATTATTCATTTGTCTGTTATTATTAACTAAAGCTGGGAAATCTGTATAATAAAGGATTTAAAAGATGCAAATTAACCTTGATATCCACTCCTTCACTTGTCTGAATTTATTTGCAGACAACACAGAGCTGAGGGGGCAATGGGACCTGGCCAAGCTCCAGAAGTGGGAATTCCCTGGGGATCTGCTGAGGTCGGACAAGGCCAAGTGCTGGGGCTGCAGCTGGGCGAGGGGAATTATTAATAAATAAAGTAATAAAAAGGCTAATTTATGACTTTATAATATTATATTATATTAAATAATACCATACTATACTAAAGAATACAGAAAGGATGCTTACACAATGCTAAAAAGATAATAATGAAAACTCCTGACTCTTTCCAGAGTCCTGACACAGCTTGGCCCTGATTGGCCAAAGAGTGAAAACAACTCCCAGCAGAATGCAATGGAACAATCACCTGTGGGTAAACAATCTCCAAACACATTCCACAGGAGCACAGCACAGGAGAAGCAAATGAGATAAGAATTGGTTTCCTTTTCTCTGAGGCCTCTCAGCTTCCCAGGAGAAAAACCCAGGCTGAAGGGATTTTTTCAGAGAAGGTGAATGCCACAGCTGCAGGAAAGATGGAGAGAGACAATTGCCAAGGGCTGGAGGGACAGGACCAGGGAATGGCTGCCAGTGCCAGAGGGCAGGGCTGGCTGGGATCTTGGCAATGAGGAATTGTTCCCTGGCAGGGTGGGCAGGCCCTGTGTTGTGTCACATTGCAACAGAGTCCATCATGTCCAGGGAGAGTGCAGCTGCTGGGGCTGGGCATGGGAACAAAATGAGTCTTCATTTTATAAAGCTCAAGAATCCATTTATCACCTCTGAGGATGAGGAGAGGGATGAAGACAAAAGACTGGGTAAAAGCAGGGTCATGGGGCTTTTATTGGGTATCACAGGGTGGAGTTTAGGGTTTGGGTCAAGGGAGGAGTTCTTGGCAACACAAGGAGGATAAAATCAAATTTCTGCCTCTTTGGAATGGGAGCACTGCACAGCCCTGGCACAGGGTGCCCAGAGCAGCTGGGGCTGCCCTGCATCCCTGGCAGTGCCCAAGGCCAGGCTGGACACTGGGGCTGGAGCAGCCTGGGACAGTGGGAGGTGTCCCTGCCATGGCTGGGGGTGGGGTGGGATGAGCTTCAAGGTCTCTTTCAGCACAAGCCACTTTATGATTCTAAGATTTCCTTTTTGAAATTATTTTCATTTATCATGTACTTGCCTTGATCCGTGGTTAAGCTGCCAATAAAAATTGACATTTGGTGGAGAAAAGGAAACAAGTCCTCTAGGTAAATTAACAAGTTGTTATATCACTTCTTGCATCTTGAATTACTTTTTAATCCTCTCTCCTAAGCTGGCAGAAAATGCTTTAACAGCTCATTAGCTCAGTGTTCTGAGGACTAAACTGCCTTCCTATCCCTTAAATTTGTCAGCACCTTCTGCATCAGAAGACAATAAGAAGGAGGCCATAAATATATCACATAAATGAAAGTTTATATCTGAGAAGAGTAGCTCTGATTATTAAACTTATGATTATCAAGCAAAATTCAGGAAATCCTCTCCCTTTGCCTGGCTGCATTCTATTTGTCTCTGGAATAACTTGTGTGACTCCCAGGTTCATTATTTGCACTTTGTTACCGTGAGCAGCATTAATGGGTCCTCCAGGGAAATGTGATAAATAGCATAACACACACCACTCTAAAATAAATGTTGGTGAACACAACATACTGTTTTAAGCTACTAGCAACCAAAATATAATTACTTAGTTTTTTGCAACTCCTAAGAAGAGCCCCCTTGGTTGCTATTACACACAATTAGGTATTTATGGGTAATTTGGGATTTATGAGCTTTAGTGCATGGAATCAGCACCCTCCATATGCTTCTTCCATATCTCTAAATTACTGTAGGTTGCTATGGTATTTTTTTCCTTTTACATTATCACATTTTGCACCAGAGTCCAGATTTCTCCCAGTGAAGCAAGGCAGCTGGTTATCCCTCTTCAGTTTTGGTGGGCAAGGAATATGGATTTGCTTCACTTTCCAAGCTGTGCTCAGTCACAAAACACAGGAAGCCACTCAAGAGGTAAATGTGAAATATGACTTTTGAATATTGCTATGCCAGCTCCTTTTTTTCCATGTTTTCAATCATGCCAATTGCTTTAAATACCTCTTCATGGAGTAAATTAGGGAGAAATGATTTTGTAGAAGTAATGAGGTCACCAAAAGGATTGAAAAAACTGTGATCCCCTACTCTTGGGTCGAGTGAAATTGATGAGATGATGATATACACAAAACAGATTTGTAATACTATGTAAATCACCCATAAATATGACAGATAAACACAGGGTTTGGGTTTTCCAATTTTCAGGTAAGAGGTTTCAAATGAATTTAATTTTGTAAGAGGTGTCCAAAGGGAAGATTGCCTTCACTTGAAATATGTGTTATGAACTGGAACCCACCTTGATTTCCAGACAAATACAAATCCTTGTTCTGATCATTTTACTGTCTTTTAAAGATAGTAAAACTTCATTTGTTCTTAATAACTGTGTCTGCAGAGTTCCACTGCCTCTGACAGAGCCATCCCAACGTTCCACCAGCACAAATGAGAGGACAAGGCAGCTCAGGGACTTTTAACACATCTTGAAGGTCTTAAACAGTCAACTGCAAACTGGCTCCACCCAGTAACCCCAGAGTCAGGAGGGAAACAGGTAATTTTCATTTTATTTAGACATGAGAGCAGTCACACTTGCTGGTTTAGGCACAGCTCTGTTTTTATGAGGATATCATGTCTGTGCTCAGATGAGCTATTTCTTTTTCATGACACAGATATCAAGAATAATTCTTTCATGAAGACCTAAAAGACAGGAATATACTAAAATAAGGCAATGCTTTCCAGAAAATGTATTTATTGATTCAAGCATGAAATTTATCTTCTTTTAAATCTGTGCCAAAACCTAGAACCAATCACAGAATTTGATTTGTAATAAAGAGTAACACACACATCCAGCTGCAAAGAAGAAGTTCTGTCTCAGCCTGTCCTTGGAAATACACTCACAATTTTAAAAAAATTGTTTTATACAAGGACAATGAGAAATTAAGCCTGCGTGGTATCTGAAGACTTCTGATTTCAAATGTCTGGATTTAACTTAATGAATCTTTTTCATTTTCAAGCCCTTTGCATCTTTGTGTTTTCATTATTTTTGGTCTCTTTGATGCCAGAAAACTGAATTTTCAGAGTAAATTATCTGTTAGCCTTCTACATACAACAGGTATGTGAGATCTGAACTGCAAGAATAGTTACGCAGAACTTATAAATAATGCTAGACTACAGACTTCAGAGTATAATGCTATTAAAATATAGTTTTTTGGGTTTATGGCAATCTAGAATTGTGTTCTTAGTGATTAATTGAGGGTAAAATCAATTTGCATTAGAAATGCCTATTTGTAATTGAATACTTTCCATGAAGAAGGTCTGAATTAAAGCTACCAAAGTCCTGATTTCATTTTTCTATGTGCTTGGTGGCCTTCTCTGGGATTGAATGTGGACATATCATGGCAGAAGGTGAACATCTCTATCAAGGTTGTAAAATCCAACTTTTCCCCTTGGGTTTCTATCTGAGGGGAACTGACAGACTGGAAAAGCCATGGGGCACAAAATTAATTCTACAACCACTTGAAACCTGCAAAATTTATACTCTGGGACTCGACAAGAAAAAGAGAAAAAGTTGCCTTTTATTTTATTTTAAATCAAGGACCTTTGGCAATGTAAGTTGCAATGATATGTAAAGATCTGATCCTTCTCAGCCCTAAATCTATACTGCACTTAATTAAACAATTAAACAGCACTAAGTTCATTTACAGTAATAGTCTCCTGCCCAGTTGTACTGCACCAAAATCCCACATTTTAATGTGAAGTTGCAATCTCAGGGCTCACCTTCCCAGACAGAATCCTTGCTTCCTGAAGTGCTAAGGAATTATAAATAATGCAAAAACCCAAAGCATTTGGGAACAGCAGGAAAAGTTCAGCTTAGCTTGGGTTTGCAAGCTGCTGGATGTAATGAAAAAGACTTGAGCAGTCCCACTTGGTAAACCCTACCTGCACAGAAAGATTGTTTTTGTCAATGGGATTAATTAGAGACTCGGAGTTGTAAATAGGAACTTGTTAATACCTAAAACACAGCACAATAAAAAAAAGGTAAGGAAAAATAATGCAACATTGTTTCCTTGAAAGAACATATGTAAACACTGATTTAATAAACTGTTTCATATTTTTATTTCTTCTTTCTTTGCAGGAGTAACAATCAAAACACCGTCTACAGCAGCCAGGCACAGAGGTATGGGGAGAAGGAAGCTTCAAGTTCAGGATGGCCCCTCCCTGTGAGACCTATCCATTTCACCTTCACTGCAAGAGGGAAACAAGTGATTTCTAAATGCATCAATAATCTCAGTCCCATATTTTGGTCCTTTGTTACCCCAGAATCCCTTCTCTCCAGGGCAGGCTGTGATATGATCTGTCTCACTGCAGGACAGAAAAGAAGAGGCCTGTCAGGATGACATGCATTTAAAGCAGGAGCTCACTTTAAATAAAAGACCTTCCAACAACTGAAAGTATTTTCTCCTTTTGGTCTGTTGTTTGATATTGCTTTACTTGACAATACATTTGGATGGAGGGCAAAAAGCAGGAAAAAGCCTTTCAAATGCCCATGCTCAGGCTGAGTCATATGGAACAGAGCTGAGCCCCCTGTGCTTGGGATTCTGCCCAACCACCACCACATTCCAGTTAAAATCCACATTTATTTGGCATTATGTATAAGCCAGTATAATAGAATTGAGTTCAACAATAAACACAAACTGTACTTCCATGGTACAAAATATTTACAGTAATAAACTGAATACTGATGCAGCCCCTTGTAATCCCTCAGGTTTCAGCACATGTTAAAGATTAAGTACTGAGCAACATATTTATCCCACTATGAAATACTTATCTTCTCCCCTCCTTTAAAGGATAAATAATCTATTTTCCCTGCAGCAAAAATATTTTGCTTTGAAAATACTCGTTTTCCTTAATGTGATTTTAATACTTAATTAAAAATTATGGGCTTCTTCAATTGGAATACATTTTAGAACTAAAATAAAATAAGAACATAAATAAAAATAAAAAATGAAAGTAGGAATAAAAATTAGTCTCATCAAAAAAAAGGAATTTTAGTTGCAATATTAACTGGAGCCAAATTATATGGTATTTCAAGGACACTACTGAGTTAACTCATTTATAACCCAATGGCAGAATTTTGTTGTAGATGTCATACAAAAGTAATTAGAGTTTGAGATTTGTAAAAACATTCAGTCCTGGTTTAGCTCTTGCTTAATGCTTAAGAATTTAATGATAAACCATTCATAAGCTTTAGTGGAATCAGAATTAAGTCTCCACCACACTTACCAGGTATAGAGTAATTATTTGTTCTCCCTCCCCAAAGTCCTATCCTCCTACAAATCTGTTCTCATCAGAGACAAATATTTTGGGCACTGTATTTGTAATATTAGAACATCAAAATTCAGGTATTCATAGCAATATGAACTTCAGCACAAGCCAAGGTGTTGGGCAGGTAAATTTGTGCCCAGACCATTGCAGAAAATAATGCAGTACATGGTGTGATTTTCAATAATTTGTCATGTTGCAAATTGTGAGAAGTTCACATGAAATCCTCTTCACCTTTGGCCTTTCTCTTAAAATGCTTTCCATACACTGAGTTTCCAGCACTGCTCAATTCCTGACACACACACAGAGTCCATTGATATATGATATATTTGAATCACTCAAGGTAGGAAACATAAATTGCAGGTGGAATTTTAGCAACTCTAGGAAAATATGATCGATAATTATAGGAAAACAAGAGGAGTTGATATAATTGAGGCCACAGCAGAGTGAGAAGCAGGTGTCATTCTATTGTTTTTTGTCTTTCATTTTAAGTATTTGGAACTTTGGTTTTTTTAAATTTCTCTGACAGCACAGCTGTAATTATTACAAACTTGCAGTAACTAATTATGTCTTCTGATGCTGAGGAAATGACTTCTGGACACCTGTAACACACAGCTCTGCTTCTCTGATAACAGAAATGATCTGCAGTGTTCTGTTGTTAATCATCTCACTCATTTAAAAGTAAGAAGATTGATATTTTCTAAATCTCATCTTTTCAAGATTAAACCTTTCTAAAGTGGTTTGAGAGCAAATTATGGAGTCAACTTTACTTTTAATTCTCTTTATAAAGTAAATTTACATTTGCTATAAAAGTAAATCTCATATTTGACCAGTAGTCCTCCATGGGGTATTTAATGGTCCTGTAAAGATTTACTTGACCTTTATTGCTCAGAGGTGGTTGGCTGGTGAAAAAACCTGGAAATAACAAAGCCTGGAACACCAAAGACTCAGCACACTGCTCTTCATGGGGAAGCTGCCATTAAATGGAGACATGCCCACAACCCAGGATGCACATTTGTGAGCTACCTGACTGCTGCCTGGCTGAGTGTGAGCAGTGTGCTGGGCACACTGACAGCCCAGCCTTGCAGATGTGCAGGAGGCACATGAACACTTCTGGGAAGGTAAATCCAGCTTCTCCTGACAAATGATGTTCAGCATTGGAAACCCAGTAGGTGTTACAGAAGTGAACTGTGAAAGACTCTGTTGGCATAAGATGGTACAGGGAGATGAACATGATGCCTCAGGTTTAGCTTTTATATTTTCCATATTCTGTGCTGCCTTATTGAGTAGTTCTGAGCTTCATATTAGGGGATGGTGAGCTCTGTGCACAGAGCAGGGACACAAAACAATTCCTGCTCCAGCTGGGGACCAAGGACAAATGATCCAAATCTCAGCCCCAGAGCACAAACACCATGGGCTGGAGAGAGAAAAACAAGCAGGGTGGGACTGCATGGGCTAAAGCTGGAATGGGACAATGAACTGCGAGATGCAAACGGAGCAGAACTGATCCAAGGGAGAGACCCCGTGAGCAGTTGCGCATTTTGGGACCATTTTGGTTCATCTTGGGTGCAGCCCTGGCTGGGCTCTGGTGCTGCCCAAGGTGGATCCATTGAGGAGATCCTGTTAATAAATCCCTGCTTTATTCTTTAGTTCTCTCCAGCCTCTGTTCTAGGGCAGCCTGCACAAGGCATCAAACAGAGCAGTGGGGTGTAGGGAATGGTTCAGGACTGGCACTGGGAACTTGTAGGAATGTGCCTCCTGTTGACAGAGGGACAAAACTGTCCTTTGTCCCCTCAAAAAAATGGAAGAAGCCCAGAAGTTTCTCTCCTCAATTTGGTGGAAAAGCCACCTCATAGGACCTTGGGGACTTCATCTCAAACTTAAGGATGGCCAATTGAACCAGAGCCAAAAAGTTCTGCTGGGGCAATTTACTAAAAAAAGAAGAGAACAAAAAGATCAATCACTCTTGTGAGGTGTTTTACTAGGGGCAGGAGGGCCTCTTGCACCTGCCTCAGTTTTTCTCTGTAAAGAGTTTTGTTATTTTGCCTTTTATTAAACCTTTTTGTTTCCAGCACTGCAACAGAAGCCATTCTGCTGATTTTATGCCTCCAAAGGTAGCTGAGCTATCTTGGGTGAGAAATAGACCTCCAAGAGCTTGTGAGACCCAGATGGAGGAAGCTCCTATTTCTGGAACTCACCAGTGCCTTGAACTCACCACTCACTTGAGCAGCTCCCATGCGAGTGCCTTGCCCTGAGTGACCCTGTGTCACACAAAGGTGGCACACTGTTGGCACAGTGCTGCAGTACCAGAACCACAATAAAGCCTCTATCTTCACCTCCCTTTGTACTGAGCTCAACAATCTAAAGTTTGTTTAAAGTTATGTTTTTTTTTTTTATTTTACAGCATGATCATCTCAAAGACCAGAAGCATTGATATCCCAGAGATGTGTGATGCTGCTCAGTGTGATTCATTCTACACTCTCAGATGAAAAAACACTTTATGGGTTAATGGCATTAATTCAGTTTATGGCTTCCAGAATGCTGCTGCTTTATAGTCTGTTTATGTCTTCTGAGAAAATACATAAGTAGTACAGTTAAAAAAAGTTAATCTCAATAGAGTCTTCTCCAAATGCATTCCTTTGGTGCCTGTGATTTACTCTGCAATCTGCTTCTCCTCGAGGGCACTGCTACTTCTTTGTTTAGTTTTGTTATGTGCTACACCATTATTTTACAGAACATTAAATATCACCAAGAAAATATTAGGCCAGTGTAAATATAGTCTTTGAAATGTGTCTTGTTATTCCTAATAGGGCACCTTGTGAATTTTCACCTGGGCTACACATCTATTTCACTTCAGCAGATGTTGCTGATACTCCTAGGGGTATTCTAACTTTCATAGCTTTATTTTCTCTCTGAGTAACCAGATGCCAGACCACAGAAACCCCAAATCCTGCTGAAATGTATATCTACTCCAGTGATCAGAATACAAATCAGATATCTAATCTATCCCAGCAGGGCATAATTACAAATTGAAGACTGCAGGCAAAGCCCTAGCTGGTGCTTACTTTGCATTTCTCCCAAATATACAACACATTTAAAAAAGAATGATTCTGAAGTCTGTTGTCATATATATTACAACAATTCTGTTATCATCATATGTTGTCTTATATATCAAGAGTTCTTTTATACATACAGAGTTCTGCTATCATGATGGTGCAAGGATTCCATAGTGCCACAGTTTCATACCTCCTTGATGTTTCTCACAGGCATCTCCTCTAAGCACTGACTGTTCTTGGTCCTTGCAGTAACAATCTGACTCCTCCTCCTATCAATCCACTCTTTTATGCCACTAGTTCTTATTGGCTACAGGTGTTGCCTGTTATCATCTGGCCTGCCCCTAATCTTTAGTAATAGGGTCCAGCTGCAACTCATTGGGGGCTAAGATTACATTCTACATTACCCATACTGTGTCCCCCTATAGAAGTCTACACTCTGCTTGGCTCTGTCAAGGAATTGCTTAGTGACTTTTTCTTTATTTTCACTACCTGGCCAATGGCTTTAATGGAGAGCTAGAACAAGTCCAGCAAACACAACTGGTGTGATCAGAAGCACACAAGAGGTTCACTGTGATGGGAAATTAAATAGGTTACACAACTTCCCTTCCTAAAGAAAAGCCTGGGAAATGAATATATGTAGAGGAATAGAATATAAGTAAATAAAGGTAGTATAGAAAGCAATCTTACCCCCTGAAGAGTTGCAGCTGGGTTAATTATTAAAGATTAGGAGCAGGCTTGATTTTAACAGGCCACACCTGTAGCCAATAAGAAGAGTGTTATAAAAGAGTGGAGTGGTTGCTTGTGGGGGAACTGGAGTCAGTTGGCTGCTGTGAGGATAAGGAAGAGTCAGTGCCTAGAGGAGATGCCTATGAGAAACATCAAGGAGGTATGGAACTCTAGCAATATGGAACCCTTGCAATGTAATGATAATAGAACTCTTACACTGTAATGATAATGAACATAAAGGAGATCTGAAATTTGCTAGGCACACAAAGAGCAAATGGTTGTGTGTTCTTTCTCAAAACACAGGAGCCTGGGTTTATTCAGGGCAACCATCAGCTTTAAACCAAAGAACTTATGCAGCCAACATGTGTGCTATGTGAAGGTGTTGAGATAAAAGGCTGTACAGCTTTGAAGAGGGATTATAGAAGCTCAGGGGACAGATTTAGTATTAACTATCAAACACTGATGTCTGTGTGCAAGACCTTGTACAAGCCATCCTCACTTTCTGGAAGCTGGGAAAACAAGACCCTAACTATGATGTGTTCCTTCCCTAAACCTCCAGTCCTCCCTTCTCTTGGAATGAGATGTCAGAATAAGCTAAATGTAGCCTTGTGTGGCCAGAACGTAATCAGCAAAACATTTATCGCACAATCACAGCATGGGTTGGGCTGAGAGGGACCTTAAAGCCCATCCAGTCCCATCCCCTGCCATGGGCAGAGCCACCTTCCACTGTCCCAGGGTGCTCCAGCCTGGCCTTGGGCACTGCCAGGGATGGGACATTCAAAACTTCTGTGGACAGCCTGATCACATCAGCTCATGAAATTTTGCATTTTCATGAAGCAGGGGAACTTCTGATACTAGTTTTAAAAAAAAGAACCTATAGAAATGTAAGAGAAGGAAAGACTGGGATAAAAAAATTAAATAAATATTTGGACTGGTTTATTTCTTGTTTGTTCAAAATTAGTAAGTATAATGCTTGATTAAGTTCACTTTTGATCTAGATAAGCACAGATGATCTTACTTTTTTAGAGGAAAAGGTACTCTGTACCTGGGGATGTCAACAGAAGGCAAAAGATATGCTTAAATAATGCAGGGATTTTGCCACAAAGTCTGCAGCCACAGATTTCCACCTGGGGAATGACCAAACACTGTGTGAAATCACTGCATCACAGCCAGTTCTTGCAGTCAAGAGAGTAACAACATGCTTGACTGAGTTTCAAACTGAAATCACACAAAATTAGAGGTAAAAAGGGAGAATTGCATAAAACAGAGCAATTACTCACTTGTGTCAAAGTTGGGCAATATTTTATGAAGTATCATTGAATGGAAATTATTTTTTTCCAGTTGTTTTAGCATTTTCTGATTTGTTTGAGATTCTACAGGTGTGATTTCACATGTGATTTTACTTTTAAAAAATAAAATAGTGCCTGGAAAAATCTCATCCATTGTGAACAACTGCAAATATAAACTAAAAGGTTTGTACTTTTTTTGTGTAATCTGGTTTTTAAAATATGTCTGGGTCATATTTAATTAAATTAAGTGCTTAAACATCTGTATTACAGTGTCAGAGTTATTCCAACTTCTCCTGAAGAGTTGAAGGTTTATAATACCTTTCAATCAGTTTGAGAAAGAAAAATACCTTTTAGCTGATGGTGATATTGAGCTGGAATTTGAGCATGTTGTTTATCAGTAAAATTATCCAATCTAAAAGAAAATATAAAGGATAGATAATATATTCTGTCAAGTTGTGGGTTGGGGAATAAGTTAAAAACCAAAATACCAGCCAGGACAAAGACCATAGAGAGCCCCTGACCTATACATTAGCGCTCTTAAATGATAAAACACTACAAATGCTAATATTTCATTAAATAGAAGCAGTAATTCCCATGGTGTTAGCACCTTAAAAGCAGAATCATAGGGAACAAAGAAACACACCAGGGGATAGGAAAATCCAACCAAACTCGATTTAAAGAAACACACCAGGGGATAGGAAAATCCAACCGAACTTGAATTTAACTTGCCCAGAATCTAAATTGCCCAGAAATTTAGTACTACTTGAATGATAGTACTCTTAGCGATATCCTGAATAGACTTGTGTCTTTAGCATGTCACAATGTCCAAAATCAGTATCATTACAGCAAAGAGACTGGCAGTTAAAGGGATTTTAACAGTATCATGGAGAAAATTCTAGTATTGAAAATAGATTATCACCAAAACCTCCACCCAAAAAATTAGGCATATCTCTGGGAAATCTTTGCCTTTATACAAAATAATCTTTCATTCATTTTGTTAATAAAAATGAAGAAAACATCTTCAAATCCATTGAAACGTTCATTAACAGGATACTGCTAACATCATAGTACCAGTAAGAAGTCTGAGTTTCTTCTAAGATGTTCTACATCTAAAATAATTTGATTTTTAGTTCCAGTAGAACTCTAGAAGAGTTTGAACTGATCTGTTTTTCACACCCAGCTCAGGTTTTAGTTACTACATTTAAACCCAAGACACCTGAACAAGTTTAAAATTTGACTTCTAGTGCTAAAACCAAAGCACACAAAAGTGCTCCTGTGCACCCAACATGGTGGTGGGGGGAAAGAAGAACTCTTCAACTTTAAAGAATAGTTCAAGCATTCTCTTGAGCAGTCTGAAGGGAAAGCTTTCCATAAAAAGATTAAAGAGCAAGAAAGACATTGGAGGAAGATCTTTCGTCCAGTTGGACATGACAGATGATATACCATGTGCCAGTAAAATAAATAATTTCTAGCAGGGGGAATACACTGAACAGCTGAGCAACAGAGATGTAACTTATCCTGTCAGATCCTGGGAGTAAGACAAGGAATTAAGAGTCCTGAAATAGTAAAGGGAACAGACAGAAGCAGTTAAGGATTCCACTGTGTGACGCCACTGTCAGACCCTCTGAAGACAAATGTGCCATCTCAGATGAAAGTATTATTGTTATGAATTTAATTGCCTAATAAAGGCTACAGAGATGGCAATGGATAAATTATTTAGCTGTTCTGCATTTTAACAGCTTCAGTTTTCTTATGATATCTTCATCTTAATCAATGCAGAAGCCATGATTTACAACTGCCCTCCCACCCGAAGGCAGCTCTATTGGAGGGGCTTTGTTACACTGGGCAGAGACTCCAGGCTGTCCCTGAGCTCAGGAGGACAACTGTGTGTCTCATGTGGCTTTAGACCTGCTTTTTACTGGAACTCAGCATCACACTGGCCTTCAAAAGCCAAACAAGTGCTTGGACACCTTTTGGTGCAGGTCTGTTGGTATTTTGTTGGCTCACATCTATTGTAAATGCACGGTGAGCCCTGAGGCAGGGAGAACAATGCATCTGACTCCATCTTATCAGAAGGCTGATTTATTATTTTATTCTACTATATTATATTAAAGAATACTGTACTATACTAAAGAATACAGAAAGGACACTTACTGAATGCTAAAAAGATAATAATGAAAACTCCTGACTCCTTCCAGAGTTGGCCCTGATTGGCCAAAGAGTGAAAACAACTCCCAGCAGAATGCAATGGAACAATCACCTGTGGGTAAACAATCTCCAAACACATTCCACAGGAGCACAACACAGGAGAAGCAAATGAGATAAGAATTGGTTTCCTTTTCTCTGAGGTTTCTCAGCTTCCCAGGAGAAAAACCCTGGGTGAAGGAATCATGTTCAGGGAATGTGAATGCCACACAGTTCAGCCTCTGCCACTCCCTCCAATGAGATTAAATGTGTAGTGTGAGTTTGGATGTGCTCGTCCTTAGCACAAACATTCTCATTATTAAATATTTCAGATAAGACTTGGATTTTTAGGTATTCAGATTCTTTTTAATTAGAAAATATGCAGGGAAACTTTTATTCATTTTAGTTTAATAGGTCACCAGATTTTTAAAAATTTCTTTTAAGCTTTCCTTCAACTTCCCTTCTACCCTCAAAGCTACTTTTTCTGAGTATGTCATGCCACATTTCTCTTCTGAACAAAAATTTCAATTTCTACTTTTCCCATTCTTACCATCACAAATACAATTACTTTCAATAAAATATATTCTTATCCTTGATATCTGATCTATCCTCAAAACAATTATAATGTTCATTTAGAACATTTCTGGCCTTAGAAATTAGATGTATAAAGTAAATTTTATTTACTGGCTTTCTTTAGCTGTAAATATCATATAAACAATATTTTCTCAATGCAAAACATTTTAAAAAATGCACAAATGCCCTTTTAACTGTACTTTTTAAAGTCACACCCAGGAATGTAAATGGCATAGAGCAGCAGTTTGGGGTGTAGATTTTGACATCCAGTGAATACAAGTTTAAGAGCATGCAGGAGCTAGTCCAGACACTTGTCCCAAAGACAGGTGGGAAATTAATCACTAGCAATTAAATCTATAAATGACAGTTTAGTGAAGAGAACAATTAATAATACACATCCTTTTGTGGTTATTCAGGTCCTGACCCAGTTAGTTTTGCTGTAGAATCAGGAAAAATTTGCTTACTCTGTGCTGATTGTTGCTGACACCAATTTTTCCAGTTTTAATTGTTGGATTACTCCTTCTTCTTGCACCAAATACTTTCAGCTCTCAGAGCTGAGCCCAGCCTTGGCCCAGGCAGGCAGGGTACCATGACCAACCCAGGCAGCCCAGCCAGATCTGCTCCATGTGCACATCACTCTCTGTTCCATTTGCAACTAAAACGTTCCCCAAATGTTTCTTTTTGTGCAGCCCGGCAGCACCATAAGTGTTTTGGGACAGTGATAATGATAAACAACTGCAAAAATTCCCCAAACAGTCATGTTTTATTTCATTACAGCTGTGGAACCAAAATGAGGAGTTTGAGCTTCATTATCACTGGGTGAGGGGTGAGTGGAAATGATTGGGTACCACCTCAGGCTTGACAGAATTCTAACTCCTAACTTGACAGGATTCTAACTCCTAACTAAGCAAACCAACTGCAGTTTGAAATATAAGCACACTGCTGTCTGGAATGTTCCAGCCTCCACAATGAGCACTTGCACACTTGGATGCTTTTTCCCAATGTAAAAAAGGAACACGTTTGAAGCAAAGATCTCATCCTCATGAAATGGCTTTGACCCTACCAGCAATACTAAATGGATTTACTTTCCCAAATATTCATCTCTTGAGGATTTAGTTTCCTTTCAGGCATCTTCCCTTATAGATGCCTCAGAGGTGACAAAGTCCCACTGTATTCTTGGCCAGAAAATGATCTGTTAGATGGCTTGACAGTGCATTTGAAAACCTTCTGTCATCAGCAATTCCCTGCTGGAATTGGAGGTGAAATACTTCATGTCAAGAGTAGTGTCACTCAGAAATTGTTCACATGAGACTTGTGTTATAACCTCTTTATGTTGTAAAGGGAAAACTGGATATTCTATTAACAGCCAGGAAAGGAGCTGATCAAAAGCCTTCTTAGGTTACCAGAATCACCTATATCTGATTTTTTCTGCTGCTTCAAGGACATATTCACATAGAAAGAAGATGGAATCCAAAATCTGTACAGCGAGGAAAAGTTTAATTAATTATTTCTCCCTCCTGTGCAGCCTAATGCAGGCAGGAAGCTTGAACCTCAGGTTGCTGTGGTACAGAGAGTCTCTCTAAAAGCACTACTTTGGTATTTCTCAGATCTACTCCTGAATTTTTGTAATAAACTTGCATCTCAGCCCCTCAGCTGAGGCCAGGGGTGGTTAATTATGCAGTGCACAGCTGCCCTGCTGACCAGGAGCTGTTTTCAGTCTGTGTCCACCCCACATGCTAAGTTTGTGATGAAGAACTGCTTTTTGTGAATGGCAACCATGACTTCAGTGGAAATTTGGGTTAAATATGTGATTCTGTGAACTTTAAGGTGAATACGAAGATGGCAAAATAAAGACAGACTTAGAAAATGAAATTAATAGATTCACAGAGTATCCTGAGTTTGAAGGGACCCACAAGGATCATTGAGATCCAACTCCTGGCCCTGCACAGAGCTGCCCCAAGAATCACATTTATATTACCAGAAAATGACAGAATGGTACAAAACTGAAAAGAGAATTAACTTGTGCCACAAAAGATCCCATGGCAATACATATTAATATTTCCTTTAGAGATTCTGTAACTAGAAGTGCATGTTTAGGGATTCACACCTGTATTTTAAATACCTCTGACATTGTGGAACTGTAGTTACATAAACTGTAAGTTACTGTTCTGCAAAGATCAGTTTTCCTAAGTTGGTCTCGTGCATACAGCAATTCCTTAATAATAGCATTTTTTTATATCTAGTAGAGGCATTTATGGCAGATGTTTAATGCAAAATTACTGCAAAATTACCACAAGTCTTCATTGCCAACTGTTAGGAAGCAGATAACAAATTTGACATGCTCCTTAAAAATAGGACACTTCAGGAAATCAGGAGCATCTCTTTCTTTCTTTTAGGAAAATTTATTATGTTGCCTTATGTATTCCTTTCCCCAAATGATTTTTTTTTCCTTTACTGCTTCCTTCTCATGGTTCCCTAAGCAAACAATTATGGCTTTTTCAAAGCAATTTCTTTCTTTTGTTTTCTAAACCCTCTGCAATTTGAAAATGCATAAGGAAAGTGCTGGGAGCAGGCAGGCCACCATAAATTCCCTGCTGCTGTTTTTTGTGAGTCCATCACCAGCACAGATCCTGTCATTGATCTGCATGTGTGGAGCTCCACTGAAATCAATGGACACTGCTGCAGGAAAAAAGGAATCAAAGGCAGGAACTGGCTGCTAATGAACAGCCCTGAGGTCTGTCACAGCTCCCATTAGCAAAACCAACTCTGCAGAGAGCTCCCCACACACAGCTCACTGCCAGGCAGGATTACTGTGGGAATATGGGCATGGCAGCCCTTGCCACCAGCAAAAATTCTGCTTTTTTCCCCCAGTCCTCCTCCCAGAGATGAAACATAGGTTTGTTATTTTGCTCTCCTTTCCCAAACATACTCTAAGATTCCCATGGCACCTCCTGGCTGAGATGAGGGAGGAACATCCTTGGAATGGCCATTAGATGTGGAAGAGAATTTTCAGGAACAGGAAGGAACATCCAGGCAATCTCTTCCTGAGCAGACCACAGTGGAAAACCAACTCTGAACTGCACTTTCATTTTCACCTGGGATAGTGGAAGGTGGTGTCCCTGTCCATGGCAGGGGCTGGAACAAGATGAGATCCTTCCAATCCAAACCTTTCTACGATTCTACAATTTACATTATAATTTACATTATGATTTACATCCCACTAGTTCTGACCTGTCACAATTCTTAGGGGAAGCCTAAACTGTAACTGAAAATTAATTCAGCATTTTAGAAACTCCTGCTTGATTTCTGCAATTCCATTACATGAATTAAAGGCACAGGTAGCCAAAAGGAAATTTTCCATATTCCCAGGCAGAGAGAATAAGCCCATTAATTTTGTTACCACTTCATTTTACTCCACAAACTACCTTGCCCATAATTAATTTTAAAATAATTTAAACAATATATAATGATCTAACTGATCTCTAGTGATCTAAAGGATCATGAAACAAAGCTTTATTGGTTGCCTAACCCTGTGTGACTGATATGAAGTCTGCCAGTGCCACTGATAAAACCAGACACAGAAAATAGATTTAAACAGCTCTAAAGCTATCATTTGTTCTTCTTAATATATTAAAAATGTTTCAACAATAAGAATTCTACATATATTCAGAATCTACAAAAAGTAGCTTACAAATTTTTAACAGATTCTTTATTTTAAAGTATTTAAATTTTAAAAATGGTTTTTAAGCATAAAACCACACTCTTGACTATGTCATATTAGACAACAACACTGTGAAATATGAGAAGGCATCATGAAATTAGATGGTATCAGTGATTCCTAGTGGAAAACAGTAAATTCTCCTTGAACAAAGATAACCTGGATTTACAGCAGAACAACAAAAAACCATCAGATATTTGGAGAGACATCCAGGAGTAGCACTTATAATACAATGATACTACAAAAGCATGGTCACTTGCTAATCCCACATGATATGTTCAGAGAATGTGAAATATTATTCATGCATTTTCACAATGTTTGTATTTTTACAGAGCCCTTGAATAAAACATTGGCAAAACTGAAGGCAACTGAAATTTACCACTGACTTGGAAAAAAATGGGAATCCATTCTATGTCTAAAACCCATGACATCAAAATATTTCTGTGTTTCTACTTGCATGTTTATTTTTAATTACCCTTACTGAACGTTTCTGCACAGAAGAAATGCTGCAATAATCTCTTCAATAACGATGAACTTTTCCAAGGCCATTAGAGAATCCAGAGTGGCTGAAGTGGCACTGACCTTCCATCTGCTTCCAAAAAGGCACACCCACTCTGGAGCTGCCACCCCATTCACCATGCCAGAAGTTGCATAGCATGAAGGGCCACTTGTGTAAATAATAGATAATATTGGGGATTTCAGTGTGATAATGATTCTTCTGAAGCATATTGTTCAAATGAATTAAATATTCAGAATAATTAGACACTCTAAATTGGAGTTTCGATTCTTAGCAGCTTCCTACACTAAGTTTGTAATTCTTTAGGTTTGACATGTGCAAGGTTAAATAAAAAAAAATGAAAAGCACATATAAAATGCAATTATTTCCTAGAAATAAAGCGTTATGCAGGTGAGAGTTTCAGCTTTGCTCTATATTTTCATACTCTGTGTAAGTTGGAGAAATGGATAGTTGGCATCAAGTGACAGAAAAAGTCTTAAGGAAATCTGTATACCCTTTGTGCAATGAAGCATGAAGTAATTGCACTGAAAATAGAGTCTCTGATCCTGCAGACCTTCCATTTCCCCAGCACAACTTCCAAATAATTTGCTTTCACATGAGTGAAAACCAGAGGAGTTTGGAAATGAAAGTTCACCCAGCCAGTCTGGGAAGTGGATTTCATGAGAACTGCTCACCACACAGATTATCCAGATTAATTTCTGTTTTTATAGTGAAAATAGAAAATTGGCTTTGATCAAATACCATAATTTGATAATCTGCATAAAAATGCTTCAGGTATAAAATGTGTCTGGAAGTATCTGTGATCATGGGACATCAACATCCTTTAATCCAAAGGCAATTTATCTGGCAGGTGTAAAGAAACTTTATCTCCATCAAGGTGATTCCTGCTGTCAGTTAGTTTTGGTTGTGGATCTGGGTTGTGTGACTGCTCCAGGAATTTCCAATGGACATTGCCATTAAAACTGTATCCCCTAAACTACAATTGCTGAAGATAATTATCCCATCTTACCTCTCCTATATTATTAATTCCACACAAAGGCAAAAGCATCTGAAGGACAGGGTAAGAGAGTGTCAGAGGGATAAAAAAACTAAACAAGTTCTTTGCCTCTCCTCAGTGGTGCAGGCAGATGGTTGTCACACTGCCTTCAGAATTCCAAAGAATCTCAGTTATTAGCAGGAATATGGGGGTTTTTTAAAGTCTTGTCTTTCTCCTCACACAGCACGGTTAATTTAAAGTTAATTTAAATTATATCGTCTGTTGTAGTGGAAGAACAAGAAGGAAAATCCCAGGTACAGACCAGCAATGAGCCGTGAATTCATTCACACAGGAGAGAAGTCAAACCCTGCTTGTTCCTCACGTGGTGCTGCCACTGCAGGAAGAGCAGGTGTGGGGGTCCCAGTTGTGGGTTTCTCTGGTCTGGATTGAAGGCACTTGAGGTCGTTCATGTTGACACTCAGGTGTTCATTATTTCTTATCAGTAAAACAGTCTCACTGCTGTGAGTTCAGCAGCTTTTCATTAGAAGGCACAAAATGGCCAACAGTCTCTTGTTCCAAGGTCTTTTAAGACTAAACTATCCAATTCAGAGCTGATACCTAGATTATTTTCCCTTTTAACCCAATAACTGATCCCAAAGAGCCCACAATGGGGACTTTTCTGCCCAATTACAAAATGCCACCCAAACCCATGGAGAAGGAGGAAGAAGCAGCATGAAGAAGAAACCTAGGACAGCACCCTGTGCCCTCCATCTTGCTTCCATCCACAACACACTAAAAATCCCAAAACCTCAATTTCTCACCAAGTGATTCACCTACACTGCTCTCTATAATCTATTGCACACTTTTGTGGGTTCCAGTCTATCCTGAAGCCTGGGAAACTTTCTCCATGAGTGAGGGTCAAAGTCAGTGCTGCCCTGGGGGTCAGGGCACCCCAGAGCAGACACAGAAATATTCCCAGTGCCCTGGGTTTGCACAAACAGGCACAGGGACTCTACTTCATGGAATAACAGTTAAATACACCTTTGCTGATCCTGCCAAAGAGCAAGTGCACTCAGCAAGAGCTGAGGTAGAAGTTCTAAATGGCAATAATATTGTTCCCAGGGAGCAAACACATCATCATCCTCTAGCTGTGCTGCCTCTCGCTTTCTTTCCAAGCTTTGCTTTCTGTCAGGCTGATGTGAGTACAGCTACACTGCAGCAAGAGCAGTCACTTAGCAACTTCATTGTGCCCACTTGGGAGAGGAGTGTTTCCAGGGAAAAGTTGCTTATTGATCCAAAAGAGCTCCCAGTGACTCTGCTGTGCACGCAGATAAGGGCGAGCTTGGCAGGGGGATTTATACAGATGATTGATAGATATGCCTGGAATGGATGCGAACGTGTCACTGAAACCCTCCAAAAATAGAGTCATTAAAAATGAAAACCAAACATTTTTGACACTTCTTCAGCATTTAAATAAGTTGATAAGAGATGAAGTACTCAAGGGACAGGAAATTTTGAGGAATGACACATTTCTCATCATAGAATGGAGGGGGGGGTTGTTAGAAGGGACCTTAAATCCCACCCAGTGCCACCCCTGCCATGGCAGGGACCCCTTCCTCTGTCCCAGGCTGCTCCCAGCCCCAGTGTCCAACCTGGCCTTGGGCACTGCCAGGGATGCAGGGGCAGCCCCAGCTGCTCTGGGCACCCTGTGCCAGGGCCTGCCCACCCTGCCAGGGAACAATTCCTCATTGCCAAGATCCCACCCAGCCCTGCCCTCTGGCACTGGGAGCCATTCCCTGGCTCCTGTCCCTCCACTGTCTGATGAAAAAATCCCTCTCTGGCTTCCTTGCAGACCCTGGAAGGAGCTGTGGGGTCTCCACAGAACTTCTCCTCTCCAGGCTGAGCATCCCCCACTCTCTCAGCCTTTCCTCCCACAGGAGAGGGGCTCCAGTGCCCTCAGAAACTTCATGGCCTCCTTTGGGCTCTCTTCAGCAGCTCCAGGTCCCTCCTGTGCTGGCCCAGGCTGGGGCAGAGGGGCAGAATCTTCAATCTCAATGTGCTGCTCACGCTGCCTTTAATGTCCCCATTTCAATTCTTCCTGAGCATCAAGATCCAGCAACAGGACGAGAGCCACGGGCAGGGCCTGAGCCCAGCCCAGTCTGTCCCTGTCTGTCTGTCCCTCTGTCCCCCAGTCTGTCCCTGTCTGTCTGTCCCTGTGTCCCCCTGTCTGTCCCTGTGTCCCCCTGTCTGTCCCTGTGTGCAGGGAGGGGCAGAGCAGGCCCAGGCTCTGCTCCAGGCCCAGCCATGGCCCCAGAGCCACGGGCAGGGCCTGAGCCCAGGAGCTGCCCCTGCCCATGCCCAGAGCTCCTGCCCTGGGCAGTGCCAGCCCTGAGCAGGTGGTGCACAGAGGCTGTGCAGGCTCCTGCCTGGGGACATTGCAGAGCCACACGGACACACTGCTGTGCCCTGGGCTCTGGGATGGCCCTGCTGGAGCAGGGAGGTGCCACCAGAGCAGCCCCTCCAGCCTCACCCATCCTGGGGTTCTTGAGATGTGTCTTATCTACCTAGAAGGCAGAATGATGTGCAGAGGATAAACTCTAAAATAAAGTTGAGAAAACTCAATTTTTCAATGCTCTGTAAGCAGCTGCTGCTGGGGAAGCTGAACAAGGCAGTGTGATCCACTGCCAACCTTCTGGTATAAAGCTGTGGTGGAATTGCAGTCATGGAAGGGCTTTAGGTGAATCAGGATCTCAGGGCAAGAAGATTCATGTGGGAAAAGCCAAACAGAGCTATGGCCATGCTGTGCTTACTTGGCTTTCCTCATTATCTCTATGGAATACAAGAACCCCCTTTGCCTCTGCACATGTACAATTTTCTACATTCACCTCTACACGGGTGTTTTATGACATAAAATCACGTAACATTATGTATTATATAAAATAAATAAAGAGCAAAGCACCATGACTGAAATCTGACAAATAGAAGTGACTGCTTTAATAGCACCATGCTTTTGCACCCTGTGGTATTTCTATTTGCATATTGATGAAGTTGAAGGTCAGATGCCACTAATTACAACCTGTTCACTCTGTCCAACATCCCACCACCAAATACTCAGGAGTGGACCTCCTAAGGCCATTATGCAAATGATACTTAAGTACAGAAATAAATTCAAAATAGTGGCATCAAAAGCAGCATATTAGCAGGAGGTAAATTAATAAATATATTCAAGAAATTGAAATTAAAAATTATTATGCAACATGAGATCAATCATTACTGGATGATATGTAAAAAATAATGATTTTTTTCTCCCTGGTGTAACAGAATAAAACATCCAGTATCTTCGCAGGATGTATTACCCAACATTGCAGCATGGGTCTGATAGAGAATATGTTGAAGCAAAGAGTAAAGAACTATCTTGATATGTAGAAAAGTGAAGAACTGATTTCAAATTATTTGAAAATTTATTGAATTGATGTAAAAAACCTCTAAGAAACCACCCAAAAGAAATCCCCCAAAAACCCAAAAATCCCACAACATCCCACAGTATAGCAGCTTGGTACTGGAGACAATAAATAATATGATTTCTACAAATAATTGCTAATATAAATGATAAGTAAATTGTTGTTTACCACTAAAAATTAGGTAACTTTCAGATGTAACTCCATGCCATAAAAAAAAGTGATTATTATTTCTTTGGTGTAGAATGTGAAAATAAATTGACCCTTTTTTCTACCATCCCTTTTTCTATAGAGAATGAGAGTGTAAACAACTGCACAGCTTGCAGAGAAGATCCCATATGAAAAACATCCCTGGGAACAAGCACTGAATTCAGACAATCCAGCATTTCCAGCACTTGCTGAGAAGGAGAAAGGAGGGAACACACTTTTTGTCTCCTGTGGGGGAGCAATGATAAATACAAGGCTGCAAAGACAAAGCTGTGTGTGAAGGAAGCCCTGAAGTCATGGGTGAGATTTCCATTTCACTGTGGGGCATGTGATGGAGGTGCAAGGAAAGGCACAGGTCAGCATCTGTAGGATGAAGAATGGATTTATCCTGTGGCAAAACCCAGAAGGAATTTTAGTGATGTGCAGGATGGGGTTAGGGAAGGGTGCAGGGTGTCTGTGCTGCTGGATTCAATCACACAGGAAGGGAAAAATGAGTTACAACTGAGAACTGGCAAAAACCAGAGAAGCAGAACAGAGACTGGGATATCATGGAGGAGAAAACAGTGGAACTGCAAAGTGGTGATTGGGTAAAACACTCAGGGAAGAGCCTGAAGGCAGCTGAGGGAAAAAATAGATTGCCAGGAGAAAAACAAGTGTGAAGTTAGAGAGCAATGCAAAGAGTCAGGGCACAAAGTAAAAGGATTGATCTGCAACAGATCAATCTGGCCTTAGTCCTTTGCCCCAGTGTAAAACATAAAGGAGAGCAAACCAAAAGAAAAAAATAGATAAAGGATAGTTCCCCCCACAAAACAACTGTCAGTCAAACCAGCAGAAATACCCACTCTGTTTTCATAAATTAAAGCCCAATTGTGCAAGAGCTATACCTGCTATGAAAACTTTAGGCTTTAAAAATTTTATCTCCTGTTCCAATGTCTTGCACCAAGGCTTTCTTCTTTGGTTGCTTGTAAATAAATGTTCAATAAATGTTCAAAATAAACCTTTAAAATGATAAAAGTTGTCAGCAGAACAGAAGCCAAATGCCATGACAAGAGACCTATGGACTGAAGGGTGGGAGGGGGAATATCACAACAGCTGGAATTCACAATAAATCAAACTATTTTTAACATTTGTGTTAAAGCAAGGGGAAAGGCAAATGCTACAGGAAAAGCCTGGGACAATACAAAAATGCTCTCAGCATCTTGATACATGTCAAGAAAGATCACCAGCACTTCTTGGGATAAATTTCTCCCAGAGTAGAAATCTGTCACAGCAGTTTCCAAAATCAGGAAGGGCACACAGTGCTGTGTAAATCTTTGTTTCTAAAGGTAGGAAACAAAGCAGATTATTTTAGAGTATCCTGCAGAGGATGGTGGAATAATAAATCACTATCTCTGGATCCTGAATTCTGTAATATTTACCCTAGCAGTCTTACATCTATTTCTCAAAAATACTTTATGAGTAGGGAAAAAAACCCAAAAAACCCACCCCACTCTAAGATTTCACCTTAGTCTATGAACTCAGCAATTTAGCCAATAATGTCTTTGTCCATTTCCTGCTTGATACTTCAGTCTTACACCTGTTTTATCAGTTCCTTTGGATAGAGGACTCAGCAAAGTCCTTAGGAACCAACTACAATTTGTATTCTCCTTCCCTATTATGTTTGCCTTTCTGTGATATGTAAACCCTTATAAGTTAATGAAATTATTCTTGCTTTGTTTTTGTCTTTCATTTTATTCAGTGCAAGACAACTAGACAGGCACACTTAATGTAATTCCTTTTATAATAATCAAGGGAAAAAGTGAAAATTTATTTCCACATGTTTTGTTTTCATAAGTTTGTTGTATTAAACCTTCTTAAATAGCTGTTATTTTGTTTTCAGACTACCAGAATAAAGTAGAAAAAGTGTTTAATTAACAAATATGATCAAAATTTTAAGACTGATAATTTGGAGGCTTTAAAATAATGAGCAAAAATAAAAGCACAAAGTCATAAAAGATAAGACTTAGCAGTATAGTATTAATAAAATAGACTTTTCTGGTTTTCATCTAATTCCACCTGGTTTCAATCTTAAGAGGTTTCACTGCAGCAATACATTAGATTGAATATCATGGTACAAAAATCTGTCAGAGGAAAGATTTCCCCTCTTGGTGTAAGAGAACTGAATAATCAAGCACTTCTACTATTAGACCTGCAATAATAATTTCAACATTTGTGCTTCTGTTGAGCAAGGACTCATTTCCAAAACCTTTAGCAGTTAATTTTACCTGCACCAGCCCTTTCCAGCCCATTGCTTTGGTTTACCCAAGGCAGTGATGTTTGAGCTGCTCCCCTGCAGCACACACACGTTTGCCTGTGCTGAGATGAACAACAATCAAATGTGAACAGGGTTTGTCTTCCCTGGCAGAACAGATTAATGTTAGCAAAAGTCACCTTTGCTACAGAAGGTTTATGAGTCTTTCAAACCTCTCATGTGGACTTCAGAATGGTCTGAATGCCTGTGGCTGCTTTCTCCACATTTTTGCATGATTTTCCCACAATCCTAAGGCTGCTTCTACTCCAAAACCCTTAGGAAGGAAAATGTTGCCAATATTTGTAGGTATTCCTGTGGCATATTAGAAATAATCACAAGTAATTACCTAAGGATTTTGTTTTAAAGACTTCTGGACATGAGAGTGGCTGAACATACCCAAAACATCTCTAATTAATATGTTAAGAGACAAATAAATCCTTTGATGACATCCCAGTCCCTGAAAGGAGCCTGCAAGAGAAATGGAGTTGGGACTATTTACAAGGAACTGCAGGGACAGGACCCAGGGAATGGCTCCCAGTGCCAGAGGGCAGGGCTGGATGGGATCTTGGGAATTGTTCCCTGGGTGTGGTATTCACATTCTCTGAACAGAGAGAAACATAATTCTCTCTCCCAGGATTTTCCTGGGAAGGCAATGAGAAAGCTCAGAGAAGAAGAAAAACAATCCTTATCTCTACTTGCTGCATCTGTTGTTTGGCATATGTGGAATGTTGTTATGGAGATTGTTTACCCAAAAGGGATTTGTTAATTAGATGGTGATGGTGTTTGGATTGATTGGCCAATTAGGTCAAAGCTGTGTCATGACTGTCTGTAAGGGGCCACGGGATTTTCTTTAGTATAATATTAGTGTAGTATACTATAACATAGTATAGCTTAATAAAGCATTTGTTCAGCCTTCTGAAATCATGGAGTCAAGGCTTTTTATTCCCCAGCTGGGGGTCACCTGATCCAATACCTGTGAGGGTGGGCAGGCCCTGGCACAGGGTGCCCAGAGCAGCTGGGGCTGCCCCTGGATCCCTGGCAGTGCCCAAGGCCAGGTTGGACACTGGGGCTGGAGCAGCCTGGGACAGTGGAAGGTGTCCCTGCCATGGCTGGGGTGGCACTGGATGGGCTTTGAGGCTTCTCCCCCCCAAACCATTCTGGGATTCCATGAAAGCACATCATGTCCCTCCCAGCTGGAGAACCAAGGCAGACCTGAGTATATTTGTATATTTGGAACTCCAAATATACTGTCCTTGCCCAAACCTGATGAGCACAGAGCTATTCAAGAGTTGCATTTCCAAACCTGTGACCTGCTTTGTGTCTCATTTCCTTTTTTTTTTGCCAGCCAAGTACCTGCACTTTACCATGTTTACCCTTTCTAAATCAATCAATCAATCAATCAATCAACCAACAAATGCCCCTGCCTTGCTGGTGCCCCAGTGGAGCTCACCCACCCAGACACTTCAGGAGCTCCTCATTAACTCCCTCATAACCCAGCAGGTTTTAGTACAATTTTTTTCCTGCTTGTTTAACAATTCATTCCCACTGTACACAAAGTAGAAAAATAAAACTGTTTAGTAGAAAAGAGGAAGTAGCTGGAATCTTGAAGTGTGAGTGTGCTGGTGTTAGAGCACAAAGTTGCTGTGCTGAGCCCTAATGAATACCCAAGGCAATAAATAACTTAATCTGTAACAAGAAAGCACTAGAATATTCACTTTACAGAACTGATCCACTGACATGCAATTCATTAATTGTCTCCATTTGATCTTTTCAGACCCTGTAATTTTCTGCAGATGGAATGTCACAGTAAGGCTCACAGGAAAGGCAAAGTTACACCTGAGAGCTGGTTATGCCAGCTGACAACAAAACCACAGAGCCACTGAGGCTGCAAAGCACCTCCAGCATTAGAATCCAGCCTTTGAGGCAGCAGCACTTTGTTCAGCAGCCCTGAGTGCCACATCCAGCCCTTCCTGGGACACCTCCAGGGATGGGCACCCCAAAGCTCCCTGGGCACCCCCTGCCCAGGCCTGAGCCCCCTTTGCACTGTTAATGTTAAGAGCACACAGACAGAAACATAATCTCTCTTTTTCTCAGTGACTCTGGCAACTCACACTATTATTTCAAACCACAGTTGAAGTAATTCAGAATAAATTTCTATGCATCAGCTGGAGGCAGCCTAAGCAGAGTGATTTCAGAAAGCTTAGTAAGGACTTTTATTTGGTGGTAATAACAGAAATGTAGGCCTTGGAGGCTTAGCACTGAAAGAAGGTAGAAAGTGTTTTCTGGTGTATAACAGGATCATTTAAAGCAACATTGTGATGGCCTCAGTGAGTAACACTTTGCAAAGGTCTCATGGTGTAAAAATATCAAAGATACTGATTATATGAGCTGAAAAGCACTAAAGGACCAAGCTCACTTGAGAAACATACAAAGAATACTACAACTACCTGTCACTGAAACAGCTCTGTTACTATTTTCCCGTGCCTTTGAAATTGAAATTATTTCCATAACATTTGATTGCCACTTTTATAACAGGGGTAACAAGAAGCACACAGGCATTACAACATTATCCAACAATGCCAGCTGCAAATTAGCAATACAAGCTCCAAGAAAGCTAAAAAGGAACCCTTTCTTTTAACTTGGAAGTAAAAAGTTCATTTGACTTTCCACTTTCTGATTGAAGACACTCTGTTCTCAAGTGGATACAAGGTACAAAATTATTGTAAAAGGTGATGTTAGGTGCTAAACATAAGCACGTGCACTGGAAGAGAGGCAAGACTGAGGGATTTTTTATTTTTAAGTTTGCTAAACAACTTTATTATTTTTTCTTTTTTTTGAATGGTGTAATTACATGTCTTTAGTATGAATGTACAAGTCACTCAGTCCAGTTGTTAAACAGAACCCCCTCAGCTGTTACAGAGCTCAGAGTAAGCTGCAGATCCCATTATAAAGAAGCTTCCTTGTATTAAATTGTCACACTGAGATGGGAGATACCAGGTTACCTCACTATCAAAGTCAGCACTTGCTTAACCAGGATAATCAGCTGGAGTAGTTAGGTAATACTCTTCATTAAATCTGTTTTGTAGCTTGTGACATTGCTGATATTAGTGGTACTCACAGCCATTAGAGACTGTATTTCTGTTTTCATCCAAAATGTCAAAGACCACACAAAAAATCCTGCTGTTCAAAACCTTAAACTGCCATCCCCATTCATGACCAGGATTATACTCATCTTTTTTAGATCTTAACTAATAAAAGAGAAAATATTCACTTGTTTTTCACTCAAATGAGCAACTTAAGAGCAAGGGAACAGATGACAATATTTCCTAACCTAGTTTGGCTTAATTATAATGGAGTACAATAGATCATAGAATCACAGAATGTTTGGATTGGAAGAGACCTCAAAGCTCATCTCATTCCCATCCAGTACCTTGTACAGGACCACCTTCCACGCCCCAAGTTGCTGCTCAAATCCTGTTAAATATTATGAAATTTTATCTCATCAATCAGATCACAAAATTTCTTGCAGCATAAGGTCCTCATCAGGTTTTTATTCCAATATGTAAATCATTGTCCTTTGCATTTGAAGTAGAGCAGACAAATACCAGGAGTTCCACATCAACTTGCTTCTGACTAATTGCTGAGGCTGATTATGTTGCTTTAAACCTAAACAACTGCACTGACAGGAGTTCACAGAGGCTCCACACTTCCAACAGGCACTGACAACAAGGTGAGCACAGGGTTCTCAATATCCTGAGGATCCATTGCTGAAACAGACATTCTTCTCATTTTGAAAGTTATAAGTTCAAGAAAAAAGTAACATTTCTTGTTTCCTCAGCAAGAGAACACTCAGTGCTAATATACTGAGAGCCACAACACAGTGAACACAGGTTCTTGGGTTTCATTTAATGTGAAGAAATTAGATAGCCCCATCATCTGAATAGAAGATATATGAAATATTGTTTATGTGAGTGAACACTCCAAGTTTTGTTTAAGCCCAGAAGCTGGGCACCCTACCTGTGCTCCAAAGGTGAAATGCTTCTGTGTGGTAATAAGCCTTTTAGAACCAAAAAGAAAATGTATTTGAAATAAAAAAACCCCAACTTTATATTGCATGCTACTGTATAGGGGAATAAGGGGAAATCCAATCTCAAGACAATTTTCTGAAAGCAGAAAGAAAACAATGGAATTGCTAAGAAAGCAATCAGACACTTTTTTTTAATACTCCCTGTCTTGATTTTTAATAGCAATAGCTCTGTCTCTCAAGATGCAATTTGATACTGAATATAATTTATTTTTTCCTGAGTTCAAAGAACTTAAATTGTTTCTTATGGAATGTAAAACAAAACAAAAAAATAAACCCAAACAAACAAAAAAAGAAAAACATCATTTACTTTTAAGATATGCAAGGAAGAATAAAAACATATGTATTGAAATTGTAAAATCTATTTTCTCTTTTCTCCACACACAAAATGGATGGTGATAATATGTCTCTGGAATCTGCACCCATAATTATTCACATTGTGTTTTAGCAATCTCTGGTCTACTGGAAATCATAGAAATACTGGGTTTTGATTTGGTTTTGCATCTTTCTTGGAAGATAACTATTAATCATGGAGCCATGGAATAACCTGAGCTGGAAGGGACACAGAAGGATCATCCAAGTCCAGCTCCTGTCCCTGCACTGGTGCAAACCACCAGTGGCTGACATTTCTGGAGAAGAATATTCAATCTGCAAACTACAGAAGCCTGAATTCTATTTGCATCAATAACCTTGAGAAAACAATGACCCACAACCAGCTAATTCAAAATTTTAGTTTCCAAATTTTAGTTTCTAGAGAATCATTAAAAATGCTGTTGTATTTTCCTTTCCTTTCCACAAAAGACATTTAGCCTTTTGAGTCCTTATTGCTTTTGTAATAGTACACATTATTAACTGAAACACTAAACAAGCTGGAAGTAGTGTTATGTGTTTATTGCTGAGAGCCATTTTCTTTAGGAGACTGAAAGTAATGAACCTTCTCACTTTAGGCAGATGACACACAGAGAAATGTAATAATTAACCCCCACCACATTTTAAAATTGTGTTTAAAGTGAACAAAATTTTCCTTACTGACACTCTGGTTCATCTGAATAGATTATTAATTGATAAATATGCATTTCTCTACTCAAAAAAATATTGCATGATGGATTTTTTCAAAACATATTAATTATAAAACTGAATTTTTAAATGCTTCATGATCTTGTGTGATGTCTTTGCATGAGGCCATCAGATTCCCATGTTTGGCTGTCTGCTCATTGGTGATACTTAACAAGACATTTCTTCCATGGAATCTAAAGACTTCCAACCATTTCCTCTCTTTTGTCCCACTCAGTCCCTCCCAGTCCATTGTTCATGGACTGAAAAACAGAAATTCAGATGTTTTAGCTGTGCTGCAAGTTCTATAGACACCTACATGCATGGAAAGATGAATTTTGGGGTGATTTGAGGTGGGTATTGTGGTGGATTATGCACAATACAGACTGCAGGTTGTCATTTGCTTTCACACACAGGAGCAGTGGCGTACTGTGCTCCCAAAAACCATGTCAGGAGGAAGAGAGCTCCACCCCTGACTTAGTAAAGTTCTAACAACAAATTCATACGAAAACATGAGCAGCCACAGTTATTAAATTAGCATGTGTGAGGAGTATAACAACTCTCCTAACTAACAGAGTCACTGCACTTAATGACTATCAATTAAAGAAATGGAGCCAAAAGCACAAACAGGTATTTGCTCTCTGGGTGATGGACACACAGGGTGCACACCCTGATGGGACCCAGCCCTTTGTGCCACACGGGGAATTTTAACAGGGTTGGCAAAGATGCAGTCCAAGTGCCAAATGACTTCCGAGGCAAACAGAGCAGCACTTAACTTCTGATCTCCAGGTAATTAAATTTATTAGGAATGCAGGCTTGAAGACTTCTGAAGCCCCTGCAGCCCAGTGAAGACCTTGCAATCAGTGCAAATGAGGCATCCTCATGCCTTCAGATGTCAGGGTCACTGCTACCTTCTGCATTTGTTCTTTCTGGATATTATTCTATAAATAATCCTTGCAAGTCTAATCCTGCTCAGACTCTGCCAAACAAAAGTATCTGACATTGTTTGCTTTCTAGAAATGTGATTACTGCTTTCTGTCAGAAGCTCTGTGGAAATCTGTTTTTCCTGGTTAATGAAGTGCTGTGCTGAACACAGTGCAGGGGAGCACGAGTGGAAATTATGCAGACAGTGTGACTAGAGGAAAATGAGGAGGTGCAAAGCAAACTTAGAGTGTATGTGTGGAAAAGTGCTGACACACCTGTCACTGATGATGTAAGAAATTAATCACCAGCCTCTGCTATCACATGCTAAGGTTCACAAAGCTGGGATCTGCTCATTTCCATGCTCATTATCATGGTCCCTGTCCATTCAGCTGGGGAGCCAGTGGGGTCTTATGGCTAGAAGAGAAGGAGAAGTCTTAAAGCATTAACAGTTGTGGGATTTGATCAAACACCAGGTGTTTGATTTACTCTCCAGAAGAAAATTTCTGTAAGGTTTTTCCCTCCACTGTCCCAGGCTGCTCCCAGCCCCAGGGTCCAGCCTGGCCTTGGGCACTGCCAGGGATGCAGGGGCAGCCCCAGCTGCTCTGGGCACCCTGTGCCAGGGCTGTGCAGTGCTCCTATTCCAAAGTGGCAGAAATTTGATTTTACCCTCCTTGCATTGCTAATAACTCCTCCCTTGACCCAAACCCTAAACTCCATCCCTGTGATACCCAATAAAAGCCCCATGACCCTGCTTTTACCCAGTCTTTTGTCTTCATCCCTCTCCTCATCCCCAGAGGTGATAAATGGATTCTCAAGCTTTATAAAATGAAGACTCATTTTGTTCCCATGCCCAGCCCCAGCAGCTGCACTCTCCCTGGACATGATGGACTCTGTTGCAATGTGACACAACCCAGGGCCTGCCCACCCTGCCAGGGAACAATTCCTCATTGCCAAGATCCCAGCCAGCCCTGCCCTCTGGCACTGGCAGCCATTCCCTGGTCCTGTCTCTTCAGGCTACTGTAAATAGTTTCTCTCAAACAACCTAGAGGAGGCTAAAAAACTGCAACTCTTACCCAGTTGTCAGTGGACAAGAACCTGATCCTTAAACTCTGGAATTCAGCAGCTTGATACAAACCACACTGCTCAATATTACACGGCATTTTCCAATCAGGACCATCTTAGTAGAGAACATAAATGTGGCAGCTGCAGGTTTCTTAGAGATAGTTATTTACAGATGCCTGAAGGTTCCAAGATCTGGCATTCAACCCTTTCATAGTTTACAATCTATCAGAGCTATTGCCTCAATACTGTCAATGGTAAATTTTGACTTAATCTTCACATTTACTAAGAAAAAAAAAAAAACAACAACAAAAAAACCCCACATAGAAGATATAAACTATTTTATTTCTAATGTGGTTTTATAGCTCCAGTTTGTATTATTCAGTGCCTGACATTTTGCAAGTCATATGGTGTGTTTCCTCAGGGAAAGTAAATCAGCTGCTCTCCTGGAGTGCAGGCTTCCTAATACACAAAAAAAGTGCTTTGTTTCAGAGCAAAAGTGCTGCACAGTTGTTATGGCAACTGGATTTTAAAAGGAAGTGCATAGTTTTGAGGGGCATCTGCTTGATTCCCAAACAAATTCTTCACTCCAGATGCCCTGGGAGGAATGATTTTTAAATCAGTATCCGGCAAAATGCACAATGACTTCCAGCTGAGCAGCTTGGCACAGCTCCCATGGCTCCATGGAAAGGGTGATCCCTGTGTTTTAGCCCCATGGAAAGGTGATCCCTGCGTTCCAGCTCCATGGAAAAGTGATCCCTGTGTTCCAGCTCCATGGAAATGATAATCCTTGTGTTTCAGCTCCATGGAAGGGGTGATCCCTGTGTTTCAGCTCCATAGAAAGGGTGATCTCTGTGTTTCAGCTCCATAGAAAGGGTGATCTCTGTGTTTTAGCCCCATGGACAGGTGATCCCTGTGTTCCATCTCCATGGAAATGATAATCCTTGTGTTTCAGCTCCATGGAAGGGGTGATCCCTGTGTTTCAGCTCCATAGAAAGGGTGATCTCTGTGTTTCAGCTCCATGGAGAGGTGATCCCTGTGTCCCATCTCCATGGAAGGGGTGATCCCTGTGTTTCAGCTCCATAGAAAGGGTGATCTCTGTGTTTCAGCTCCATGGAAAGGGTGATCTCTGTGTTTTAGCCCCATGGAAAGGGTGATCTCTGTGTTCCAGCTCCATGGACAGGTGATCCCTGTGTTCCATCTCCATGGAAAGGGTGATCCCTGTGTTTCAGTTCCATGGAAGGGGTGATCCCTGTGTTTCAGCTCCATAGAAAGGGTGATCCCTGTGTTTCAGCTCCATGGAAGGGGTGATCCCTGTGTTTCAGCTCCATGGAAGGGGTGATCCCTGTGTTTCAGCTCCATAGAAAGGGTGATCCCTGTGTTTCAGCTCCATAGAAAGGGTGATCTCTGTGTTTTAGCCCCATGGAAAGGGTGATCTCTGTGTTTTAGCTCCATGGAAAGGGTGATCCCTGTGTTTTAGCCCCATGGAAAGGGTGATCCCTGTGTTTCAGCTCCATGGAAGGGGTGATTTCTCTGTTTCAGCTCCATGAAAAGGGTGATCTCTGTGTTTCAGCTCATGGAAAGGTGATCCCTGTGTTCCATCTCCATGGAAAGGGTGATCCCTGTGTTCTATCTCCATGGAAAGGGTGATCCCTGTGTTCCATCTCCATGGAAATGATAATCCTTGTGTTTCAGCTCCATGGACAGGTGATCCCTGTGTTCCATCTCCATGGAAAGGGTGATCCCTGTGTTTCAGCTCCATGGAAATGATAATCCCTGTGTTTTAGACCCATGGAAAAGGCCCTGTGTTTCAGCTCCATGGAAAGGACAATCCCTGTATTTCAACTCCATGCAAAAGGTGATCCCTGGGGTGTTTCAGCTCCATGGAAAGGGTGATCTCTGTGTATGCAAAGGGTGATCCCTGTGTTTCAGCCCCATGGAAAGGGTGATCCCTGTGTTTCAGCCCCATGGAAAGGGTGATCCCTGTGTTCCATCTCCATGCAAAGGGTGATCCCTGTGTTTCAGCTCCATGCAAAGGGTGATCCCTGGGGTGTTTCAGCTCCATGCAAAGGGTGATCCCTGGGGTGTTTCAGCTGGAGGAGCTGCTGCCTGGGCACCTCCAGAGCTCTCTCCTGTGGCTCAGCCTGCAGGGGCGTTGCCAGGGCAGCTGAGGCAGAGGGTGCACCAGATCAACATTTACCAGCACTCAGCAGAAACAGGATATCCTCCCTTCCTGGACAGACACACAAAACTGACTTCCACTGCAGGGTAAAGTCATTTAAACATAAGGAAAAAGCATAAACAGAAATCCATCTGGCATTTGTGTGTGTGAGATGGGCTGGGAATGGTCATGCTGATGGTGGCTGTCACTGTGCTGTCAGAACCTGCCAGAGAAGTTTCAATATGGAGCTGTGAACTAGGAACTCAAAGTTCTTTCATATTTTTAAGAAAGGCTGTAATACTTGAGTCATCCATAATTGACAACATTAACTTACAGCTGTCTTCACTGTGTGGAGTTTTATGAAATTTCAACGCTCTACAGATGAAGTTTTGGGGATGTTTTTCAGATAATATGCAGCACTGGCATTTACAACAATATTTATGCATAGAGATAAAATTACAAATGAAAAATACCCATATTAGTGACAACTTGTGCCAGGACTAATGGCTTTGTATAGGAAAACAGGTCATGCAAGGACTCAGAACTACAGCTAAAGAGCCCAGATTCCCAAACTTCCAAGGGATACACAGATGTACAAAGCAGTTCTTTCAAAGGGACTTTTACCATCAAGCACGGGCTGGAGAAAAATATAACAGGCAAAGTAACTGAACATGCCAAGAATCACATCTTATTTTAAATTCAAAATAGTTAACTAACTCTTGAAAGCTATGAGTGAACAAGATCAAAAAATACAAATCCTCCTGAATCTTATTAAAACACAAATGGTTTGAGAGAAGTAAAACAACAATCAGGAGCAGAAAAACTATATTTGGAATCAACTATAGCAAGGAGTTCAAAATGGAAGGCCTTGGATGATGGATTACCTTGTAGCTGCTGAAGCTACACTCCCTTCTCACCTGATACAGCAAGTGCAGGACTTGTTTTGCACAAAACTCTTAAAGTCCTACCAAATGTACCAGGACTATAGCAAAGCCCTGGTAAGATCACAGAGATTCAACAGGTATGAATAGACCCAGACAAAAGCACCACTTCTGTGGCTGCTCCATTCTCTTTTCACTTCTTTTCAAGGCTGACTTTGTGATTTCAAGGCTGCTGTGAAGGATGGGCACCAGAGTCAGCTGTTTATGCACATAAACCATGGGTATCCCTCAAAATCTATAAAATCTAGGTTGGCCATAAATACTGCCAGCTCTCTGCACCTTCACTGGATGCAGCCAGATTTATAGGAGGAGGAGGAATTGTTCCTTCACAGATGCATCTTAACGTGAAAGTCCATTTCATTTACATGACCCTGGAGCCTTGTCCAGACAAGCTCACTTGAGCTTTGCCCAGATGGTGCCCATTTGCTCAGGCATCATTTATTACAATTCCCTGGGGCTGGGGCAGCCAGCCAGCTGGCACAGGCTGCAGACTTGTGCTGGGGAGATTGCACATCTTCATCACTGCATGGCAAACACAGCAACCACAGTGCTAAACCTGCCAATGCTTGCATCATTCTGCTGCTGCTTAACCTGCCATGTTCGAGCTTGGTTTGTGCCCCAAAATTTTATATATATATAAAATTAAAAAATATATTATATATGTAATAGAAAAATAATATATAATACAAAATATATGTTATATCATATATAAATAGACATTATATACAATATAAATATATATTAAATATAATATATAAACACATAATACAATATATAAATATTTATTCTACAATTTTTGCCCTCTTGCCCATAAATGTGCCTAAGGATACATGGAACTGGCAAGCTGCAATCCTCTTCCTACTTTTTCTCCAAGGATGTTGGGAAATGTTTCCTTGTGTTGGTTTTTTCCTTACACCTGTTTAGGAACTTTGGCTTTCTCTTTCCTTTTCCCTATCATGATATTTGCTCAACATGTGGATTCCTGTACCCAGTGAGTTTCAGAGCAGTACACATGTTCAGGATCTCAAGCAGTCCCTGTTTCCACAAACTGCAAATTGATTTTCCTTCTCTCAAGTTTTTTTCCTGAGTAGTCTTGACCCCACCTGTCCCACAAGTGAAGCTTCTTGATAAGAGCAAGGGCTTGATGGGCTTCTAATCTAATCTTTACTGATAATTCCTTTAGTACCAGTGGAGTTGGTTGGTTGGTTTGGGTTTGTTTTTTTTTCTTTTCCCTTCTTTCTGGAGTTTCTGCTGCTGGGAAAGGTCTGTCTTGATGGATTTATTTCTTGTGGGGAAGTTGGTTTCTAAGTATTGCATCATACTAATATATATGTTATATATGTGCTAGAACCCTCCTGTTGCTTTTAGTTAATAATTAATTGTGTTTTTTTTTGTTCTTTTTTTAACTTGTGTTTGCCTGTTGTGACTTTTCCTAAATTTTTCCTGATGGATTTCTAGGTTATAGAGCGTGGGCCCTCAATACTGGGTCTGTGGTCCTGGTGACTGTGCAAAACACAAAAGCAGTCCTTGGAAAATCTATTCAAGGGGAATTTTTGAACAGAAAAATTGAACCCATGAAGTGGTTGTTAAGAGAAAAACACGAAGTTGTTTTTTAAAAATGCTACACACGAAAAGCCCCTTGTTCATGGTTTATAATAGTATTATAATTCTGAGTTGTTGTCAGTTATATGTAACTGGGGAAAGGTAATTGGATTTGTTACTTTAGTTCAACAAATTGCACATGGATTGATAATTAGTTTGTGACCTCAGATAATAAATTCAATACATTAGCAGTTCTCTCATGAGCATTATTTTTTGAAGGTTAGGGCTGCAGAATGTACATTTTTTAACAATTGTTTGCCAAACACTTCAAGTAAATAATGAATTACCACAGACTGAATATAACTTACTTTGACTCCTAACCATTCATTCCTTTCCTTGAGAGGTTATGAAGCATTCATTAACATTTTTATTGCTATAGAAGTAATGTAAAGGCGAAGTTTATTATAAGTACAGTTCAGTTATAGTTTCAGGATGAGGAACAGTTTTAGGCACTCCTTTTATCTGTGCCTGCTGATGTCTTATTTGTGAGGGGGTGGATGTGCTTCCTGTTTTTGGCAGTATTTTTATGTGTGAATATGTTTCAGTAAAGCTAAAACAAACACACAGTTCTCCTGAAAATTTGTTTTCCTTGAGCACTTGAGCTTTTGGGGTTTTTCTTAGCTTAATAATTTCATTTTTTTATTGCTACATTCCTGGGGTTTTACTTCTGGTAGCGGTGTAAAATGCTTTTGTAACGTCAATGGAAGGGTTTCATATTCCTGATGACACAGTAACAGCCCCAGAGGAGCCATTACCATCACATTGCAGGCTCTGGAGCTGTTTCAGTGTCAATGAAGTGTCTCTCAGACTTCCATCCGTGTGCTAACAGCCCCAGAGGAGTCATTTCGTGTCACTTGGAGAGCCTGAGCACTTATGATGTCAATGGAAGTGCAATTTTCATGCCTGGCTACATGCTGGTGGAAAAACTCCCCAGCTGTAATGAAATATGGGCTTTACCTGTAAGGAGTTATTATGGCTGCTCTGTATTAGGCCTGAACATGTGATAAATGAGTAATGACATGGTTGACTCTCACAATTAAAGGGCAAATATTATGTATATGCTGAGAGAAGGTGTCCATGGCAGAACTTTGGGAGAGGCTGAAGGGTTAAAAGGTGGAACCTCCATTGTGGGGGTGAGCACATGGTGGGAAAAATCCTCTGCTCCCATTGCTGTAATATTTTCTCTATGCAGTCTTCTGTTGTATTTTTGCTAAAGTTTTAATAAACTTTTAAAATTTTTGGAAGTGAGTAGCATTTCTACAAACATGAGCCTTAAAAGAAGAGGAATCTGCAGCCTCTGAGGTTTGTGTTTGGGCAGTTGGAAAGATGAAATTACTCAGGAATTTGCACCTTTTCCTGCATGTAGTGCCAACACTCTGGAAATCTCTTCTGTGGATGCAGTGGAGCAGTGACCACTGTTGTTGCTGCACTGCACAAATGGGGAAAGCTGCAGCCCTGACACAAAGGGATCTTGGAAACACCAAAAAGTTACTGATACAGTAAAATATTTGTAGGTTGTTTTGTACAATGAAAGATGGGTGGATAATTCAAGGTTTTTGGGTTTTAACAAGGAAACATAAAATCCTTTAATGAGATTTTTAAATACTATTATTTTTTATTTAAGTGCACTTTTTATTCCCTGCACTAATCTGCATGGAAACTTAGAAGCTATACATGTTGACTACATGTTTTTTCTTTCTATTTCACTTTTTGAAAATCTTACCATCTTAATCAATGGTTCTAATGAGCCTTACAGGTACTACTGAAAAACATATCCCAGCGTCATAGGCTTAAAACATTTTTTTTCAGTGTTTCAAATCCAACACTTTGTTCATGCACTCCAAAGTTAATTGCTTTTTATGCCCTATTAAAGAGAGTGAGATGTCCTTTATGTAGAGAGCAATATAAATTTTTCACTATTTTTGCATTAATACATGGTAATGGAGTAAGGTTTCAATGATTTAAGGGAATATGGGTTCGTTACTGGTACAATCCCACAGTTCCTTCAGTTCACTAAAGTAACCTACCTGAGGTAGTTTTAGGTGTTAGTAATTAAAAACACATATGGCTTTTTTTTAGCCCTAGTTCCTTAATTTGCAAGTAAACCCTAGCCATGGATTGTGTTTTTCACCGAACCAGTAATTCTGGATTGTGAAGGAAGGCAAGCTGTGTGCTTCCATGTGTGTTCACACAGGGTAATGCACAACTGGGTGTGTCATTTAAAAATACACTTAATGACATATATTCTAAAGTAATGGTATGACCTTTAGTGGTGAAGTTTTGTTTGCATTCAGTACATCACATTTTTTCCTTAACAAACTTTGTATGCCATGCAAACACAGCTTCAGAAGGAACAGCATTTTATGTTTGGTTACTAATAATTGTGGCACTTGCTGGTCAGTACTTGAAAAATTTGCAGCATTTCTTTACCTTAATTTGTTTTCCTCTTAAAATTCAGTTTTGTAGGAATGTCTACATTACAATGGCATTTTTCCTCAGTGTTGGAAGGAGTGATGGTGCTGTTTTATTTCTTCAGGTTGTCCCTCATCATTATTCCTCTGTACCTGCACTAATTGATCAGGGGTATTAGGCTTTACAAATTGGTAGTCTAACACCAGGTGGATTTACAAATTTTCTCATTCTCTTTGCACATCAGGCTTCAGTTTTTTTGCAGGACAAATAGGCAAAATACTGCTCCTTCCTCCTGCTCTCAGAAACGCTGAGGTGGGAGTATCCAAACTGCCCAATGTTGTTCTGACTCTGGGCTGTCCCCTAGATCCTGTTCACAGTTTGCATAAATTCTTGCTTCATGGGAATTTTGTTTTTACTTCTACAAATTTGTGTATTTTGCTGGAATATTTGAAACACAGGAATTAAAGTTCGACAGTGCATAAACCACAGTGATGTTGCCGTCTAGAGATGGAGACAGTTAGAGGTCTATGTTTTAAATATATATCTTTTTTAAAAATATACATTAAAAAGACATGAAACAAATTCTTGGGTAGGTAGAGACTAAATTACTGTGTTTCCTCAGACTTGAACACAAGAACACATTTTACAAACTGTGAGAAGCTCTGGTGGAGATGGCCCTGCAGCAGCTCAAGGCAAGACCTGCTTCTGGTGAGAATAACCTTACATACACTGACAACAGGATGCTCTCATTTGGTGTGTCTCTATATATGTAAATATATGGTATGTTTATTTTTATATACATATAAAAATAAACATACCATAATTTACTATCTAAAGAAATATCCCTTAATGTTTTTACTCATGTTCCACTTTATTTCAGGGGCTGTGGCTTATAAACCACAGGTGGTCAGAAGTGGTTTGCAGGGGAATTAATTCTACTTCTGGCATTTAAATTTTATTAAGTACTACAGAATTGTTTGGTTTTAATTTAGATTCATGCTTTGAATGACCAAAAAATCCCTTGACTGGCTAACAATATATTATCTAAATAGTAAACACTAATGCAATACAATACAGGTTTTTGAGAACATTTGGCTGTTTGATTCCTTCTGATGCTCTCATCTTGGTGGAGGGACTCAGCTCAGTGTTTTTCTTCACATTGCAGTACCTTAGTGCCATTTATTTACTGTAAGAGTTCTACTTTAGTTTTTGGTGCTTCCTTTTTATGGGAAGAAACAGAGGTACAAACAAAACTTTCCTTTCTTTCAGCCACTTTGTCATTTATTTCTGTTATTGCTGCAGAGACTCTCACAGTTGAAAATATGCAAAGTAAAAGTTAAAATAATTGCTAATACACATAAAGGATGTTGTTTTTTTTCACACCTTGTGCAATCCCATTTAGTGTTTTCTAGATTTTGTTGTAACTTTTGGATACTTAAGCTGTGAACTCCCATATCTTAACCATATTGCCCTTGCATGCCCTTTCTATTTTGTGTTGTATTTATATTTTCTTATAGCAGACTCAGCTGTGCAGTTTCTCAAACTTGGGAGCATGTTATATGAAATATGAAAAGTGAGACTTACATGGAATGAGTTTAACCCCCTAAGAGGAGTAGGAGTCACATAAGGAAAATTTAAAAAAAGGTGAAATTCTTCTCACCATCTTCTAAATCAAATGTTTGGAAGGCTTTTGGTTATACTTTGCTGAGGATGAAGTCCCTTGTCCCAGCAGATCTGGACCCTCACACTGCTGGTCCCTGGACTCTGGTGCTTCATCAGGCATGGCAGCAGATTGCTGGCTGCCACCACGCTCAGAGGGGAAAGAGCCACTCTTCTCTCAAGTGTCATAAGGGAAGAAAGAGGCTGGAAGTGAGTTTAATCTGGCACTACAAGTGCCTGAAAATTAACAGAACACTTCTTCAAAGGGACGGAATTGAGGAAAACAGTTTCCAAGTAAGTAATAGCAAGATAAATGCTTTGATATTGCTTTTTATAATGACCTCGCTGTGCTAGCAGTGAGAGACCAAACACAACCTCTGACCTGAGTGTTTTTCTGGTTTCATTAGATGCTAGCACTGTCTGGCAGTTTGTCTCAGATGTGCACAGGGCCGTGGTGACTCCAGACTGCCTCCTCCTTTCACTGAGCATAGGCACACGTGTGGCAGCTGGAGCAGTGGGTCTGTGCTCTTCCTTTGCTGTGCTGTTTTGACACTTGTCTACCAATTAGTGAGATTCTGCATCCAGAGCTTTACAGGCTTCTCTCTTCATCTTGAGCACTTCTGTGCCTTGAACAAAATAGCTTCAAGTTCTTTCTGAGGACTTCTATCTATGTTTTATTTTTGCTTCTGAGATGTTTTTTGAAATCTCTCCTGGTTTATTTCTGACATATTTCACTGTTGCTATTTACTGATAGCCCCAGGGGCAGCAAGTACAGGTGTTAAACATTGGTTTAGTGCTGATTACAATCCTAGCAAGTGGCTGCTGTAGCTGCTTGTTTGGGATGAGTTTTGCTCTGGAACTCTTTGATATAAAAATAAAAATGTGCTGCAGTTCCTTTAAAAAGAAATAGACCTTAGTTTGTATATTTTTGAATTTTATGAGGACCTTCAGACCACTCTTATTAGACAGACAGCATAAATCTTAGAGAGAATAGGGCCTGCTAGATGCACAGCTGAGCACTAAGGATGTTATTCCCCAAAAGTTTTTGAGCGTGTTAAATGAAAGTGTTGCAGGAATATAATCCAAGTAACAATAAAACAAATGGGAGTTGTCCACTTAAGTTCTCTTCTTCCATACCCCCACTTTTGAGTTTGCATCTGCTTCTAAGGACTGCTGTGTAGGACTTTGCCCTGTAGAATATCAGTTCTTTCCTTGGATACTTGGGGGTGGAAAAATCTGCATTGTCTCTGATCCAGACATGAAACAATTGTCCAATGTGCTGTCCCATTGAGATCCTACTGCTCATCCCTCACTGCAGCTATTTTGCTACTTTCACTGTCCTTATTCTCTGCTCTCTGTGGCTGCTTCCATCTCTCTCCTCCCTTGTCAAAACTAACTTGTTGCAATAGGAATTCTTTATTGGATCACCGATGGACCTGAAGTCCCCCAGTGTCTCACCTGTGTGTCCCTGGGGCAGGGACAGAGGGAATGGGGACTATGGTCAGTTCATCACATCTCTGCTGTTCCTTCTTCCTCCTGGAGAGGGGGTCTTTCCCTGCCCCAGCAGCAGACAGTGCTCCATGAACCCCTCCAGACTGAGGCCTTCCTGAGGCCTGCAGGACCCTTCTGCATGGAGTGTGCTCCTTAGGAACAGGCTGCTCCAGCATGGCTCACCCAGGGTCACAGCTGCCAGCAAACCTGCCCTTGTGTGGGCTTCTCTCTGCACAGTCTGCAGTCCTGCCAGGAGCTGCTCCAGTGTGGGGTTCCTGGGGTCAGAGCCTCCTCCAGGCACCCCCTGCTCCTGTGAGGGGCTGCAGGGGGATCTCTGCTCCATGCTGTTCCCCAGGGCTGCAGGGGATGATCTCTGGTCCCTGCTGTTCCCCAGGGCTGCAGGGGATGATCTCTGCTCCCTGCTGTTCCCCAGGGCTGCAGGGGATGATCTCTGGTCCCTGCTGTTCCCCAGGGCTGCAGGGGATGATCTCTGCTCCCTGCTGTTCCCCAGGGCTGCAGGGGATGATCTCTGGTCCCTGCTGTTCCCCAGGGCTGCAGGGGGATGATCTCTGCTCCATGCTGTTCCCCAGGGCTGCAGGGGATGATCTCTGGTCCCTGCTGTTCCCCAGGGCTGCAGGGGGATGATCTCTGCTCCATGCTGTTCCCCAGGGCTGCAGGGGATGATCTCTGGTCCCTGCTGTTCCCCAGGGCTGGGGGGGCTCAGCTGCCTCTCCCTGGGCTGCACCCCGGGTTCAGGGGAGCCTCAGCTCCAGCCCCTGGAGCAGCTCCTGCCCTGGGGGGCTCCAGAGCTGTTCCTCTCACTTGTTCTCCTTGCTCTCTCCTGGCTGCAGTTCTACAGGGTTTTCCCCCTTCAATGGCACCAGAGGTGCTGTTGCTGATGGGCCCAGCCTTGTGTGTTCTGGAGCCACCTGGGACTGGCTCTGCCAGACCTGGGGGAAGCTTCTGGCAGCTTCTCACAGAAGAAGCCCCCCAGCTACCAAAGCCTTCCCACACAAACCCAATATAATGCTGTTAGACTGTCAGTGTGCAAACTCTTAAGGTTAGGGATTACTCATTTCAGGGAGGTGCAATTTTGAGTGCTCTTTGCCTCAACTATTTATTCCTTGCTTTTACAGTAATTCTAACAGTGATATTTTAATTTGTAAAGAGCAGCACAGAAATGCTGTGTGCTTGCACATGTAAGGATTGTTGCATTTTGTGATTCCCCATTTAGTGGCTTCTATTAGGGGACTGCAGAAGCCTGGCCAGTAATTACATTTTTGCTTAAAGGCAATGATAAAGGCAGATATGGCAGACACAGAGCTGCAGAGTGACCTTGGAGAGGGCTGCCAGAGGCCCTGTGCTGTGGCACTGACCTTGTGATAAACACAGTCACTCTCCTGTGGAAATTAAACAAGTTTAATAAAGGACAATAGGAGACAAGGACTACAGAGCAAAGGTTATTACAACCAGATGCATCTTGGCACTCAGCCAAGAGCACACTATTGTATTTGTGGGGTTCCCAGATGAAGGAAGGAATGATGAATCTGACTCCATGTTCTCAGAAGGTTAATTTATTATTTTATGATACTATATTACATTAAAGAATACTATACTATACTAAAGAATACAGAAAAGATACTCACTAAATGCTAAAAAGATAATAAAGAAAACTCGTGACTCTCTCCAGAGTCCCAACACAGCTTGGCCCTGATTGGCCAAAGAGTGAAAACAACTCCCAGCAGAATGCAATGGAACAATCACCTGTGGGTAAACAATCTCCAAACACATTCCACATGAGCACAACACAGGAGAAGCAAATGAGATAAGAATTGGTTTCCTTTTCTCTGAGGCTTCTCAGCTTCCCAGGAGAAAAATCCTGGGCAAAGGGATTTTTCAGAAAATGTGAATGCCACAGCACCCTGTTATCTTTGGGGATACCCCTTAAATACCTTTTCCCTTACATCAGCCTGTTGTATATTCATAGACCCTTATGCATAGTAAACTTTTCCACAAAGTAGTTTACACGTTCCAAGAATTGTTTAGCCTGGCTCCTCCTTGGGTCTGCGTTTTTAGAGCATGCAGATTCCTTGGTTGTGGTTTTATTCCTTTTTTATCCCCTCCAGTTTTGGGCCTTGGTGCACCCTGCCCAAAGGGTGAGGGTGAGTGCTGATGGTTGGCAGATGTGTCCAGGTGTGCTCATCCTGTGTGCGTTGGGTGTTATCTCATCCCAGCAGGCATTTAACACAAACATACTTATATCAGCTATTTCACTTCTATGTTTAAGCTTAATTAACCGCAGAAATAAAAACTATATCTTTGTAACAAAGTTACTTTAACACCACACCTGTAGAATCCATTGTAATATTTGCTAAAAGCCAATATTATAGTATGCATCTCTAACAGACCTCATTACCTGTGATGGCCATGCCTGGGCCCTGAGATAATCAGGCTTTGGAGGAGCAGTGTGCAGGGGGCACCTCATGGCTGTCAGCTTCCCATGCACTCATTACCATGCTCTGTGTGCTGGGCTGTGTGAGAACAGGGAAGATCCACCTTGAGGCACATCAGCCTGTCTGGCTGGGGGTATTGGAGACCTTGACAGACTAAAGCAGTGTATTAAGAGCTTTCACTCTGATGATCCTCTTAAAAATGAGACTTCAGAATATCTAGTGCATAGCATGATTCATCTAAGACATCAAATAACATATGTTCTTAGCCTTTGATGGCAGTCCTAGTGTTATGCTTCAGCTGAAAAGTAATATTAGTCATAAGTTTTTAAAATGCCAAATTTCTCTGCAGTATTTTTGCATGTACATCTTGTGAAGAGGTTGATTTCTGTAATCAGTCATTGAAGCAGTGAAGCGCTGCTGGAGTTAAGTAATTTTTAGGATAAAATATAAAAACACCACCCAAATTATAAGCTTGTTTAATATGCTGAAAAGTAATTGAATTAAATAATCCTTTATAATGTTTTTTGTGTCTGAGGTCTGTTATACTGCAGGTCCTGTCCTTTCACAGCAAAACATTTACTTGTCCTTAGCACCATCTTGTGAATCCCTGGCAGAGGAAATCCTTCCCAGGACAGCATGAGCTTGGGAATATTTTTATAAGGGGTAAAGCTGACTTCTCAGAATCTCAAACTTCATTTTTCCTTGTCCTCAAGTACAGAATATTCTAAACTGCAAGGGACCCACCAGGATCATCCAGTCCCACTCCTGGCCCTACACAGACATCCCAACAATTCCACCCTGTGCATCCCTGAGAGCATTGTCCAAATTCCCTGCCTAGAAAACCCAGTAGGATACCATGTTTGTGATTTTAATGCAAAGTTAGCATAGATTGATGCTGTTCCCAGAAGATATCTAAGTACTTGATCTCCTTCCATAATGCCATCTTCCCAAATAATCTCACTGTCTGGTAATTGACTGCTCTGCATTTGGCAGCTCAGAGGTAATGTGTGATTTTTGTCAAGCTTATGTAACAGAAATGCCTTCAGTCTGATAGTTACACACTATTTGTCAGAAAAGAGCTTGAATAAATTACCACATGTTTTGTGAAGGTATTTTCTCCTCACTTAAAACATAAACACACTGAAAATCACTTGATTCAAAGGTGCTTTACCTATTGCACTTGTCCTTCAGACAATGCCAGTTGTAAAACACAATTGCAATTCAAGAAATTCATTCACTCTAAGTAGTGTTGATCTTGTAATTTCTGATTTTAGGCAGAGTTATGAAGAATGAAATGCTAAAGACTATAATTATTTCATAAAGCAACAGTGAGGGAAATGCTGCAGGACTTGATCCAAAAAGAAAAAAAGAAAACCAATACTTTGGCTGTAACATTTTACACAATTTTTTTCTTACAGTTATTAACATTTTATTTATCAGTGCACTATTGTAGTTCTCTGCTGACAACAACAAAGATATCAACCTTTATCCCATGTCTTTTATTAGAAGACCCTAATTCACTGGTGGTTTGAGAGAGAAATATTTAGATTAAAGGCATGGAGTAAATTTTAAGTTTCTCAGGAAAAAAAAGTGGCTTGTATTAAAAATTAAGTTAGAGGCACTAAAAGCTTGTGACAGGCATTCATTATTGAACTTTGTTCTGTATAAAATATGGGTTTAGATCTATTTGTTTAAATCAGGACTTTGTTGGTATAATATGAATGACCAAATTCGATGCAGGCCAGTATCAGTTACAAATCTGATTTGTTGTTTGCATTTGTTTTCTCAGTGGAGATCCTATATACCAGATTTTTGTAGTCCTGTGAAATCTAGATCTGACAGATTTGATCTCAAATTACCTGATGTATTTCATGCATCCTGGAGGAATACATTTAAAAAGATATCCACGCTGTGCTTTCTGTCCCTGCAGTAATAATGAGCTGAGTGTTTAGCTTTGAAGAGTTCTTTGTTTTATTTTCACAAGCAATTTTCTCTCTGTGGAAAAAACACAGGTTTAATATTATGCTCTGAAGGAACCCTGGGCTTGAAAAAGGCTGTTGAAGGTTATGCTGTCCTTTATATCTGCATCAAAATACCTGAAGGGGACACACCCTCCCTGAATATTGTAAAGAAATGTTCTGGGTTTAAAGCATCTGGTTGAGTGCTAAATGAATATTTGTCTTGCCAGTTGTAGGGGTTTGGAGACCCTGAAAGGCAACTGAGGCAAAGATTCTATGATAATGGTTGGCAAATATTTTTAATGTACATATGGATGTTCCAAAAAGTAACAGCTGCAGCAGATTGGGGCTTGGAAGCATTTCATAACTTATGATAAAAGAAACTCATCTCAAAAATAAACCACCATGGCCTGCAGGTGTCTGTAGCTGTGTTGTCTGGCTTGAGCCAACAATATCCTGTAAACAGGAATTTTGTTGCTTCTGGCTCTCATCCTTAGCTTTGCACTCATAACAGTGGTAGAGGAATGTTTGAGTATAAATATTTGTAAGTTTGGTAATTAATCATGTGATAAGTGAAGACAAGGGAAGCAAAATTGATTCTGTTGGCTTGAATTAATTATGATTTCACCTAAAGCAGAATTTCCACCAGCTGTTTAATGCTATATAGCTCATGCCTGTGAAATTGGCCATTTATTACCTTTAAACATGAGAAGAAAAAGTCATAAAACATAGCTGGCAATTAACATAATTTTCATATCTCAGCATTTAGTGATATGCCAAGATAGTGTGCATGCTGCACTTAGATAAAATTCAGTAAATCATACTAGGTTATAGCAATATTCTTTGTAAAACTTGCCTCTTCATTAGAAATATCTGATTATCATGTATTACTTTTCATGCATGCTTGGGGGGTTTATTTGAAAAATCTTATGGGGAAACAAAATTTAGTTCAATGCTCAGCTCCTGTGAGTTCTGACTTGAGGTCATGGTGCTTCAGCTGGTGGTTGAGTAAATTCAGATTTTATTTCTGACAAGAGTTTGTTTGCTGTGATGGAATATAGTAAAGACAGTGCAGCATTAATATTTTTTATCATTTAATAATGTGCTCTTAGCTGTAGTAAGAAGCAAAAATAGGAGATTCTTACTACTGGCACTCACATGTGCGCAAAAAGTGCTCAGATGCACATTGGCTTCATTTTGAACCATGAGTTGGTGCCCTTTGAGCAAATCTGGAAATTTATAGCCCAGCCTAGTCCTGTTAGGGTTGAGATATTAACAAAAAAGGGAAGTCAATTGTCCATATTTTTACTAAATGTATTTGACCTATAATGATGGAAATAAAGGTTACACTATTAAATCATTCATTTCTGCATTCTTATAGTATTTGCTTTGTTTTTCCTTAAAAGGAATAAATCCAGATTTTTACAACATCTGGAATATTTATAGCAATTAGTTCTGGACAGGTTGCACTGCTGTCATTCTAAGTTGCAAAGTCCAAACACAAAAAATTGAGACTAGAAATGAGTTAGTCAATGAGTAAGTAGTTTAAGTTACTCACTTGAATTGGAAACCTATCAAACCAGATAGGTGTGGCTGTTTTGATGCTGTTTGATTAAAATTGAGGTTTTTATAATTGCTGAATCTTTTAAGCATGAATGTTAAACAACTGATGTAAGTATTGTTCAGTAAGATTGCTTTCTTTGAATAGAATATACAGAAATATATAGGAATTGTTGATAAAACAATGCAGAATAAAATACACATTTACTTGTAAAATGGGTGTTCTTATGAAATAAATGGACCAATAATACTAAGGCTACTTGTGTGGAAAAAAGGTGATTTATCTTACAAATTATCTTGCAAACATAAAGTTGCTATCAACATCATTCTGTTAAGTCATTTGACAATTTTTGTTTTCAACCCTAATTATATTGAAAAGCATTTACAGGACCTACCTTGGTGGATTTCCAACATCATAAATAAGAACTATGTATTTAGTTGTCTCAAGTTGCTTTATTATTGGCATAGATTTTGACACCAAAGACAATGAGCTGTGCCAAACCCAGTGCATCATGACCATACAGTGATCAGTAACTGCTCAAATACAGACTTTGGAAAAAAGTTCAGTAACAGAGAAATACTTTTCAACTGTGGAAATGTCAGTGTTTCCAGTGAAGCTGCTGTAATTTTCTAGGATGAAAAAGCTAATTGGTAGTTTAAGATGTGTTATATTGATAGTGGTAAAACATTTCACACACACACACAAATTGATAATCACAGAGTCCCAGGAGGTTTGGCTTGCAGGGGCCCTTTAAACCCATCCAGTGCCACCCCTGCCATGGCAGGGACACCTCCCACTGTCCCAGGCTGCTCCAGCCCCAGTGTCCAGCCTGGCCTTGGGCACTGCCAGGGATGCAGGGGCAGCCCCAGCTGCTCTGGGCACCTGTGCCAGGGCCTGCCCACCCTGCCAGGGAACAATTCCTCATTGCCAAGATCCCAGCCAGCCCTGCCCTCTGGCACTGGCAGCCATTCCCTGGCTCCTGTCCCTCCAGCCCTTGGCAATTGTCTCTCTCCATCTTTCCTGCAGCTCCTTCAGGCCCTGCAAGGCCACCCTGAGCTCAGCCAAAGCTTCTCCTGTGCAGGTGAGCAATGCCAGCTGTGCCAGCCTTTCCTCCCAGCAGAGCTGCTCCATCCCTCTGCTCATCCTCATCATGTGTGGTGTAGCAATATATGAAATATTCCTCCACTTTTTGATGACTGCATCACTCAAGAAGGGAATTCTAAGGAACACCTTCGTTGTGCCCCTGTCCATGTAGGTGCACAAACCTGTGCATCTCTTCAGCAGTGGAGTACACAAGCCTTGAAATCCATTTGAATCTTTGGGGTTGCCCTTTTCCTCTACCTGATCAAGAAAGTTTGATTGCTTAAGTACAGAATAACTAACAAGAAAAGTATGTATTATGGAAAAGTACTTTAAATAGCTTGTTAGAAGGAAAAAAGATGTCTTTGTGAAATTCCTCTCCATTTTTCAGCAATTACTTATTGTAGCTTTTGTCTGTGTAATGTATATTTTTAAGGTTTTTTTTTTTAATTTAAGTGTTCAGTAAGGTATTTAATATTGGCTGTCTGCACTGATCAGGGGTCTGCTTTTGGCTGGCAAAGAATTCATGTGCTCAGATAATGTTCTTTGTTATCTTGAACAGTCTGATTATGTTGTTTTATGTCACTGCATGCAGTAAACCTGAGACTGGCTGCTGAGCTGTGGATGTGAGGGCTACAGCTCACACTGTAAAGAGCAAATGTCTTTACATCACAAATATGAAATGCAGAAAAAACCAGCAGTTTAAACTAGTCAGGAGTGCATCAGCAATTTAACAGCTTTTGTGTAAACAAGTGTTTGCAGCTGGCCAGGAATTGAGATAAATGGTAAAGCAAGTGTGCTTGAAAGCTTTCCTCTGACGATCCCTAGACAAAGGCAGCCTTTGTGACCTCTTCATGTCTTGTTTTCACAGCAAACCCAGGGAGACACAGAAATGGGCTTGCAGTGCAGGGCTGGAATGCCTGGGAGTGTTTCCCTCTGAATGCTGCTGTTCAGTGATTTATTGTTTGAAATGTCTCCCTGCACATGGGACCAAGGCAGACTCAGAGCAGCAAAGGAATCACTTATCACGTGTGATAACAACATATCTCAACACTTGTGTTCTCATCACTTTTCTGCTCTTTTTAAATAGAGGAATTTAGGGACTGTGCAGTTCTTCTCCAGTTCAAAGCAGATTAGCAGAACTGGAGTCAGTGGAACTGTTTTCAGCTCCCACATGTCTGTCCTAGAGTTGGAAATATGCCATAATTTTAGGTAGAACTTGAGTATAAAACATTAATCTGCATGCCTGAGTAGCAAAGATGCTCAAGCAAAGTCTGTCTGTTGTTGATACCATAACTCTGGATATGTAATAACAGTTTAGTAGCAGAAGAAATGGGTAAAGACACAGCCCCTGTGGATTTCTGATGTTATTCCACATTAGTTTTTCATTTCTTGAGGTAATTGGAATAGCTCTTTGTGCCAGTGTGGTTCTATACCAAAATACTTTCCTGGCCTACAGACTGAAAGATGGAACAGTTTGCATTTTGCAATATTAAAGTTACAACATTTTAAAAGAAAAAGTTTTATCTATAACTGTGAAGATTCAGTTTGGGAGACTCAGCTTTCAATGTTTCTGTCTCAGGTTGCTTTTTACATTCAAGTTCCAATATTAATCCATGCAATTATTTGATTTGTGAGCTTTCAGCTGATAATATTTGCAGCCAGTAGAAATTTGCTTTGTTTTGTACAAGTCAGAGTTGCTCCAGGTTAGCTGAGAATGTTGGCCTGCAAAACTTTTAGCTCCTGTCTTGAAGCCTTGAGAATTTCTACCCTAGAGGAGATAAGCTTCTACAGGAAGACACCCAAGAGATGCTAGAGCTTTAAAATAGTGGTTTACAAAAGATACTAAATGAATGTATACTTTTGGATTTAATTTTTCTGATTAATATACTGGTTTGTAAATCACCACAACTTTTTATATAGATGCTTTCAAATGCAAATTAGTGTAAGCAAGTGGGAGAATACATACAGAGAACACTAAAAAATGGCAGTTATGCACTGTGTAGGATCTCCTGTGAGAAAGAGCTGCTGGGAGGAGGATAATCCTTCCAAGGAAATCCCTAATGAGCCATATTTTGTCCAGCTAGATGTTACCTCTCTCTGTGGATATCCATATATGAAATGATTTTCACTACTGTTCCTAGGATGTATAATGCAAGAACCTGATGTGTGTAAAATCCTTCTCTAATGCTCTGAGGTGGTAATTTATAGTTCTATTTGATGTTTGGGTAAGATGCTTGCTCTATCAAATATGGTGATTAGTCCCTCTTGAATATAAGAGAGGGATTTCTGGCAGCAGAATTGTGTTTGACTGTAAAGCCTTGGAGGCTGGGAAGAAATCCATCATACAAAAAATGTCTCTATATAGTTGCTCATCCACCAGATTCTAAAAAGAACCTCGAAGCTGTCAAGAAGTACAATATGATAAAAGCAGGAATGATGAAAAGGAAATGGCACCTTGCAGCTGACCGTATAAAAGCATAAATTCCTCCTGGGATTTCTGCATATAAAAGATAGGTTTCACTACTTTTCTAAGAACACTGGATCACATTAACTTATTCAAATAGGAGGTCAGATCACAGTGTTTAGTTTTAAAGCTGTCCCACACAGCCCTTGATAAGAAAAAATTGACAAATCACACTTTTGAATAAACTCATTTTAATCCTTTTCTTCCTTTTGAAGTAATAAAAAATATCCCTGTCATGCAGTTGCCATTGCATTTAATAGCTGTCATTTAGTGAAATGGAAAAATGATATCAGAACATAATGCCTTCAAATATGGCTAATAGCATTTTACATGAGGAAAAATACTTTTATTTTACATGAATATGGCTGTTAGTCTATGATTATTATTGAGAATTTTACTGCTTTGCCTATTGCAGCAGAGTGATAAGAACAGCTATAATTCCTGTCATCTGTGTATAAAGACAGAGATTACTTTTCCTTAAGTTCTATATAATTTTAAGAGCGTGACAAATTCTTGGCCAATTATCACTTTATATCATTTTTATTTGGTACAGTAAGCAAAATATCCCAAACTGTATTTTAAAACAATGCAGTGATTTTTTTGTGTTTGGATCTTCTGTGTTAAATGGGCTTTTATCTCAGAGCACATCACTCTTGTTGAGATTTATGGCAGTGCCCTTGTACAACCAGGTATTAATGAATTTTAAATTACAGTGGGTTACATATGGAATTACAGATGACAACCAAACCAAACCAAAGAGTTCTTGGTAATTAAAGTTACTGATGCTTCTAATGAACCTGGGTGCACTGGACATAACCTGCACAGATCCTCTGAGCTGCAAACCAGTGCTGGTCCAGAGATGGCCACACCAAGTGAATAAAGGTCCACCTGTAGCCTGGGCTGACGTCTGAAAGAACCCCAGACAGACCTAACTGGGATCCCCTCACAAGGAAAATCAAAAAAGTTGCAGAGCCATGCAAAAGGCATCTTTGGAAGGCTAACCATGCTGAGGTGCTCACTCTAGGCACTACTTTCTCTGGAGTTTTCATGGGTATTTCACTAATGGGGCAACTAAAAATTTTACCTTCTTTGTGCCAGACATGACTGTATTCCAAAGTGGGGAATTGGACTCTGATTTGTAGTTAAGATGCAGCAGATCAATTCTTAATTATTGGAGAGTTCTCTCTCCCCTTGAATAATCTGAAGCTCAGTTATTGGGAGTGGTTTCAGGAGCACATGGAATTCTAAGTCATGGCAGGGTTTGGCTGGGAATTGAGCATGGGATTGCTCCAGTCCACAGCTGATTTTTCTTGGAGTATATGCCTGAAACCTCCAGGTTTTATTTTGTAAGTGGTAGTTAAAAATAAAAACAGCAGAAAGAAGTAAGGAATGTCTTAAAGCATGAAGGAAATACTAATAATATTTCTGAGCAATGCTTAAAGGTGTTTGCTTACAATGGAGGACTTTCGTCCTGTGCACTGTTTATTCCATGAACCTCAAGCAGCTTGTTGTTGCTCTCTGATGCGTCCATGTTGTTGCTTGTGTGGTGCCACAAAATCATTATTATGGATAATTGATAGTTTAATGCAGGTGAAATCGGCTGTTCTCATGAATTGCTGGAGATGCTGTTTTCTAAAATATTTCTGATGCAATTTCTGTTAATTGTAAAAAAGAGGGCAACTCCCTTGTCGCGAACGGCAGAAGAATTGCCTCACACAATATGCGTGAACAGCAAATCCCAAAGTTTATTGATAGCTCACACATATTTATATTGGTGTTAATGAAGCTTATACATATTGCAAAAGCTGAGCTTATTATTGGTTAAAGCACACTTAGATCAACCACACCTACTTCTATGCTCTAATGATTATTTTGTTTCTATGTTTACATTCTTATAGCTACTCTACCTAGGCTATCTTCATTTTCTGGCAAACGATTTTCTCCCCCATCTTCCTGTTTCAGCGAAGGTCACCATGACCTCTGTCAGTGATTGGACACTTATTGCTTAATCCCCAGCTTGTTTCCCCTATCCTTATCCAACGGTATCACATCGAAGTGGCCCTTCTCAGCTAGCCAATTATCCACAAAGCTCTCCACACTCCCTCATGTTCTTTTGGGTTTGTAAAGTCTTACTTGGAGAAGAAGGTTGAATGGAATGTTCACTATGGAACAATGCTAGCCAGAGAAAATGAACAGTAACTATTGAGAGCTCTGGTCAGGGTGTGCTGTTATTCAGTATTTTTCAAAAAATGAATTTAAATTGTCTTCTGTATTTCTCATTCATCCACTGCCTCCAGCAATATTGTTTTGCATTTAGTTGGTAAGATAAGATGCCAAAGGTTTTTAGATAAATAGGTAGCCTTTACTTTAAATAATGCTCTAAATCTGAGATGATAACTTGTCTATTAAAATATCAGTGACATCACATTTAGTTAATAGGTAGGAAAGTTTAAAGATGATTGGAGTGTGCATAAACTTTCCTATCTGTTAATTAATTTTTTTCACGATGTCACAAATGTCAAATATGAAACCTTAAGCTACAGTGCTGCTTTCTAATGCAATATGTTCCCCTTGTGACTGCAAGTATGGGATAAAAGGATTTGCTTTTCATCATAGGCCAAATTAAATTTTAATTGCTTGTGAAAATACAAATGTCAAAAGCAAATCTTCAACCTTAGATTATGATCCTTTGTCACAGATGTTATGTCCCCATTTAAAAGTAAAATAAGTGTTTTCTTCACTTGAAGTATGTTTTCCACAGAATGTCCTAAAGTTCTATTTCAAAACACTGGGCTGTGATATGTATGTGATGTGTGTTGTTGATAGCAGAGGATAATCTCAATTTGTTTGTGGTATCAGCAACTGTTATCCTTAATATGTCAGGTTTTTGATGTCCTATCAATATGCCAGGACATCAAATGGAGCATGAGGTATAGCTGCTGAAATGACACAGTGTGCACAGAGCCCCCAAGCACCAGGAGGCAAAGGAGAATTGTCTTACCAGATATAAATTAATGAAACTTGAGTCCTTACTGAGGAATTAAGGAATGGACCCAAAGATTTTTTGCTTAATTATAATTGTTACTTATTTCCTGTTATTGCAAGCTGTCTTAAGCAGAAATGCTGGTTCCAAACCACAGGTTCTGAGAGGGTGATCTGCTTGAGCTGTCAGTGTGTGCTGGGACCCCAAACCCTGCCCTGGGCTGAGACCAGCCCCCTCTGCCCCTCAGTGATTCCCCACCTGCAGAGCTGCCCCAGCCTGGGCCAGCTCAGGAGGGACCTGGAGCTGCTCAGAGAGCCCAGGGGAGGCTCCAGGATGAGCAGAGGGATGGAGCAGCTCTGCTGGGAGGAAAGGCTGGCACAGCTGGCATTGCTCACCTGCACAGGAGAAGCTTTGGCTGAGCTCAGGGTGGCCTTGCAGGGCCTGAAGGAGCCCCAGGAAAGATGGAGAGAGACAATTGCAAGGGCTGGAGGGACAGGAGCCAGGGAATGGCTGCCAGTGCCAGAGGGCAGGGCTGGATGGGATCTTGGCAATGAGGAATTGTTCCCTGGCAGGGTGGGCAGGCCCTGGCACAGGGTGCCCAGAGCAGCTGGGGCTGCCCCTGGATCCCTGGCAGTGCCCAAGGCCAGGTTGGACATTGGAGCAGCCTGGGACAGTGGAAGGGGTCCCTGCCATGGCAGGGGTGGCACTGGATGAGCTTCAAAGGCCTCCCAACCCAAACCATTTTGTAATTCTCCATAAAATACAACTCAGTCACTCTTTCATACCAGAAACTGCTGGTTCCTTATGATTCCACCAAGAATGTCACCAAAATGTCATATTTAAAATGCTGTTTCTTGCAAGTAAAGCAGTTAAGAACAAGAGAGATTAACTTAGACCCTTTCAGGTACTGGGAATTCCTGATCCAGCACTGAACAAGGCTTTGCTCAGGGCACAGCCTTCTGTGCAGATTCTGACCATGAAGGGGACCTGCCTTTTCCCTCTTCAGAGATTGGGTGTGGGTTTTGTTGATAGGAAAGAACTCATTTATCATTTGTTCTTTCACACAACAATCATGGTCACATAACTATTTGCTGAAATCTGATAAAGGCAAAAGCTACAAGTTGTGTTATTGCTGGAACAGTGAGAGCAGTGTACAGAGACTCCTCTATTAATGCTGACCTTTGCTGTGCACTGCTCCTTGGACTGGGATCACTACAGCAGCTATGACTTTTGTGAATTGAAGTAAATAGGGAATATTATTTTTAAGTCTTTGGAAAAACAGACACGAACATAATGATTTCGTTTCATTCAATTATCATTCAAATATGGCATGTAATTGTAAAATGTAGGGAACTATGAAAGTGGAAATTTATAATGATGCAGTCTTAATTTTATTAATTTAATCCATAAAGCAGATATTACACTGAGACAGACATCAAATTAAAACTCTCAGACTCTAATTAGCTTTAGAAGTCTCTTATGTCTAATTTATATGGCTGTCATAATTAATTTAAAAACTGACTTCAACCTGGTCATGATGTAGAAAACTCCATTCAGTGGCAGCCATTAAAGAAATATTAAGTGTGATCTTGTTTTTTAACCTTGCTTTAATTTACTGTACTATGTCCAGTTGGCTTACATGAGTTGGACCATATTAAAGTCCTTTATAGAAGAAAGAGATCTTGGAAAGTGGATCACACCACAGACTATAAGGATTGCTTGGCCAGTCATGCAGAAGGAATGTATTGAAGTAGAGAATAAAATGTCCTTTGCATGACACCACGAAGTCATCATTTTTGAACTTGTGAAGATACATTTGTGCTCTTTTGCTTAAAGGGATGCAGGAGCAGGATTTCTGTGTCTGTGGACCAGATTCAGTTTTTGATCCAAGGATCACAGAAACTTGTGTGGAATTATCAGCTGTTGTATAGTGCTTAAAGCTCTCTTGATGTGCAGAGTTCTCATTCTGTGCATGCCCTAAATGCAGCAGCTTTTGAGCAGTTCAGTGCCCATCATGCAAAAATTTAATCCAAATTCTAGAATCCATTAATTATTCCACCTAGCCTCCCAGTACAGCCCAGTTCAATAGGTATTCTCTGGCTAAGCCCTGTTGATGAGGCATAAGAAAAATTATTTATGGGTTCTTTGTATTAATGGCTTGTGGAGGAATAAGTTGCAGCAGCCAACTGTTAAATTTTCCAGTTAGGTAATTCTATAATGCCATAGGTAGATTAATCATCCAGAAAATTGGAAGTGGGTGTTTTGTTTATTGGCATTTGGACAATGCTCCCAGGGATGCCCAGGATGGGGTTGTTGGGGTGTCTGTGCAGGGACAGGAGCTGGATCAAAGATCCCTGTGGCTCCCTTCCAATTTGGGCTATTTGGTGAAGTCAGGGTGAGAAGGCAACAGGGGCTAAGTGCCCAGGGTTAGTGCTGCATTCAGGGGACAGCAGGGTGGGCAGAGCCTGTTTGAGTAACCTAATTGTGAGCTCTGAGCACAGGAGCCTGGCTGTGCTTGGACACCTGTCTTGGTGGCTCCAGCTTGGCTTTGTGTTGACTTCTTGCTGTCTCTTGCCTTTGTATATGTTCCTGGGGGTGTGTGCCATCAAGAGCAGTCCTTTTCTCCATGGAATTTTATTGAAATAAACATATAGGAATCTGTTCCTTAAAAGTTTTAGGTAGATAGATATAGAATTCAGTTGTACCTAAATCTAGTCAGAGATTTGAGGCTTTGAAATTTGCACATACAACCTGATTAATCCAGCCCTTAAAGAGTCCTGTTAGGCTGCTTTAAATTCTGCCCTCAAGTGATGTGAAGCTGCATCAAATATCTCCAGCTACTTCCAAATGGAAAAGTTAGGAAAGAATAATTGGTGAATTATTGCTTTGTTGCTTGCTAGAGTCTCTATAAGTAGTTGTGTTGAATTCTCTAGCAGTTTCAGAATGTCTTTCCTTTGTTTATATAATCTTTAAAATACTATTAAGGTGAAGTTGAGGCAAGTATTTGGAAATTTAGGTTTATATTTAGATTAGGATACTTATCTGCATCCTGGTTTCTTTTTTCTGATCCACCAGAAAGCAAGAATTAAATCTGTCTGGTCTGACCTTATTACAGTCTTTCTATAATGTATGAATCTTTAAAAACTGGAAAAATCCTTTTAATCCTGTGCTTAAATGAAAAAAAACCTCTCATTTTGAGAGAGGCTGTATAACAGTGGATTAGGTAATTGTGTGAAAACGAGTTTAGAAAAGCCAAGGCAACATAAAGACAGTCATATAAGACTAATTATCACTTCTTTGGCGTATGATAGCTGTCACATTTTTCCACTGAAAATATGGATACTAAGCATCAGAATAAAAGGGAAGGGAAAAACAACTGCAGAAGCATGTAAAAGCTGTATTCTTCCTTGCTAGATGCAATAAAGAGCTGGCATATGAGGAGCCATTCATCGTGGAAATGAATGGAGTAATTTGTTAAACTTATTTCACAGATGTGAAAAGAAGTTTAACTGTCTTCATTTAAGTTTATATGGGCTTTTTCAACTTCCCATGTTTTCACTGAAATTGCTTCCCTTCAGACTGAGGGGGGAAAAAACCCACCATATTTATTTTTAGATCTATTGCAGCTGACTTGGTTTTTGATGGAATAGTTAATTTGGATCAATTTATGGTGACACAGCATCTGACTTGAGTTGAAAGAGGGAGGTGATTTTGTTGGTGCCTGGCAATTCAGGTAACATGACAAAAACATTGTCCCTAATAGCTGGTGTGAATAAAAGTTGACTCCTTAAAACTTTCTATCCAGTTTATAGTCGTTTATAGTCTTGACTGTTACTTATAGTTGACTGTTTTTTTTCAAAAATTGGCAAATATGGACAAATTTCTTCCGAGTATAAAATGGGTTTTTTTTTTCTTACCCACATTACCTTGAATGCAGTAAGAAAACACCTTGAGAGAAGGAATAGTTAAGGGGACTTGCACTTAATGATTTTTATTTATTTTTAAGGAGATATCAGTGACCAAGTTCATACTGTTGTGAGAAACATTTAAAAATTAAGACTTTTTTCTCTGTGGAGGATGCCTTTTGGCCAAGCCAGTGTGACATGTTTCCCTCTCACCTGTAGCTGTCTTTTAGAAAGGGCAAAGAAAAGCTTAAAATATCTTGTCATATAAAGAGCCATGTTGCTTCCCTTACCTCTCTGATTTAAAATTCATGCTTCTTCATGGCAGTCTTAAAATGCTTTTCAAGGCTGGTTCAAATCATATTCTTCCTACACCTTTTAATCTATTATTGCCACTCAGCTTATCACTCTGCCAAGCTGAGCTCGCTCTCCAAGTCTCAGAACTCATTCCAAATGTCAAGAACCTTTCCCTAGAACAAGTCTGTTATGCTTAGAACACAATAAAAACACTGCCATCCTCTAATTTTTCCAAGAGTTCCACAGAGAAATTCAAAATGTTTACTGGGGAAATGATCTATGACCTATAATGAGTCTGGTTTTTCTCCTTTGGTTATCCAGGGGAAGCATGAAAAGCTTGCATCAGGAGGAAATGCCTAACACCAGGAAAAAATTCTACAGGAATTCAGGGTATGATTATTTTTACAGAATACTAGGGGCACAAATCCTAATTTCAGAAACTGATATTTTTCAAATATTGTAGATCCAGGTGAGGAGCTCATTCAAGCTGGTGGAGGATTCATAGAACCAGTGAGGTTGGAAAATCCCTGCCAGCCCACGGAGTCCCAGCTGTGCCCAATGCCCACCTTGTCCCCAGCCCAGAGCCCTGAGTGCCACCTCCAGCCCTTCCTGGGACACCTGCAGGGATGGGCACTCCAAAGCTCCCTGGGCAGCCCCTGCCAAGGCCTGAGCAGCCTTTCCATGGGGAAATTCCTGCTGGTGCCCACCCTGTGCCCAGCCTGAGGCCGTTCCCCCTGCTCCTGTCCCTGTCCCTGGGAGCACAGCCCGACCCCCCGGCTGTCCCCTCCTGGCAGGGAGTTGTGCAGAGCCACAAGGGCCCCCCTGAGCCTCCTTTGCTCCAGGCTCAGCCCCTGCCCAGCTCCCTCAGGCCCTGCTGGGGCTCCAGCCCCTTCCCCAGCTCCGTTCCCTGCCCTGGACACGCTCCAGCCCCTGCAGGGCTCTGGTGGCCATGACAGGCCCAGCAGTGGCCGCAGGCCTCGAGGTCCCTCAGCGGGGCCAGCCCAGGGGCCGGGCCCTGCCCTGGGCCTGCTGCCACCCCAGGGCTGGCACAGCCCAGGTGCCACTGGCCTCTGGCACTGCTGCCTTTGTGCCCAGCCCTGTCCCCAGCACCCCCAGGGCCTTTGCCACCAGCAGCTTTCCAGCCCCTCTTTGCCAGCCCAGCTCCATGGGGTTGGGGTGAGCCCAGGGCAGGACCTGGCACTTGGCCCTGCTGTCCCTCAGCCCATGGATCCAGCCTGGCCAGATCCCTCTGCAGAGCCTTCCTGCCCTCCAGCAGATCCACATTCCCACCCAACCTGGTGTTATCCACAAACTGCCTGAGGATGGCCCCAGTTCCCTCATCCAGATCATCCATAAAGACCCTGAACAGGACTGGTCCAGTAGTGGTCCCTGGAAAACCTCATTGGGTGCCAGGAGGATGTGGAACCACCCCACCATCACTGGTGTAATTATAATGGAACTTCCCCAGCATATCAGCAGTAAGACTCAGGTTGCTGCAGCACAGCAGGCAGTGAGGTTTAGGAAGTGCACAGGGAATGCATTTTTTCCACCATAAGAGCAGAAGTGCATATGTTTCTTTGTAGTTGCTGGAAACAGGAGGGATGATCTGAGTAACTTAGCAGTGGGAGGGATAAAGGAAACAAACTATGACTGTTGCAGTTAGCAGAGGAGTGGAATTTGAAATGCTGATGGTAAATAAATGAATCATTAGGAAGTAATGAACCTTGTTAATTTATTCCTACAACATGATTTCATAAGTTTTGATGTTTTAGTCCTAAAACACACAGAAACCTGCAGCTCATTATTTTATCAGTGACACGACCTCTCAAGACTATTGGTGTTTCAGAGCTGGGTACCACTTCAATCACACAGGGAAATGCTGTAGGTAGCACATATAAAATTCCTTTGGTGTGCCCCTGTGACTCTGGAGTGCAGTGGAACTGGCAGCCTGCATTGTTACACTTGTCATGATGTACATGAGAAGTGTTCTGTGCAGGATCATGGGGGGGTCATGGCATTTGCAACCAAAAAAAGCAACTGGAGAGAAGAATGAAACCCCACATGTGAAAGCTCTTAGAGGAAAGGAGTTTTGCAAGTCTCCATGAAGCCATTATAACTGAAGTCTAAAGTTAGCATTAAAGATAATAATGTAAAAGCAAGTCTCTAGTGCTTATTCAGAGAATTTAAAAAGGATGTATTATATCTCTAGCTATAGCCAGCTGTTGCCATGCATAGTCCAGGCACACTTTTGAATTTAGGGTTTTTTAAATTGTTTTTTAATTTAAAGAGATGTGAATACTGAAATGTTTAGCCTGTCTTTTCATAACGGTTTTGAATAAGGTAAAATAAGGGCAGAGAAACACCTTACAGAGAAAACTGGTGGGAAAAAGGATGGACTTCAGTGGTTGGGCTAAACCTGCCTCACCATGGCTCCTTTTAGACACAGGTCAGAGTGAAAAATTGAAAGACTATTCTTTCTGTGTTAGTGGTTTGATAACCTGCCTAAAGAGCAGTGATATTTAGCACAGAACTTCATATAGGATCATATAGAAGCTGTGGCTGCCCCTGGATTCCCAGAAGTCTCCAAGGCCAGGCTGGACAGGGCTTGGAGACCGTGGGATGGTGTAGGGGGATAGAATATGAGAAAATAAAGATAGTGTAGAAAGTCATCTTACCCCTAAGGAGTTGCAGCTGGGCCAATTATCAGAGATTAGGAACAGGCCTGACTGTAACAGGCCCCAGCTGTAAGCAATGAGAACAAGAGTGCTATAAAAGAGTAGGGTGGGTGGGTGAGAAGGGGACTGGAGTTAGTTGGGTGTTTTGTGATGAAGAGTCCGTGCTGTGAGGAGATGCCCATGAGAAACACCAAGAAGGTATGGAACTTTTGTGATAAGGAGACAACAGGGTGGTGGGAAGGTGGAAGGTGTCCCTGCCCATGGCAGGGGTGGCACTGGATGAGCTTTAAGGTCCCTTCCAACCCAATCCATTCTGTGATTCTGGGTATTTCCTTCACTTCTGTTCAAGGAGATGCTTTAAAGCTGCTGTAAAAGGCACACACTTTTCCTCAGCCAAATTTGTCTACCTGTAGCACTTCAGAAAACCTCTGCAGTGTTGTGAATCCATTAGAGGAGTGCTAAGGAATAGGAAATAATTTCACATTGCCTCAGGTTGAAACATCTGGTTCAAGTGCAAATTGCATTTGTGTTGTCTTACAGCTCCCAGGAGCAGCACGTGGGGGAGGGGAAAGTCTGGCACACTTTTCCTAAAATTAATTTCCATTTTGAGTTTTTACAGAGCAGTTCTGAGTTCACAGCTCCTCTCCACAGTCCAGTGCACAGCCTGGAAGGTTTTGTTTGCAAAGCTTTGTTTGCAGCTGCCTTTGGCAGTGAGTGTGACCTTGTGTCCTTGGCAGGATCTGGAGATGTTTGGCTTGTGGAGTTCTGCTGTCCCTCACTGAGCTCCTTCCTTGTCAGTTCACTGACAGGACATGGGTGCTTTGCTAAATTGATCAGAAACCTGCATGAATGTTGTAGATTCAAAAAGTTCCTTCTTAAAAAAAACCCCAAAAACCCAGAAAACAAAAAAACCCAAATAAAGTATTTTTGGGAATACAATGAATTTGAGAGCAATGATTCAAATAGTGTTTTTTGTCTACCTCCTAGACTGCAGTAATAGATAATTTCTGCTCTGCACTCTTTGAAAGAGTTCTAAGTTGTAAAAAAAGTCAAAGCAATTAAATGTGTTGTTCCTTTTTCTTCATTACCTTAAGAGACTATGACTATTTATTAAAAAAACCCACAAATCTATTTTTAACTAACAACTTTGTTGATGTGGGTTGAGGCCAGTGTTGGGCATTTCTTTTTAAGAGGCAATTTAAAAATTAAGAACAAAATCATGCTTAGAGGCACATCTTGCAGGTTAATACTTAATATTTCCAGCTTAATTTTAAAATGGCATTGTCTGGTTAAAGTGTAGGGATTCAAATTTTAATTTTTTAAACATTTTTTATTGTAACTTGATATTCCTCAGTGGTGTTTTGGTTGTTTTAATAAACAAACAAGTTTTTCACTAGACTTCAATCAAAATATGAAGGCACCAGGAATCAAAGACCACTAATAAAGACCTAAATCTGTATTCATATAAATAAGTCTGCATGAATTTAGGAAATAGAACAACCAGGATCAAAAAGTGTTTTCTCTTACAAAAATTTCAGTTTCTTAAGGATGCTGTAAAGGATTCCCCAAGCCATGACCTATTACTATGAAATATCTTCCCCTAGCATTATTTGCCATAGGTTTTAGTGCTATCTCATGTAACTTTTCACCCAGTCTATAGCATCTGTGTTTGGTTTATATATATATATATCTATATATGTACATATCTATCTATATCTATGTATATATCTTTGTTGGTGCTCTTTTGCCTGGTGTGAATGCCATCAGGCTTCTCTTGTCAGGGACTGTTATTTAGGGACAATTACAATCTAATTCTTTTCATCCACGTAATATTTGCACAAAAAAAAAATCTAGGATAAAGCAATAACACAGATACACACAGAGAATAAGCCTATTTTGGGTATCCTGTATTTAAAACCCCAACAGCACAACATAGGGAACTCTAGGTGTGCCTTGTCTTTTGACTTGTTGCTTTCAGGCCAAAATTAGGTTGTCTTTGAATATTACTGGCAAATGATTATTATTGTGAATTATCTCCTTATGCTTACCAGACTTAGAGAATCAAAAGAGAGATAATTTAGTGTTTAAGAATATAGTGCTCAATTCCCTTTGGAATGCTTCAGAAATTAAAGAAATTAAGAATTAATGTAAGAATCAAGTAGAGATAGAAAGGAGTGGTTAAGAATGCAAAAGTAGCTAAAAATTATCTTAAATATACTCTGCTCTACCCTGCATGAGGTTTTTTTGGGTGTGTGTTTTCAACTTTTTAAAAATTACTTTTGGGTTTTGTTTTCCTTGTTTTTTAAGTTGTGGGTTTTTAAAATCTTGCTGTCTTGCTTTTGCACATCTGTCTGGACTCTAAAGTGTTCATGCTGATGCTTCAATAACTGCTGGCTCTCACTGATTTGAATTCTGTGCCTCTCTGGTTTTATTTTAATGAATAGCCCATGGGCTGTGTGCAAGCCATGTACTCCCAAACAAAACCACTCTTGCCATCTGGGAGGTGTTTTTCTTCTATTGTAGAAGCAGGTTCAGTAGGACTATAATTTTGTTTTCTGCCTACAGTGTTCTTCTTGGCTTCAAGTGGGAACATGGCCTTGTTGTTTAAGTAAGAATTAAATCAGTAGATGGTGCTATGATCTAAGTTTTAGCTTGTTAGTACAAGTCTGGAGAGGCTTGCTGCATGATTTCTTTGCACCTTTGAAAAGGAGACTTATAAATATGTAATCAACATGATGCTATAATTATTTTACATGTTTGACATTTCAAATACTTTAATATGGTCTTTACTCAGAAGGCAATGCTATATTTAGGTTTGGTTCTTGATGAGAATCTACTGGATAAGCAACTGGTGTGATTGTGAAGAAAATGCAGGTTTGATTGTGCCCGCTGTCGCTTTTTCCAGAGCTGTGCATTGGGTTTGCTGTGCTTCCACCCAGCCCATCTCCCAGAGAGAGTGTGTGAGAGAAGGAAATCTCTGTTTCCTGAGGCTGCTCATCTCCTGGAACCCAGGAGTTCTCTGCATGCTCAGTTCCTCTTTCTCCTCTCCTTTTCTCAGAGGGGAAAGGGAAGGAGGGGTTTTTGGAGGTTTGACTGAGGTGTTTGTGCTCCTCAGAGAAGAGGAGCAGCAAATGCAGCCTGTTGCCCAGGGAGGGTTTTGTACCCCCTTACTGTATGATGTGCATGATCTGACCTTAAACCCCATATATTTAAATATATGATGCTGGAAGCAGTGGCAGTGATGAGGCTTCAGTCACCAACTGCAAATGGATCGAGAATTTAGGAAAGCCAGTGGCAAACAGAGGCTGCATCTGGTGAGGAGCCAGACTTTGCTAACAGACTAATCCTGAGTATCTGCTGCCTGTGTAGCATGAGAGCTGTAAAACAGCACAGGTACCATCAAGGAATGGGACATGTAAACTGAAAACCAAATATGCCTGGAGTCTCTGTATTTCTGAAAGTGAAAGCATCCCCTCACTATTTCAGAGACTGTCATGGGAGATCCTGAGCAGGTGCTGTGGGATGTGAATCTTTGTGCAGGGCTGGAAACCCACAGGACAAACTGGGCACTTTATGCTGAGGTCAGGAACATTTCTAGCAAGAGTTTCTGTCAAATTCCAGTGTAACCTCTTTGGATCAATATCTCTCCTCACCTTGTAACTTTGCATGGACCCTGCAGTGCTCCAGCCCCTCTGCAGGCACAAATCAAGCAAAGACCACAATTCCTGTTCTGCCGGTGGTAGAGCTGTGGGAGGGTGTGGGGCTTCCACAAGGCTACAATTTCATAGATGTGCTCCTGCATTGGTGGCATGAGAGATGGAAAGAATTGACTCCCACCTTGTTTTGCATTTCTTAGTCAGTTGCTTTGTCTTTACAGACTTGGTTCTTTCAGGGAGGGGTGGCAGTGATAATTTCTGTAAGCCTCTTTCAAATAAGACTCAGAGCATGGGAACTTTCACATTCATAGCAAACATTAAGTTAAGTTTCACATGTCCTGGTCAATGACACATAATTGTGTAAGTTATTTATGCTGGTATAGTAAGAGTGCTTGCAAAGCAATTTTTATGGAAGAATTGTAATTTAGTATGTCTAAAGACATACTAAGAACTGTAATTTAGTATGTCTTGTTCTAGAATGATCCAAACTTTGTGTTTTTCTCAAAAATAAGCAAACAAACAAAACAGCAACAACAAAAAAAACCCCACCAAAATTAAAACAGAAAACAAGTCAACAAAAAAAAAAACCCCACAAACCAAGAAAAGCATTAAATGCTGCTAGTTCTGGAATGCCATGTTTCTTAATGTAAATTTTGGGTAAAGAATCAGATAAGGAAAGAACCAATCTTTCCTGGTGTGCAGAGCACACGTGGAATATGGTGTCCTGGGCTCCCAGACACAGGACTTGCTTGAACAAGTCCAGAGGAGGCTCCAGGATGAGCAGAGGGATGGAGCAGCTCTGCTGGGAGGAAAGGCTGGCACAGCTGGCATTGCTCACCTGCACAGGAGAAGCTTTGGCTGAGCTCAGGGTGGCCTTGCAGGGCCTGAAGGAGCTGCAGGAAAGATGGAGAGAGACAACTGCCAAGGGCTGGAGGGACAGGAGCCAGGGAATGGCTCCCAGTGCCAGAGGGCAGGGCTGGCTGGGATCTTGGTGTGATAGATGAGTAATGTGATGATTGACTCTCACAATTAACAGACAAACATCATGTTTATAGGCTAAGAAAAGTTTTACAGGTTTGTAGTTCTGTTGTACCCCCTCACGTGGCTATCAAGGGACATCTGGGAGGGCTGCTGGTCACTGTGGTGACATCTGAGCTCCAGTCAGGATTTGGGAAGAGATCTCCTCCACTGGACAGTGAAGAAGGGGTCCATGGACAGAGCTTTGGGAGGGGTTAAAGGGTTAAAAGGCCAAATCTCCATTGTGTGGGTGAGCACAGGGTGGGGAAATCCTCTGCTCCTGGTGCTGGAACCTTTTCTTTATTCAGTGTTCTGTTGTATTCTTTATAAAGTTTCATAAACCTTTCAAAATTATGAAAAGTGAGTAACCATTTCTCACATTGGGAATGAGGAATTGTTCCCTGGCAGGGTGGGCAGGCCCTGGCACAGGTGCCCAGAGCAGCTGGGGCTGCCCCTGGATCCCTGGCAGTGCCCAAGGTCAGGCTGGACACTGGGGCTGGAGCAGCCTGGGACAGTGGAAGGTGTCCCTGCCATGGCAGGGGGTGGAATGAAAACCATTCCAACCTGAACTATTCTGTGATTCTACATCAAAACAATTTTCAGTTCTCTTTGAAGAACAAGTAGGAATGTGGAGCAGTTCAAAGGAAAAGATCAGTGTGTTCCCTGAGCACAGTGGCTGTGTGCTTGAGCAGGGAATGCAGTTTAGAGACCCTTATTTGTGACAGCACTACCGTGACAGTAGCTGCAAGGACACTAAGCAGTTCCTTGTACCTTTGATTATTAAAACATTGCATTTTTATGCTGAGATGTGAATAGCCGTGAATGCAGAACCATTTTACGTGTGGGGGGAGCCTTAATACAGCTCCTAAATGGGCTCTGAAGATCTTATCAAGTGTATGTGGAGTCTCCTCTGTGCCACTTAATTGCTGCAAAGACTTGGGAGGGCCACAAAGCCAGCACACATTATAAAGTACAAGATTATTTTCCCTCAGAAGATCTCCACTTGTGGAAGGATCCTGAAGGGAACATGTGACTTACGCTAATTTTTGCTAAAGAAACAGAGGCTATAGATACAACACAAATGTTATACAAATGCTAACCTGCAAAGGCTAACAGTATGTAATTTGTATTTTGTTTTATTTTATGTTGCTGATAGTTTTTTTATGAGAGTTCCAGATTGCTCCCATGCAAAGATACATTGCAATAACACACAAGTACATTGTATTGTTAGGAAGTGGCTCATTATAACCTCATCTCATCATATAAACCACCATCTCAGGGATGCATTAAAGCACTTAGAATGTGCCTTATGGGCCTGCACAAGAAACAGATTAATGCTTGTGAAATCATATTTTAATTTTTAAATATTCTTTCAAGATGGAAGGAATCCTCTTAGTGCCATGGGTAAGCAATATTTTAAAACTGTGTGATTGTAATGTGGTTATTAATTTAATGTATTATTCTCATACAAAAACACATATTACCCTGAGTCTGGTTTAAAGTGACAATATTGCAGTCACTGAGCATTCCTTTTCTGAGCAAATACAGCAACACAGTCAATTAAAGCCAGGCAATTAGTTTGGTCTACTTTTATGCAGCAACATACATCCTGATGCACTGGAAAGTGCTTAATTGCTCTTAATACACTTGTATTTCATATGACATGGCCAAATGTAATAAACTTTATACACTGGGGGGGAAAAAAGAAAGATAAGGATGAAACCTTTGAGATCATGTGATGTAACTACACAATATACCTCTCCACTCTGTGAAAACAAAAGGAGACTCCTGAAATATATTATCCTAGTTAGAAATGGAATTAAAAATTTAAATAAGCAGTAGGTGCTTTTAAATTCTTCTTTTTATCACCAGAATTATCACTTTTGAATTAGAATAGAGAGCATCAGGCACTAAAGCCCAAAATTCAGTATTTCTTCTGAGCATTCTAGGCTGCTGCAGATAGACAATTACTGCCTCCATTTATTCCAAAGAATAAAGGACAGGAAAAAAATCAAAACAACAACAAAAAAACAAACCAAAAATTTAAAACAAACCAAGAAACCCAACCTTGCAGGAATTTGTAAATGGTTTGCAAATGGTTCAGAGGAAAAAACAGCTGAACTAGAATTTGTAAGAGTTGCAGCTGTTGCCAGGTAAGCAGCCTTTTGCAAGTTATCCATGGAAGGATATGGCCTCAGTTGTCTAGAGCTGTAGGAAAGAATATAATTATAGATAAGATAATATTAAATGCAGAATTAATCTTGCCAGTTAATCCAAGGAATGTAAGAATCTGAGTTCCTTGATTGTATGTTGTTGATCCTGATCAGGATCTTGCTGATCCTGGTTTGTCCTTCTGCTGAACTTCAGGCAAGGAATTGCAGCTGAAGTGAACAATCAATTTTGTAAAGGTGCTACTGAAATTGAAATAGATGTAAGTGATACTTAAACATAATAAAAATTCTCTGTTCCTTCTTCATATTGTCAGATGGCACTCATGAGGGAAATGTTTATTGTACAAACAGCAACTTGTTTACCAATATTTTATAGTTGAACCACTTCTGTTAGGAAAGAGCAAAAATAAATACTTCTGGTATTCTGAGGAAGCTCTTTAGTCACAAATTTCTGCTGAATAAAAGGGAGGTTTTATTTTTTCCTTTTTTTTTCCCTGAAAGACTACAAGAATCTACCTTTTGACTTAGACTTTAAATCTTCATCTTCAAAGAATGATTTAAATAGCATTACTATCAGAAAAGATAGGTTTTTGTGTGTGCCCTCTCCAAACCTCCCTCTCCCTTTCCATTGTCTCTGATGGACAAAGGGAATTGTCCTGGGATAAAGGTGGGACTTGGAGGAGGAACTCTCTGGGTGCTTCATTGTTTTTAGCTCCCTCTACTTCTCTTGCTAACAATTTTATGCAAGGTGCCAGATTTCTGGAAGAATCCAAAGAAAGAAATGATTGGCATCCCTCATCTCTGAAAATTAAGGAAATATTAATGGATCAGTGTAAAGGGTGAGGAATTAAGATCATTAGAATAAGCAGAGCCTGAATGCCACATTTTGTCATTCACGCAATTAAAGAACAGCACTGTAACACTCTTAACAAAAATATTTTCTCTTCTTGTCCTTGCATATATTTTTCAGACTTAATTTCATTATAGGACGAGCTTGACGTATGGAAGTATGAGCTGAAAGGAAGGACAGAATCCATTCCCTGTTCCTTTTGTTTTGAAAAATCTTAAGCTTGTTATTTAAGTGATCACTGAATTCCTTTAGAAGTATGACAAACTTCAGCAATTTCCATCTATTTTCCTAAATTACTGTGTCACTTAGAGCTCTTCACATTACTTGTTAAACACACAAAAAAACCCCTCCTCTTATAGATTCAGTCTATCATGGGCTAAAGGCATAACCAGAGTAATCACACGTTACAGGATTGTAAGAATATTCACATATAGCACATAACTTACAACAGCATCACTTCTTAGTGCCTGTGGGTGTTCAAAACTGAGTAAAATTTCTGCTCTGAAATAGTTGAGGATTCAGATATTTGATCTACATTATAGCAGAAAAGCATTCATTTTCAAGTCATATAAAGGAAACACAAAAGATACATGAAAATTTTTAATACATTATTTTAAAAATTTCATTATTATCTTAGCATACTCTATCTCTATTCAGTTCAAAGCATTAGAAAAGTAAAATCTCTACCTCATATCTGTCACTTGTCATTTAAGAAATATTTTTTTTCCTTCTGTGTAAACTAAGAGTAAATAAATAATGCCTGGCTATTGTATAGCAGATATTTCAGCTGCTCCCAGAGCACAATGAGTAGAAGTTGATTGTCATTACCCCTTTTACAGAAGAAAAATCTTAATCTAAGAATCTGTTTGAACATCAGAAGACACATTTATTTCCACAGCCTGGTTCTCCAGGAGCTGAGCTTTGTTGCTGATTACTTTGAGCATTCAGGGAAGCTCTCAGTACCTTCTTGATTAGGCTTCCCCATTGGTGAAAGACAGAAGGTTTATTGTCAGGAAATGTCAACATCTTTTGTCACAACCATGAGAACGGAATTCTAAGAAATGTGTGAAATTTTGGAGCAATACATATAAATTGCTGGTATTATGCAAACACTTAGTCACTTTTTACAGTGTCATGGCGCCATGAGGAAATTGGATGTAAAAGCCACTGGAGTGGTTTTGGTGCCAGTGCCCAAACCCTGTTAAGAGCTGTTCAGTGCACAACAGACTGACATGCCAAACTCTGGGCACTCTCAGCATTCCTGGCCTCAGTTTGTCAGGCAGGGTGAGTCCTGAGGAATCATCTGAAGCTGAATATCCCCAAAACATTTCTGAGGGACAGAGACAGCATTTCTAGTGCTGGATTGTCGCAGGCAGTAAGATTGGGCTGAGGGGAAGAACTGCCTATGATGCCAGTCACAATTTCCAAAGGCTGAAGCCCTGCCTTCAAGCTGATGTGCAAAATGAGGGAAGAGTTTTGCTTTTATTGCATTTGTAATTTTTCTACATTTTTCTTGATTAAAAGCTTCATTCTGCCAGTGCTTAATCAGTCACACCTTTTTAGTATTCTGTGACTATGCTTCTGAGAATTTTTAAAAGTCCTGAAAGTCTTAATTTAGGCAGTGGATATGCTCAGATACATTGATCTGTGCTGAGGATTGAGGGAAATCATTGTAGGAGTACCAGAAAGTGCAGGGGGATCACCAACAGTCTCTGTTCATTTGTGTCATTTGTCAAAAGACACCAGAGGGCTGTGTAGGAATTTCCTTCAGCTCCAGTGTCCATCCCTCAGGTGGAGTTTTCAGTAATGCAGCTCCTCAGAAATCAGTTCAGTAATTATTTCTGCACATTGATTTAATTTCTCTATCAGCACACCATCATTCTTGCAGGGAGCCCAACTGGCTTCCATTGCAAAATAGCAGATAAATAGGAATAGGTCAATGCTTGTCCATTCCATGTGATGAATATTTTGTTGAAGTCAGTTTATAATAGGGCAGAACAGAATTTCTCTCATTTAGTGTATGGATTATGGTAAATAATTCACTTATTTGCCACTAAGGTGTCCAGAGTATAAACAAGATTAGAAGTAGAAAGAAAAAGCTTGGTAGTATGTCAGAGATCAGCTAAACAACCATACTCTTGAATTATTGATATGGTTTATGTAAAGATGGAACCTGGAAAATGGAAAAGAAAATGCTATTATTTATTTATTCTACTGAAGAGTAGCACATGTAAGTGGAAATACAAGTGGGGTCAGAATTGTAGTTCTATCATCTTTTGTGTTTTAAAAGAATTAAAATTAAACTGACAAATCAAATTTATTGAATGTACTTAAAATTTATAAGAAATATTCTCAGTTAAAAATAATAGTTAATAAGGAGTATTCTCAGTTAAAAAATAATAGTTAATAAGGAGTATTCTCAGTTAAAAAATAATAGTTAATAAGGAGTATTCTCAGTTAAAAAATAATAGTTAATAAGGAGTATTCTCAGTTAAAAAATAATAGTTAATAAGGTGTATTCTCAGTTAAAAAATAATAGTTAATAAGGAGTATTCTCAGTTAAAAATAGTTAATAAGGAGTATTCTCAGTTAAAAAATAATAGTTAATAAGGAGTATTCTCAGTTAAAAAATAATAGTTAATAAGGAGTATTCTCAGTTAAAAAATAATAGTTAATAAGGAGTATTCTCAGTTAAAAAATAATAGTTAATAAGGAGTATTCTCAGTTAAAAAATAATAGTTAATAAGGAGTATTCTCAGTTAAAAAATAATAGTTAATAAGGAGTATTCTCAGTTAAAAATTCTGATGAAGCATCTGTAAATATCTCAATTACACTGATGGGGTCTTGAGGCATTGAATTTCTTTGTATGCTGCTCTAAACCAGAAAATGCAGCTGCCATGCTGTCTGAACATTTTCTAAACATGTATATTTTCATATAATGTATTAGTGTATATTGTATTTTTCTATCTCTCTAAAATACTGACATTGTTGTGGAGAGTGGCTTTTAGTGGTTGAAGAATCTTGATGTGAATTTCTGCTGTGCTGAGGATCCAAAGCTGGGCACAGCACCCAGAGGTGCTTCCAGGGCTGGGCACAGGGCAGGATCCCCCCTGACCTGCTGCCAAGATTCTGCTGTCCCCATGTCCCCAGGGCACTCTGCTGGCTCAGGGACAGCTCTGTGTCCCCAGCACCCCCAGGTCCTTCCCCCAGAGCTGGTCCAGCAGGTCCCCCCAGCCTGTGGTGGTGCTGGGCTTGTTCCTGCCCAGGAGCAGGACCTGCATTTGCCTTGGTTGAACTTGTGATGTTTTTTCCCTGCCCATCTCCCCAAGCTGTTGAGGTCTCTAAAGGGCTGCACAGCCCTTGGAGATGGTCACTTGTCCCAGATTTGTGTCACCAGTGAATTTGCTGAGGAGATGTTGAGGTGTTAGTGGGTCTAGGGTCTGCAAAGAGACATGAGCAGTTGTGGGTTGCTACAAGGTTGTTTATTGCATGAATACATCATGCAATAGTATGAAAGGCAGAGTTCAAGGTGTTAAAGTCCATGCAAAAGCTTTCTGGCATAGAGTCCCAGGCAAGAGCAGCAGCTGCAAGGCTGCTTCTGGTGTGGAGTCCCAGGTTCTGTGCAGGAACAGCAACAGCTCTTCCCTGGCCTAGAGCCCCATGTCCTGATCAACAGGGATGAGTCTGATGTTCTGAGCAGCAGCAGGCACCACAGTCCTGCTCCTCCTCCTCTTCCTCCTCTTTCTCCTCCTCCTCTTCCCTTTTCTTCTTGTGGTTGATGCTGTGGTGGTCGATGATGATGATGGTGAAGATAATCCTTGCACCCAACTATGGGGACTTTTATTTATAAACCATCCAACCAGCTAAAAATACGATTCTAAAACATTCTTTATAGACCAATCTGAACTTGATTCTAATGTGCAAAGGTAGTACAAAAGTAGTGTCAGTTCTTACCTAAAAAGCAATGCATACAATATTATCTATTTACACAAATGTACTGTTTTCTTACTTAAAATTTACATGAATGGTTTAACTATGGGAATAGTTCTATCTATTTCTGCATGTAGTTTTATCTGTTTTACATGAATAAATCTATCTATTCTAGTGGCAAGGTTCTGCTATGATTTTGTTATGTCTAGGACCAAGTTACTAAACTTTAAGCTAGGCCTTAGGGCCTTTGCTGGCTAATACAGTTTCTTAAGGCACTAAAAATGTATCTCTACTTACTTAAGACTTAAACTTACTTAAAACTTAAACCTATACTTCTACTTCATATCTGTGTGGCTTAATATATCTTAATTTCTCTAAAGGCTTTAATTCAACCCCTGTATTTCTTTCTTTCTCTGAAGGATTCAGAGAGGCTTCATCCTACCATTGAGGAATAAGTTAAACAATGCTGGGACCATTATTCAACCTTGGGGGACACCACTGGTGACTGGTCTTGGAGCAGACCCTCTGAGATCTGCTGTTCAATATCATTGCTAAGGCTGCAGATGAAGTTTTTTCTGTGTTTTACCTCTGTGTGTGTGTATCTATATATATTTTTACTGTTAAATAATGAAGGTGGGAAAGGAAGAACTTCAGGAGACAGGTGATACTGTACAGCAAGACTTAAGTTTCCAGTGTGATCATTCTTCTGAATAAACATTTGATATATTCTGTGGTTCATTCACTTCTAGATGTGACTGGACTGACTGTGTGTTTCTGAGCCTAATAAGAGGTTGATGAAAAGATATTTTCACCAGCTGCCCCTCAGGATGGAGTACTTTATGCCTTTTAGTGCAGAGGTCCTGTATCTGACCCTTATGTCTGCTGACCTGCTTGGCTCTCATTATCTTCAGGAGTTTGTAAGGGTAGGTGTTTCACTTGTTGAGTGGTAGGAAGGAGTCAGGCATACAAATAATCTAAATCAGGAGAGCTGTGCCCAGTGGAAATGAGGATATTTGTGTCAGTATGTGTGGATGTGACAGCCTGGTCAGAGAGCCAGAAGATGGGATTTGTTTGCTCACAGTGGGCTTGTGAGACTTTTTAGGGAGTTGTAGAGAAACTATGATAACTTGTTAGCATAAACAACCTGCAGGTGGTGTTTTCCTACTCTGTTTTTCTGTTCTTCTCAAGGACTATTTGTGAGAAAGATGTTTTCTCAATTAGCCAGTCAAGTAGATTGCATTGAACCTATCTATAAAAGAAGGGAATTTTCCTATTTAAACTGCTGTTGTGCAAACCAGCCTTCTGGTGAATCTGTGTCATTTCTTGCTCAAAGGTGACAAATATGTTACGGGGTTGTACCATGTGGTTGAAAGAGAGTGTGTTTATTACCATATTTTAAAGAGAATTCTTCAGCTGCTGTTCTAGGCTGTGGGCAATAAATCAATAACACAATGGCTGATGACACAAAAACTGCCATGGTGTCAACTTCTCTTGAGCTTCAGGGTTGGTTGGATTTAAGAACTTTAGTTTCCTTACATGTTTTCATCTTTGGCTCCTTTTTTAATTAACAAAGTTAACTTTATCCAAGTGCTTAATCTGAGATTTCTTTGGTATTTTCTTCTCCCTTCAACCTATTCCTCACTTCAGCTTGTCCTGTGCAGACTATCAGCGATCATGATTTGTTTTCTGTTCCCATTATTTATTTCAAAATGGTACATTAAATGTGCAATTCACATGTGTATACTTTGTATTTTTCCTGTCCTTTTGGTCTTGTTGCTAAAGGGCTCTGTCAGCAGAAATATGACTGATAGAGGAGATAGATCCATTCACTGTTACTAATGGTGTAAATGTTACACTATTTTGTCAACAGAGCTCTATTGTTGAGAGCAATTTCTCTCACTGTGTCAATATAGATGCCATGCTGTGTTGATATTAATGGATCTGCCAGGAAAGGCATTTAATTAATCAGTTCCCAGAGTAAACTCTGTCAACTTTAATTTCCTAGCTAACAGTAATGCTTGGACCAGCATGGTGGGTCAGTCAACAAATGTTGTAGTTAGTTAGATTCATCTTGGAAAAGCCTTGGTTCAGGACCTCAAAATGGTGCTGAGGTCAGCAATTTGTTTCTTTCTTTCTATGACCGTGTTTCAGCAGTCTGACAGCTCTGACATTTGTGCAAGGAAAGAAAAGAGTGGTCTGCAGTGTTCCAGCAGGCCAGAGCAGCCTCTGCCACTCTCTGGAGGAAAACTAGGAGTACATTCAGTCACCCGTAGATCAGGAAGTTTTACTGTTCAGTGTAAAAGGACTGTTAATGGCAAATAAGCTTTGTATTTACCTAATCTGGGGTGTGTGTGTGTGGTAGCTATGTGCCTGTAAAGTATTTGAAATCCTTCTGCTTTCTTCTCAAAATTCTGAATTTACTAAATTTCAATCTTATCTATCAGGACAGCCAGGTTGATGGAACAGCACGAAGATGATATTCATGTGCACAGTCTTTATCATTCAAAACATCTTATTGTATTGTCAAGTGAGGAAACAACCTCATTATTCAAGCATGTTTTATTTTGGCTGTCAAGTCTCCAGAAAATTAATATTTCTTGAGATAAAACTAATATCTTAAATATTTGTCCTTGACATGTTTTTACCCCGACTCACAATGATATACCTTTTAGTGTAATTTATACAAACACTAACTAGGCTTTTTAAACCCTTAGAATTTTAACATTGTCACTATCTGTTATATATGGTTATTTACTCTTGGGTACTGATGAATGGTTTTGCATTTTGTCTTTGTCATAGCTAACAGGACTTTTCTATTTGATTATCAGTTGATTTGGCATGGTAACATCTCAGCTCTGACTAAATTCCTGTGCTATTGGAAAGGGGAAAAAGGGGCTGGAAGCCAATATGTTAATTTTATAATTTAAGATTTTTACTCTTTTTGAAAGCTATTTAATGCTATGGTAAAGCATACATGCTTTGGGCTTGCCTTTATGACTTCTTTTAGAAGTAAAACAATCAGAATACCTGTCCTGTTAGAATTTAGTTGAAAACCAAACCCAAATTAACAAAAAAATCTTCCCTCCCAAAAGACCAAATAAATTTCTTAAGTCTTATTTGTCTATTTTTAATATCAAAAGCCTTTTCCAGAGAGTGCAAGTGGCCAATTCTCTTACAAGTGCAGCAGTGGACATGCTCATGGAACCTGGGGTCATGACTGTTCTACTAAAATCTACTGTAAAGTACATTTTGCCCACCAAATGAAGTAATAAATGAAATTCTCTGTCTCTTGGCCTCTATTCCCTCCAACAAGTACATTATTTATTGACAGGAAAACTGAGCTAAATGCATTTTATCTGCAGAATTACGGATGGGCATTGTTAAATTGCAGTGTTTTTTTAGCAAATTGAATTAAAGGGCTCACTATCGTTTGTATTGATGGAAAGTAATAAGAACTTTAATAAAACTGCTTTGTTACCAGAGGAAAGTAAGGTATTTCCTGAAAAATGTGTTTTATTGACAGAGGAGAAATACGATCTTGGAGGAAAGTGCAGGTCAACAGAGTATTGTGCAAACCTTGAAAATTCTCTCTGGTGAAAAATTGCACCTTTGGTTCTACTTCCACTTGTTAAAGGACTGTGCTGGATGTGATGATTTCACCCAACAAAAGGGGTGCCACACTCAGGTGACACTAATAGGTGTCATTCCCTTGAAGCCAGTGGAGCCAAGCTGGCTTAGAGTGGATAAATATTTGTCAAGTTGAGCTTATGAAGATCTAAAGTTTTGTATTTCTATAATAGCCTTTTCTTTTTTTGGAAGGTGAAGGGCAATTTAGGAGACTAGGATGAAAATACTACACTGTGTCTGCCTCTGTGTGGTGTTAAGATTTTGTTGTGTAGCTTAGTTTAATTCACCTCTAATTCTGAACTAGGATGGTCTAATTATAACAACTTAAATGTTATTACACTAAAAATTGGGCACTAAAAATATGTTGGATGACTGTTTTCTCATATAATCCATTGTGAAGGTTTAATATTGAATTCATGTTTGCCCACTGTGTCTCAGCAAAGAGAGCACACTTTAGAATGGAATGAAAATCTCCAGCAGAAGTGCTGCACCACTATTACATTTTTCTTCAAATGTGTGTATCTAAGATATACATTCTCAGAACCATAAAAGGTTACTGTCCCAGTGTATTAGGTAGTGATCCAACTCATGTATTAAAATAACAGCACTATTATAGAGTTGAACTAAGGTGGGTCATTTTGGTCTCTTAATCTTTTGATTGCAGTTCTTCTCTTGCATCCTCGAAATCCTTCAGGGACTTCATTGTTCTGCTTTCAGAAACCAGGACAAATGTGTTATAAAAATCTTCAGCTGGAAATACTGAAATGGAAACCCTGTTAATGTACTATGAAATGGAGATGAAGATAAGGTGATGGAGAGGAGTGTTGATGAATATACTGTTGGGATTGAATGCTTGTGAACTCAATATTTTTTTGCATTTCTGTTTCTAATGAAGTTCAAATTTTCATTTTACAAGCATCCATGCAATTATAGCAGTTAAGCTTGAAGCATTAGAAGAATTGTTCTGGGGAACTGGTGGAAAGATAGTTTTTCCAAGGAACTCTGCAATCTAATCTCATCTGGGCAACCAAGTGGCTTGTTGAGTACAGTTTAGTAGCCCCTTCACCCTTTGCAGAACAGAGTAGACTTCATGAGCAATAAATTTGTTGCAGATAAAGGTACTTAAGGGTGGGGACTGAATTACTGGATGTGAGGATTGAAAACAGTTAGAAGTCACTTAAAATGTTTAAGTTTTACAACCACCATTGGACAGTCTTCTCAGTTAGAAAGTAAGTTTTCCTTTGGAAGTAGCAAGAACATCTCCTTAATTTTCAGATATCCCAACAGATTAGATATTGCAGTATGTTCTGTTCTATTAACATTTTTTTATAATGCATTTAAGACTTGTTGTTAGGGCATGTGGAAAAAAAACAATTGTAATAGGAAATGGGAATCAAAATGAAAATTCCACTGGATACATCCAATGTCTATTGCCTGTTGTGAGCCCATCAGTAACTGCAGCAGTGCCTCTGGGGTAAAGTACTTGAGAACGAGGGGAAAAATGCTGCAGAAGTGAAGCTGGAGAAAGGAGTGACAACTTGTGAGGGGAGCAGCTCTGCAAAGGGCAGGGCAGGAGCTGCTCCAGGTGCTGGAGCTGAGGTTCCCCAGAGCCTGGGGTGCAGGACCAGAGATCATCCCCCTGCAGCCCTGGGGAACAGCATGGAGCAGAGATCATCCCCCTGCAGCCCTGGGGAACAGCAGGGACCAGAGATCATCCCCCTGCAGCCCTGGGGAACAGCAGGGACCAGAGATCATCCCCTGCAGCCCCTGGAGGGCCCACGTGGGAGCAGGGGGTGCCTGGAGGAGGCTGTGACCTTGGGATAAGGGCTCAAGTTAGGGAAGTTCATGTAGGATCACCTCCCATGGGAATGACCCCACTGTGGAGCAGAGGAAGAGTGTGAGGAGCACTCCCCATAAGGAGGAAGGAGCAGCAGAGGCAACATGGGCTGAGCTTACCACAGTCCCCATTCTCCATCCCCCTGTGCCACTGCTGGGGAGGAGGCAGAGAACTCAAGGGCAAAGCTGATCCCAGGAAAAGGGAAGGGTAGGTGCAAGGTGTTTCAAGATTTAGTTTTATTTCTCATTTTCCTTCAAGCCCCACCTTGAATGCTGGGTTCAGTTTTGGCCCCTTCATGTCAGAGAGAGAGATGGAGAGGCTGGAGCGTATCTAGGGCTGGGGAAGGGGCTGGAGCCCCAGCAGGGCCTGAGGGAGCTGGGAAGGGGCTGAGCCTGGAGCAAAGGAGGCTCAGGGGGGCCCTTGTGGCTCTGCACAACTCCCTGCCAGGAGGGGACAGCCGGGGGGTCGGGCTGTGCTCCCAGGGACAAGGCACAAGAGAAGCCTCAAGCTGTGCTGGGGGGGCTGAAAATTGGATATTGGGAGACATTTCTCCAGGGAAGGGGTGGTCAAGCTTTGGAACAGGCTGCCTAGGGAGCTGATGGAGTCACCATCCCTGGAGGTGTTCAAAAAACTTGTGGATGTGGCACTTAAGGACGTGGTTTAGTGTGGTGAACATGGTGCTGCTGCTGGTTACCAGTTGGCTTTGATGATCTTGGAGGCCTTTTCCAACCTCAATGATTTTATGAATCTATGATTCTACTGTGATTTAATTAAATTACTTTTCACCTAGTTGAGTCTATTTTCCTTGGGGCAGTTACTGGGGAGTGATCTTTCCCCATCATGATTTTGGCTCATGAGGTTTTAGGTATATTTTCTCTCCCCATCCAGCTGAGGAGGGCAGCAACACCTGGCTGGGCACCTGGCATTCAGCCAGAGTCAACCTACCACAAAGAAAGCTCCTAGAAAATTAAAATTTTCTTTTTGTGTTTTCATATAATACTATAATACTGTAGAGCGAGTCATATAATTATTGTGTTATACTGGTTTTGTGAAAAGATTTAAGTCTAGAGAAAGAAGTCAGAGTTGCATTTGGATGCCATATTATGAACCAATTAAATTGGGTGATTAGAAAGTGAGAATAAATTGGTTTGTTAATGTGTGTCTGTGGAGGGAGTACTTTGCCTGTTGCATATTGCAGTGGACATCCAAACAGCTACCCAAAACCTACAAGCTTTAATTCATAACAGCTTTCCAAATGACTTGCTCAGTGCTGTGTCAAGACCACAGTGGTAATGATGCCTCATGCTGCTCCTAAGCAGTGGTTAAAGGCAGTGTTTAAATGACCATATTGAGTGCTACTGAAAATCAGCATCACGTGGGTGGCAGTTCCAAAAGCTCTCAGTGCACCAAAGCCTTCAGCAGCGCTCACCCTCTGCAGGACCAGCTCTTACCTTCTGCTCAGAATGGGAAATTAGTGTGGCTATAAACCTTTAATCTTGTTTAATTCCTTAGAAATAAAACCACAAAGCCACAACAATTAAAAGTAGAAATGGCTGAAAGCCATGATTATGCAAATCCCCTTAGGTGTCATGTTAAAATTTACCTAAAGACTGCCAGAAGTGGGAAGAGAGAGGATTCCAGGAGGAACCCAGAAAGGATTTCCTTAGCCAGTAGCCATGACTGAGTTGAGACAGGAACCAGCTGTGCTGCTTGGCTGCAGCTGGAATGGGAAGAGAGCAAGGAAGAGGGGACAGGTGGCAGTGGAGGATGTTGGACAAAGCTTTTTCATAAGAAGGAATGAAGAGAAGGATATCTAGAAGCCTACAGAAGGGCATGTAATGGCAGGAGCAAATGGAGAACAAAATAAAAAAAAATATTGAATAATGCAAAATTAATTTCAAAAACATAAAAAGGCAAAGGAACAAGAGAATTGTATAAGTACTATAGCTTCAAATATACCTGAATGTAAAGAGGAACATGTAAAGATAATTATTTAATTGGAGTTATTGGTGAATTGAGTTAAAAGTGATTAAAATTAGGACTATAAATGACACTGGACTTGGGTATTGGAGTTTTTGGGTTTTTTTTTTTGTTATCTATTTAAAGCTATCCACAACTCAGTTTCTGCTCCATGGAGTACCATGGATCAGGATTCCAGTCTATTGGTACACTCTCTGTATCCCTTTATATATACTTAGCCTCTATTCTCCAAATCATCTTTATCACTGAATTTTCTTTCAGCAAGACAGGTACAGAACTATGTAAGATACAAATTGAAAGTGCCATTCTCCTGCTTTTTGTGTTGTTTTGCGATTGTGTGAGTGGTGTGTATGAGCAGCGGGAGCAATAATAACATGGAAAGCTAAAATAATGAGGAACCTGAATTCTGAAATTCATCCTTTGCAGAAGGCTCTTGGACCATAGTCCAGGCAAGGAGTCAAATTATTGGAAGGAAAGATCCTTGTATCACAGAAAAAGTTGAGAAATGAGGAGTAGTAAGCAGCAGGTTTGTTTTGATAGAAGTGGAGATGTTAAAGGCCGTATTATCACGTTGTCATTGTTGTGTTTGTTAATATGATAGCATATGGGCCTGTCCTTTCATTTGTTATGGAAAATGATCCTGAGTTCATGACTCTGTATCTGTCTTGCTCCTAGTGTTGCTCTGATTTTTTTAAGATTTTCTAAGCTTTCTGATGTTTACATTCTTGTAGTAAACTTACACACTTTCTGTAAATAACTCATTGTTTTGCATTCTTTTATAGAAGAGGAGAAATTTGATGGACTGCTAGTTTGTCCAGTGTCATTGGAGAGGTGGCACTTTCACCCTCCAATCCAGTGTCACTTTTAGAAAACTGTAAATGTTGGAGTCAGAAAATCAAGTTCCCTTTTCCTCACCTTGAGAGCAGCGGTGTGTGCCCTTGTGATGTTTTGTGTCCTGTAGTGACACTCCTAGGACTGACATTTCAATGCTCTTGAACATGTGTGGTAGATCCATCTGCCATGGAAATTCCTGCCAGTCTTTCCCTTGTTCAGGTCTAGGTATCATTTTGCCATGGTTTGAGATGCTGTGCAAGAACAGCTTTCACAGCTGTTCTCCAGATCCTGAAATGCTGCTAGGACTCCTGGGCTATCATGGAGTACTTGAATATTCTCATATCAGAGTGTGTTCCGGTTTGAAAGCAAAACCAGTGAGAGACTCTGAGTCAGAAATACAGTTTACTAGGAAAAGGGAAAAGAAAACCAAAATACATGCAATAATACAAAAGAAGAACCACTGACAGAGTCAGAACACAACCTGACACCCTGTTGGTCAGGGTGCTGGGAGCAGTCCAGTTGGAATGGTGGCTGCAGCCCTCCTGGAGTGGTAGGTGTGGGTCTGGTGGGGCACTGATCCTGTAGAAAGGGTGTAGTCTTCCTCTGAAGATCCAGTGGAAAAGACAGCTGTTCCTCTGGGAATCCAGTGGAAATACTGACTGTTCTGTCCCAAACCCCAGATTATATCCAGGTGGGGATGCTTAGCTCCTCCCCCCTGGCTGGATCATCTCACAATGGGCTGATATCATCCTGTGAGTCACGGGGTGGGTCCATGAAACAGAAATGGCTCCCAGAGGGAGTTATCTCTGAGCCATGCAGAAAGGCACTGATGGGCCTCATCAACAGGAGATAAGGAAAAAACAATGCCCCTCCTGGTTTCAACAGCTCTTGGGGATAGGAATAGAATACATCTTAATATTGTAACTGAGGACACAGAGTTAATAGATATTCCTGCATAAGTGTCTCCTTCATGGTGATAAAATGAATGAAACATTTTTTGAAACATTAAATCTGAAAATTTGAGTGCTTTGCTAGTGTTCTTTTTATTGCAAGGTATCCCATTTTCATCTTCATAAAATTAAATGCTTACATGTACCATATAATTAAATTTAGGTCTAGCAGAGGATTTGATCTGTGAGTTTATTAACTTTTGGCTGCATTACTATTTAATTGCTTTGGAAATTTTATCAGACTAAAATGTGTCCAGGATACATTTATCAATGAAAAAAGTGAAAATGTTGATATAAGAGGAATGGTAAAATTTAAACCCCAGATAATCTCTATGCTTCACAGTAAATTACAGAGGGAGGGAGAACATCTGCCTCCATTTCTTCTATCAAATCCTAACCACTATTTCCAGAATGTCAGAAGTAGAAGAACCATAATTTTATTTTGCTGCCCGAGATTTTTGCAACATAATGCTGAGGGAAGTCCTATTCCAATTTTTTTACATATAACTAAAAACTTGATGGTTTTGACAGGGATAAATTTAATTCAATATAAATATTAAGAAACAAAAGTCTAAAATTATGCAATATTATTAAACATATTTTCTAAATTTATGTTTTGTGTATCACATGGTACCCTGCAATTCTTTCATCTTCTTTTTCCTTTGATGATGTTTTCTAAGCTGCTATGAATGAACTTGGTCTTTTTTTTTATTTTTAAGTTATTCTTTCACTGATCTATTTTGCTTCCACTTAAATTTGTTGTACTCTGGCAAACATTTTCCCACACAGATCTGGAATTGCTTTTTAAATGTCCAGTCTGGATGACTGTCCCCTTGGCAATAGTGGGGTTCTTGATCAAAATTTTTCTTGCATCATTCAGTCCTAATAATGGTTGGAAAACTTGGCAAACTTTTCAGGTGTCCAGTAGAGCAAATAACAGCCATGATAATCACATGGAGCAAGTTTTCATAGACAAATAAATAGATATATAACTTGCCAATTCTCAAGCATATCTCAGAGTGTGTGCACACTTCTGCAAGTGCTCAGGAGACCTCACAAGGTCTCAAACTGCTAAAAACCATTTGAGGCATCCCTGCACATGATACAGTGTAATACAATGATTTCCATGTAAAAATATCTAGTTCTCCTAAGAACACTGACATGAACTTCTTACTGTATTTGCATCTTTCTTTCTTGATATTCTCTTTCAATTTTTTTTGTTTTTTTTTTTTTTTTTTTGTTGTTGTTTTTAATCCTTCTAATGCTGTAAAGCTTTAGCTCTCAACCATCCTGAGGCTGATACCTGCTAAGTGCTCTGGGATGCCTTAGGAGATGATGAGTCTTTAGAAGAAGTGAAAGTTGGTATGATTGTTGTCCTATTTCTGATGTTGAACTTATTTCCCCCATTATAAAGCCACATACAGAACTCTACAGTTAAGATTATGACAGACTTTCTATTGTAAACATCATTTTTAGACTTAAAACATGAGTAAGAATATATTTTTGAGTGCTAATTCACTTTATGGGGATTTTTGAAGGAGTTTTGAATGAGTTAGAGATGGGATCTCTGAGGTTTTTTTGATGATGCAATTTATTTTCTTACCTTCTACACAGGCAGGAAGTGTGAGTTAGGCTCACATCTCCACCACGTGGTTCAGAAGGTCACAAGACCTTTAGTTACAGGACCTTTCAAGGAGTTATTGACCAATAAAACACTGCCAACAAGGATATGTATGTTTTTGACCCAATCCTTAAACATTTCATTTTATGGCTCCATGCTACAGGGTAAGCTTTCTTAGCCAATCATGTTCTGACACACAAACCTACAGTGCTGCATTCTAAACTCCTTGCTTTACCTTTGTAGCTACTTTTCTTTTTTTTATATCTTAAACTCTAAAACTCTAAACTTTCCTTTGCTTAATGTGTCTCTGCTCTAAACTATAAATCCACATTCTTGTTTCTGTCACCTAAGTTTGGAAGCCTTTTCCAGGGTCTCAGATCAAATCCTGTGTTTAATTCTAAGCTTTGCTGTACAAAGTTCTTAGAGTTTCTTGCATTTCAGATTCCAACAACACTCCCATATTCTTTATATACTACAAGCAAAACAGCAGAAAATAACAACTATTTGTTTTCAAAGTGGATTTTTTGTCCTACAGCAAATCTTTATCTTTAGTATGTTATAATTCAGTAGATATATTTGCTTAAGTCTCAAGTAGTTATCTCTTGGGTTGCTGCCAAAGGTTTTTAAAGATAGGAAGGGGCTGTATTTCCAGAAACTGTTTGTTGGGGTTTAAAAAAAAAACATGAAAAGAAAATATTGGAATATAATTCAGCTGTAACCTAATTCAAAATAATGACATTTGGGAATATGACACTATTTTGGCATATAGAGAGAGTTACAACTCTCTCTCTCTATATATACACTAAAAAAACCTACAGAAATGTATATATATATAAATAAACTACAGAACTATATAGATATATATATGTATATAACTATATGTATATATAACTATAGAACTATATATAAAACTCTATTCCAAATTTCCAAAAATATCACTATTTTGAATTAAGTTAGAGGTGAATTATATTCCAATATTTTCTTTTCACATTCTTATTAAAACAACTTAAAAACTTATTGTTATATATAAAACTTAAAAACTATATAAATATATATATATGAAAATATGTACTTACTGCTATTTCTACAGAGCTAATTAAGCTAATCTTGATATGGAAAAAAGTCATGTATGGTCTGGGAAAGCTGTCTTAAAAAATATGCATGGCTTAATTCCCATGATAATTTTATTTTAATTAATAACTTGATGTGGTTGAGTCAAATATTTCAAAATTATAAGTATCATATAGTTCCCAACCCTTTAGGTTCTTGAATTTGAAGTTTAGGCAATGAAAATATTTGAACTTTGAGGTGAATCTGAGCTTGAAATTATTCAATGTATGTGGCATAATTTCTGAGTGACATAATCTTAAAGCAGTGTGGAGCAGCTCAGTCAGGAAAAGGTCAGCTTAATCAGTATTTGTGGGTTTAAATCTCCTGAAGTATATTTTTTTTCAAATGTAGTCTGTCTTCAAAGTGCCAATCAGCTCATACCTCTTGCCCAGGTGAGCTCAGCTCCAAACCCTTTGCACATCACATCTGTTTGGAAGTCTGAGCCTGCAGACTTGGGAATCAAATGCAGTGCCATTGCCTTACATATGATTTCAGATACTTTTTAAAAAACTGTTAAATTTTAAATGCTTTGCACTGATAAATATTAATCTTTTTATTAAGTACAGTTTTACTTTATATTTGACTACAAGCTGTACTTGTAAAAAGACTACTTCCAGCACTGTGAGAGAGACACACATTAGGATATTTCATTCCTTGGAGAAATAGATTTATATTCTATTATAAAGTTAACTGATTTTGTCTGTATTATAGTTCTGTCTTTATAGCATTGCTTTTTAGCCAATACACTGTGAATTATCTCACATTCATTCTTCTCTCTTAACAGTCACACTGCTGATAAAAACCTTAAAAGTTACATTGATATCTCCTTTGCCCAATGGCAAAGCTCAGCTGTACTCACTGTTGTTCCTGAACAGAAGTTTAAACATTACTCCATTAAAAGATCTCTCCTTATAGGGACTAGGAAAACCTCCTAAGGAGTGCATATCATCAATTCCAATGTTTTCGATCTTATTGTTAAAAAATAAGAACATTTTTGGAAGCAAAATCCCCTATTTCACTTCCTTGTGGCAAGAATCTTTTTCATTTAACATGAGTAATACATTTTCTTGGAATAAGCCCAACTTATTAAACTCCAGCCCTGGGCCAGCTCAGGAGGGACCTGGAGCTGCTCAGAGAGCCCAGAGGAGGCTCCAGGATGAGCAGAGGGATGGAGCAGCTCTGCTGGGAGGAAAGGCTGGCACAGCTGGCATTGCTCACCTGCACAGGAGAAGCTTTGGCTGAGCTCAGGGTGGCCTTGCAGGGCCTGAAGGAGCTGCAGGAAAGATGGAGAGAGACAATTGCCAAGGGCTGGAGGGACAGGAGCCAGGGAATGGCTGCCAGTGCCAGAGGGCAGGGCTGGCTGGGATCTTGGCAATGAGGAATTGTTCCCTGGCAGGGTGGGCAGGCCCTGTGTTGTGTCACATTGCAACAGAGTCCATCATGTCCAGGGAGAGTGCAGCTGCTGGTGCTGGGCATGAGAACAAAATGAGTCTTCATTTTATAAAGCTCAAGAATCCATTTATCACCTCTGGGAATGAGGAGAGGGACGAAGACAAAAGACTGGGTAAAAGCAGGGTCATGGGGTTTTTATTGGGTATCACAGGGGTGGAGTTTAGGGTTTGGGTCAAGGGAGGAGTTCTTGGCAACACAAGGAGGGTAAAATCAAATTTCTGCCTCTTTGGAATGGGAGCACTGCACAGCCCTGGCACAGGGTGCCCAGAGCAGCTGGGGCTGCCCTGCATCCCTGGCAGTGCCCAAGGCCAGGCTGGACACTGGGGCTGGAGCAGCCTGGGACAGTGGAAGGTGTCCCTGCCATGGCTGGGGTGGGATGAGATGAACTTTAAGGTCCCTTCCAACCCAAACCCTTTTGTGATTCATTCTATGATTTAAGTCTGATTTGTTTTGAGTAGGTAAGGATTTTAGGAAATAAGAGCAGCTACTTTATCACTCTTTACAAACTTCCTTAGTGGTAATCTTCCTTAGGGTATATTATGGTTCTTTCAAACATGCAAAGTCCTCACCTCCTGATGAGCAGTTGAAATGGTACAAAGTTGTGGTTTAGAGTACTGAAAAGTAGAAGAACCCATTAATGATGGAGATTTGTGGTCTGGAAAGGGAATGATGTAGGATAGGCTGCATTGCAGGCTTTAGGTGATAATTTGTTTTGGTTGATTCCCTTATGTCTCCAGTCAAAATCTCCAAAAGGGAGAGTTTTAAACAGGAGAGGATGGAGAATCTTTCTGTTTCAATTCATTCAGTCATCAGTTACCATGAAACATTTTTTTATTAATTGTAATTTTTGAATTATGTCTTGAATGTGGGATTTAAATTTTGTTTTAGCTTCAAAAATTAGGCCATTTTCAGGTGTCCAGATCTGAACAATCCCAGCACTTTGCAAGTTGTGTAGTCTGAAAATTAATGTTTTAGCTGAATATATATTCAACTCTAGCTGTGTGATATCTCATTTAGAATTATTTGGTTTAGTACCATTCAAGTTTTCATGTTTTCCAAGCTAGTTATACAGCAACAGTGTATAAGCCATGCAATTTATCAATATTTATTCATTATCCAAATGGCAGACTACTTGTCATAATTAATTATTGAAGTAATAAATAGTCTTATTAATAAAAATGGATGACAAGAACAGAATGATTTCCTTGATAAAGACTGATGACAGATTCTAGTATCTGATACGACACCCAGAACACTGTGCAGATTGAATCTAAGGCCTCCTGCATGGATAATAAATTGTTGTTTCAGAGAATAAAATGATTGATACATTTGCTTTGTGTGGAAAAAGCACCTGGGAAAAGATTCTACTCCCTAAGTTATTTAAGCAGACTATGGTGAAATTTTCTTTCCTTGTGACAAATTTAACTTTCCAAGGAAGTGACAGCTCTTTGGCAGAGAGAGAGAGGAATTGATGCCCGCTTGGGGTCCTTGACCTACAGATTCTCCTCGAAGTCACATTCATTTGGAAATCTCCTGGCACTGCCTCTCCTTTGGCAGCACACGGAGGAGGGGATGTGGCAGAGGCTGTTGGGACAAATGAAGCCTGGCACACACTTTGGGGACACTTTGCTGTTATTGCTGCATGGCTGAGGTGGCCTCTTGTGGGGGAACCAGTTGTGGGTTTCTCTGGTCTGGATTGAAGGCAGTTGAGGTCGTTCATGTTCAGACTCAGGTGTTCATTATTTCTTATCAGTAAAACAGTCTCACTACTGTGAGTTCAGCAGCTTTTCATTAGCAGGCACAAAATGGCCAACAATCTCTTGTTCCAAGGGCTTTTAAGACTAAACTATCCAATTAAGAGCTGACACCTGGATTATTTTCCCTTTTAACCCAATAACTGATCCCAAAGAGCCCACAATGGGGACTTTTCTGCTCAATTACAAAATGCCACCCAAACCCATGAAGAAGAAGGAAGAAGAAACCCAGGACAGCACCCTGTGCCCTCCATCTTGCTTCCATCCACAACACACTAAAAATCCCAAAACCTCAATTTCTCACCAAGTGATTCACCTGCACTGCTCTCTATAATCTATTGCACACTTTTGTGGGTTCCAGTCTATCCTGAAGCCTGGGAAACTTTCTCCATGAGTGAGGGTCAAAGTCAGTGCTGCCCTGGGGGTCAGGGCACCCCAGAGCAGACACAGAAATATTCCCAGTGCCCTGGGTTTCTGCAGCCTCTGCCTCAAACTTGTTGTGGTTTTTTCCCTTGGTTGGAGCTTACCTTTGGTGACAAAGCAGCCCCAGAGGCTGAGAAGCATTTGACAGCTTGGAAATGGCTGAGCTGGGGAAAGGAAGGGTTTTCACACAGAATAATGATTTAATAAACAAAAAAACCCCAAAAAACCCCACCAAACAAGAAAACAACTCCCCCAAAAAACCAACCAAAAAACCACCCCAACAAACCTGAATCAAACGTACAAAACCCCCAAAACCCACAAAACAAAACAATCCCAAATGAAACCATATCTCCAGAAATGTTTTATTCATAACCAGTATTATTGAAGATGAAAATCTAAACATGGTATTTCAAAAATCTTCTGAAGGATGTTAGGTCCATAAAATACCTGGCATTTGGTTTCCTTAGCTTAGAGAAAATAGTACCTTTTGTTGCCTTTGGTGTACCTTTTCCCATTTTTCTCTATTTTACTTGAACATAAGGGAGTTTCATATATATAAAAATTCTGACATTTGCAATGGACTGTGACATGGAAGTCCTATATAATTTTCTCTTAATTACTTTCTTAATAGCCTTTTTAATGTAGTCTATAAAATCAGTCTTACCATCAACAGAGTCATGATATGGAGATTTATAACAGGTCTTACTGAGTCTTGTTCAGTTGCTGAGCCTGAGATCAACAATATTATAAAGAAACAGTAATAGAATGTGCTATCCTCCTGAATGTCCATCTAATCAATTTATGACTTTTTATGCTGTAATCTGCCCTTTGCACTAATTCTGACTCATGCTCTATAATCATGCATAAAATGTAGTTGCACTTCTACTGGAATTTTGGGTTTAGGCCAAACGGATGAGTAAAGCACCAAGAAATTACTCTGTGTAGCAAGAAAAAGAAATTATTATTGTCAGGTTAGACACACTGCTCTCTGGATCTGACTTTGCATCTGACCCACTGATTTGCTGCCTAGTTGCATATAATTATTCTGAGAATGGCAATGTTTTTCTGGCTCATTGATGATGGATATGCCAAGCCAAATCCTATCACAGTCAACTGCATCCAGTCTTTAAGTGACAAGTCATCCATCTGGAAGGACTCAGATGATGGTCAGAAATGATACAAGAATAAACATGGCAGAACTTTACATCTGTTTAATATCAATTTCTTTTTCAACAACAAGTAGAAGGGAGTAGGGGATAACTGACTACTTTTAAAACTGCTTCCTAATGTGGATGATCAATAATATAATCACACAATAAATTCTAATAGTGAATTGTAATTTTGGCAGTTACATGCTATATGCATCATGACAACAGTTCTGTAGGAATTTTATGCTTTTCAAAGTGATAAAAGTTGAAATTCAAGTGATCATCTTCAAAGGAATTCTGACAAAATTGTCTACCTCTGCAGAGCAATAGCTGTAACATAAAAGGCAGCTAAGGGCAATGAGGATTTTGTTAGGCATACACTTGGGAGTGGGAAGATGTGATATTGTTTTATCTTAACTCCACACCTGAAACCACAGAGTTCAGACCTGGATATTGTTTGGTTTGACTGATACTAGAATGAAAGCTCTTCAGGGTCCTAATGCAGTTATTCTTGTCTTCACACCCAAGTATTTTTGGCAGCAGGGTTGGTGAGCATTTCTTTCCCCTGCAGAGAATTGCCCAGTTGAGCACATGTAGAGTTCAGTGTAGAATTTATGTACCTTAGAGGGTTGGCTTTGTTTTATTACTTGGTTTGGTTTGTATACCAGCAATTCAAAGTGAAATCTAGATATCTTTTCAGTCTTTGTGTTTCTAAAACTTTTTTCAGTAAGATATTGCTTGCATTTAATAATGAAAGCTATTTAGAATTCTGTTGGGTTTAGCTGCAGTAAATTGTATAGCATTCTTCCAAAAGAGACAATCAAATAGTTTTAACTTTACAACAAAGAATCAAAGGAAAAGGAGCAGACTTACATGATGCTGAAGTGAAGCATGCTGCAGAAATCAAGCTGAAAAAGCTGATGAGAACTTATTAATATCTGCTCTAAAGTCTGAACATCTCAAAGAATTCCATTTAATGTGAAACTTTCCATCACCTGATTGTTATTTAGCAGGTGAGAGGAAATCCAGGAAATTGTCAGAAGTCATTTTTCTCTATAGGATTAATAACAGCAGAAGTTTAAAAATGCCTTAGGTGCACCAAGAGGCTGAGAATGAAGTGATGATGAGGCAGGTAACAGGTGGCCTCATGCAAGGTTGTCCAGATTGGTTTAATGCTGTAAGAGAAGTTTGTTGTGAGTCAGCTCACAGCATCATGAATATAGAAGAGCTAAATACCCTCATTTGGAGCCCTTTTAGAAAGCTCTCCCTGTAAATTTTGTTTATACAGTTTCAACATGCACTCAGATAAAACACCCTATTTTCATGTTTTTAAAGTAAATTACCCTGAATAGAGGGAAGATGATTTGCAATGTAATTAGGCTAAAGTGAAATCTAAGTTTCATACAAAGGTCAAGTTATCCTCTAGTTTATAATTTACAAAGTTTTTACCTTTTCTATCAGTCCATACCCTTTGAAGTGCTGTTTCCTATTAAAACTGATGTAATTATGCAGAGCTTCAATTGTTAATAGCACCAGTGGGAATGAGGGATTCATTTTTCCTGGATTGTGTGACACTGCTTTTGCAAACCACAGACACAGAATTTTTCAAATGGTCCAGTTCTGTGTCTGTTGACAAATGTTTCCATCTAACAGACAGACATGTATCACACAGTGGCATGTTTGGAAAAACTGGACACAAGCTGCTTTTTAAATTTCTTCAGAGAGTGCTTGAGAAGGTGGAGGCATCTCTTGTACTGATTAAAAGAGGGAGAGTTACACTATATGTAAATTAAAACGTGCTCGTGCTCTTTTTCTTGTATATCCACAAAAGATTCCATTTTGCAATTACTCAGATTTTTGAATATTGCTCTGTTATTATGCAGCTGCACAGAAGCTGAATGTGATCTAAATGAGGATAGTGGAGTCCTTCATCTTGCTTTAGCCTTGAATTTTCAACCTTTTCTCCCTTCCCACTATGATCTGTACTCCAAGATGCTTCTGTGGGTGCTTCCTCTGCTTGCTACCTAAAAGCAGATGAAATGTTGTGTACATATTGAGTGATCCATAAAGAAAACTACCTGCGGTTTAAAAATGTATTACTTACAGAAGGATAAAATTCTGTATTTATATAGTTAATCAGTTTGGGTTGTTAAAGAATTTAGAGGGCCAACTTATTGACTGGCTTGTGCTTTCTGGACAGCTATTGAGTGATTTGCCGTGGTAGATATCAGTCTGGCACAGTTCTTGCTCCACAAATTCAGGATCTAGGAGGACCAGACCTCTTAACATTATTTTGAGCATCAAAAAATCCTGTATTCATGGAGTTCAGCCTGAGTTTAGGAGCAGGGCTTAAGTGCACTTGACACATCCAACTAAACTTCCTGCTTGTTTTTATTTTTGGGGCTTTTTGGTTGTTGGGTTTTTGTTTGGGATTTTTGGGGGTCAAATAAAAATTTAAGCCTGTGTTAAAAGAGTGTTTTAAAATTACATGGGAACCTTCTTCTCCAAATCATATTAATAAACATACCTTATAGCTCTTGATCATGACAGCTGATCCAAAGATATTATCCGCAGCTAATCATGAATTCATCCATGGTTGAAATCCTCCAAAGTAGAAATGTTATCATCACTTGCATACATCTTTCATGCTTTAAAAATAATAATTAAATGAAATTAGTTGAGTGCTCACTTTTTTCATTTTGAAGTATGGCTGGATAGGTACAATCTGATTTCCCTAATTATTCTACAAATTCAGAGTAATATAGGAAGACTGCTGTAATATTTTTTTTCCTCAGGGATATTTAGTTCTTTTAAAGCAATTTAAGCAGGAGAGTGTTATTGCACTGTCACAGTGTAGTTATGTCCAGAATTATGAGCACAAAGAATTACACTCTCACCCACAAAAATTAAGAGTTCCTCTGCACAGCAGCCAACAGCAGTTTTTAGAGAAATATTGTGTCATAGCTTACAGCTGGAAAAAACCTTTGGAATTACAGTAAATAGCATAAATCCAAAGTGAATTCTGATGATGGCTCTGGCATTAATCCTGAATTCTTGTAAAATCTTGCATTGGCTTGTGCTGCAAGGCCATGATGTTATCATTGAATTCTCACACGGAGTTCTCACATGCAGAAGTCAATTTTCCAGTCAGTGGTTAATTAGTGAGCAACAGGAACAATTAGCTGTTAAATGCTTGGCACTTTTGGAGAGAGTTTCTTAAAGGTACTCTGGCTTCATCCAGCACATCAGATTAAACTCTGAAGTTCCATGGGTGGTGTTTCTCTGCATTGCTCGTTTTTTGCCATTAGACCTGGAAGGAAATCCATGGACACTCAGCATGGAGATCCTGGATTTCCAAGGTTTGATGCTCCTGCTTTCCTCTGATCTGGAATGGTAAATGCTGTGACCTGGAGTGTGCCCAGCACAGCACAGAACCGTTCAGATGGCAAACTGGAAGCGGCTGCTTCTTACTCTGGGGTCTGTGAGGCAGCTGTGGGGTGCAGGAGATGATTGATTGGGAATTGGAGAGCAAGCATGGCTCTTCCTGAGCAGGGAACAGCCCTGAACCTCCCCAGCAGCTCATTAAGGTTTCTGTGCCAGGCACTTCAGGAGTTTTCTGACACTGCTTGGAGAGTAAAAGGTTGTTTGTAAGAAGGTTTTGGTGAATAAAAATTCCCCAAGAGCCTGTTAGGGAATAAGGACTAAGCTGGGAGTCTGCAGGGCTCTTGGTGTCCACTGTAGTGCTGGTTCCCATCAAAGCAGGGTTCCCTTCTCACACAGACACCAGGAATCCTTGAGTTCCTTCCTACCCTTCCCCCAAAAACCATCTCCTTCCTAGCCTTATTTGTTGATCTCATTCACACATATACTGACACCTAAAAAAACCCCAAACAAATCTAAGAGTAATTTAAAGAGCATCATTTTAAACCTCATTCCTTAGTCCCTGGTGCCTAATGGAATCAGACTTTTACCACCATTCAGTGTGGGTTTTTGAATTTAGGCTTTTTCTTAGTGACCATTAATAGAGATGATGCAGCTGGTTTAATGAGAAAATAGGATTTTATTCCACTTCATGCATCAACAACTCAATTGTTACCTAAATGCAATTACAAAATAGTGTAGCCCAGTTTTGTTGGGTATCAAATACCCACAGCTTTTACTCACTGCCTGGAAAATTAAATAAGCACTGCTGAAAATGAGGGCATTTGTTAATGTAGGGAGTGTTAATTAAACCACTCCAAAAAGCATTGCTTGACTTCTGGGAATGCATGGTCAAGTCTTCCACACTAGTTAATCAGGTGTTATTGGTCATATTCGTAAGTGACAGTGAGATAGGAGGTACTGATAAGTGATTTTTAGTGTCAGGCTTGGTTTTTTTTTTTTTTTAAATAGCAAACCAACATGGGGAATAACAATGGGAATGTCTTTCAAATTTACTTCTGGATGCTTGTTAAATACAGACACAAAAGGTAATAGTGGAGCTCACCAAGTCAAAACCACTTACAGAAAAACATAATGTCAAGGACTAATTCATGTAGTTCTGTGTATATTTATACATAAAAACCAGTAGGAAATGCTGAAATTGTGGGAGTGTGGATGAAACTGCATTTAAGAAACCTGAGCCTGAGTGTCAAATAACTATGTGTTATGAGTATTTAAGTTCCATGTCTGCAATTATAACTGATATGTTTAAAATTATTATTTTGAGTATCTTATTTACCACTTATCAGCTGCCAGTTTAAAAACAGTGGGGGCAAATTGATCAGCTGTTTAACCATGTGAACTCAAGTGTTTTCCATCAGCTCTGCTTTTGCTTTGGAGCTGAACTGGGTACAGAACAGAACAGTTTGTAGTAGATGTGATCAGATTTGCACAGAAACATACATTCCTGTAATCAATTACTTTATGGCCAATTGAATTATTTTCCAAATCACCCATTTATTCAAAGTTTTTTATGAAATTAGATGCCAGTGCTGTCCTTTTGTATGTGTACCATATACAGGGCACCAAACCCTCTATAATCATTATTTATAATTGAAAGTGGAAGCTATAGGATTAAATCTTAATCTCTTGCATCAATGAAATGTTCCCCAAATCCTGGTTTTGTGGTTTTCATTTTGTTTTTAATGCATTGTTGCTAATGATTCTATGATATGAATGCTTTGAAGGGATAGGAAAGCTGGGGAATACTGCTTACAGCAAAAAGTTAAATGGTTTTTTGAAATAATTCATTACAACTGAAAGAATACATTAAAATTTTCAAATCTGTATACATTTAATATTTTAAGTTGCTTTTAACAAGAATGGCCTGCACATCTGTGTCAGCCACCACTCACCTAAATGCTGTGTTTGACTGAGGGTTATATTAGACTTTAGAGTTAACATGGATTTGCTTATCACCATGGTCAGTGGGATTTGGAATGACAATTTATTACAGTGCATTATGCTTTATTTATAATTCACAAGTGGCTTAGAGATTTAGGCTTTTGTTATTTTGCTCCTAAATCCTCTTTCCATTGTTGGTGTCAGTATCCATTAGATTGGATTGCTAACAGAACCTGGCAGGGACATAGAACCACCCTTGTCCAAAGGGCTCTTAAACCCTGGCAGAGCTGGGCACTGAGCAGCTCTCTAGGAAGCCATTCCATGCCTGAGCAGCCTCTGGGTGAAGAGCTGCCTCCTAATGTCCAGCCCAAATCTCCCTGTGCAGCTCTGAACTGTTCCCTGTGTCCTGTCCCCATGCACAGGATGGGTCAGGCTGGAGGGGCTCCTCTGGTGCCACCTCCCTGCTCCAGCAGGGCCATCCCAGAGCCCAGCAGTGTGTCCAGAGGGTCTGCAGTCTTGATTTCTTTTTGCCAAGGTCAGGATTAAATGTGTGAGATGGTATTTCTTGTTTGGACTCAGATGTTTGTTAGTTCTTATCTGTGTTACAGTCTCACAAACCCTGAGTTCTACAGCACTTCACTCCAACAAACTAAAAATGGAGCCCCATCTCTCTCTCTCTACAAGGCCTTTCAAGGATAAAGGTAAGAAATGACACCTAAATTATTTTTACTTTTAACCCAATAACCAACCACCCATGGCCTGCAGTGGGGATTTTTTTATCCAATTACACAAAACCACCCAAATTACACAAAACCATGGAGAAGAAGGACCAGCCTCTGTCCTAAAACCTCCATCTTGCTTTATATCTATTACTATATTCTAAAACCTTAAACTCTGAGTTTTCCACCATGTCATATCACACACTTCTATTCAAACTCCACACCCACAATCCCAGTTCTGTCATTCCATTTTGGAAGCTTCTCCATGGTCTCAGGTCAGTGCAGTGTTCTCCTGGCGGTCAGTGCCTGTCAGCACAGAAAGTCTGAAATTCTCAGTGACCAGGGTTCCAACAAGAGGGATTTGGAGTATCCCTAGGGAGGAGACTCCGCAGCCTCTCTGCTCCATCTGTTCAATGCACCAGGGAGAAGAATTCATTGTGCTCCTCTCTGGGTCCCCTCCCCAGGAAGGACAAGAGGTCACCAGTTATTCTCAAAATGGTAGCAGATAAACAAAACAATTCTCTTACACAAACACTTCCAAGTGCTCCTCTCCCCCTCCAGTAGAACCCATCTTGCTACCCTGAAGGGGTATTGTGAGGATGAATTGTTCCTTTGTTTCAAATAAGGTGAGAAAATACAAATTATACAGCTCTGAGGTTACCAAAGGAAAAGCTTGTTCATGTTGGCAATATCTGAAGTGATACATGTAGAGACTTGGAACAAAATAATCTGAATTAGCAAATGCAGTTTGAATTTTTAGCCCAGTTAAGATTTAATACCAAGTACAGCTTGCAGGGTTTTGCCTGAGGGATTTTTGCTATCACTTGTATTTGTGCTCATACAATTCCTTACCAAGAGCAGTTCTACTGTGTCATGATCAATTGTGAAAAGTTTGGACAGTGTAAGAGTTTCAAACATTTGAGTGCCAATTATTGCTGAATTTAAGGAGTTTTCACTGAGTGTTTGCTATTTGTCATTGATCAGTCCTTATGCCACCACTCGGAAAGACCTGCTGAGCAGGACAGGAGTGTTTGCAACTAGAAGGTCTCAAGGAAACCCATCCTTGTGTTTCTGCAGATACAGTTGGCTGTGCTCTGAGCAGCAGGTTCTGTTCAGATCCTCTAATGTATTTAATGTTGTATTTATCAACAGCCATGTAACCAGAAACAGGCAAAGTGTGAGGAAATTCCAGCTTTTTCTGTGTGTGGGTGAAGAATGAAGAAGTTATTTTAGGAGTCCTAATATTAGAATCACTTAAAATTGTTAATATTACCAACTCTCTATTATAGAGAACTGAGACTGCAACTGTATGAAGTGTTCCATGTAAACAGTCCTCTCAAGAAGCAGAAATGTGACTGTTAACAATAGAAACACCAATCTTTCTCAGCATGTTAAAATTCAAGTATTATAACAAAACTTTAGAGTTCAGGCAAGTTAAGGATTTCAGACAACCAGCTCATTTTTCACTAGGTAATATAATACAATATACAAGAAGCAAAACAAGGGAAAATACAATGGGCCTTCTTTAAAAGAGCCAATTAAATAACATTCCAAGTCTGATGGATATGATTCCCAGCTCAGCAGAAACTGTGGAGCAGATGTGAATTTCAGCTTGTTGGCAGAGGTTTCCCTGGGTTGTGCTCTCACAAGTTATTATTTCATTGGAAATTATGCCTCTCACCTGTGGTTAAACATGACAAATACTTTAACAGAACCACATTATATCAGGATAACATTCCCCTGTTTGGATTGTCCTAGTTTTACCTTAAGATATTACCCATTGGCAGCTCAGTAGAGTTGACAGAAAATATCCTTGTTAAGCAGTCTACAATATCATAGAAATTTAGCTCTAGTCCAGCTACATTATCCTTGAAAATTAGTTCTGTGAGGACATAACTCACCAGCAGTGATGGGTCAGAACTGGGCACTCCCAAAGTTCTGAAGCCTTGCAGAAAGCAGCACAAGGCTCTTTCTAATCTGAAACCACAAAGCTGTTTTTTTATTTTTTTTCTAGAAGAACTTTGGATTTAGCAAAGTCTGTGGCTAAAGGTGTGAGATTAGTTCTGCTCAGAAGAATCTCAGTGTTATAGTCTTGATAAATAAGAAGACTGTTGGGGTCATTCTCAGATCCCTGTGTGTTCTCCCTTCTCTCACCCCTGTACCCTTCTATTAGGTTCTTGTATTTGGCTGTAAGGGATAAGGTGCTTTGTGCTTCTCAGTTTCTAATTAAATCTGCTTCAGAGTAAGTCTTCTTGAGTGCTTCACTACAGCTGGCTCCACTCAAAGTTATTGAAGTACTATTGTTTTCTGTTAGTGACACAGAGTGAGTGGAAAAAAAGTTCTCAGTTCCTGTGAGAAAAGGATTAACTTTGTTATAGACTGGTAGCAGAGTTACCTAGATTGCAGCCCCACAGGTCAGCAAGGCCAACTTGCTATTTGAAGAAAAATTATTATGAGCCAACTGCTAGATGAGGTCAATAGCTGTGTCTAGCAGAGGTGTGGACTGGTGATTTCACTACCTGAAAGGACAACCTCACCCAAGGCAGCACCATCCTCCCAGTGAATTAGTGATGGAGTGGTTTTTGTTGTTTTGGTTTTTTTTTTTTTTGCTTATTTAACCTGACCCTTCCAAACCTGACTTTCTGCTTTTCTGAGTTTTCAGTGTGACCAAGAAGAGTTCAGGCCCACTGCAGTGTTCTATAACTAAAAGTGTATTTACAGACTGTGGTTTTCTGGTAGCCCAATTTTCCATCCTCAAACGTTGATTTTATTGTCTTGGTCAAATCAGCCTTTGATTGGGAGTGTCCTGGTTTCAGTCAGGTGCTCCAGCAGGGCCATCCCAGAGCACAGGGCACAGCACAGTGTCCATGTGGCTCTGGGATATCCCCAGGGTGGAGACTCCACAGCCTCTCTGCGCCATCTGCTCAGAATGGATTCTGAAATTCCAGCAGGTTTTCCTATTTCCTGCTGTTATTGACTGTGTGATGTTTGTAGCATTTCACTCCAATGGAATTGCAGCTATATAGGGAGATGCTGAATAACTTGGAAATTAAAGTGGGAATGAAGAGCAGGTCTTGTGCTAATTATTGCCACAGAACCTTTTCTCTTTGCCCAGGGTGACCACAGTGGCTGCTGCAGCCCAGTGGATGATTCTGTTTCAAACAACTTATTACCTCATGGTTGCAGGACATTGATCCTGCTCCTCTGTTTCATCTCCATGTTCAGCTGCACAAAAAGTGTAAAAATGCTTGTTAATTTTCCAAACAATCTCCTCTCTGGTACCTCAGTCCCACCTAATTGCATTGCAGTGGATTTTGACATCCAAACTAGAGTATAAAAAATTTGCTTTAAACTGTGGGGCAAACCCTTTTTTAATTTATGCTGATGTCTAAAGAACTTTGACACCAATGTGCTGCAGAATGCCATTTCACTGACATTGTAAAGCAAGGTTTTGCTATTTGAATCCCATACTGGGAAATGGAAACTATTTTTTATTAGTTTTATTTGAGAAACCTGGAATGCTTCCAAATATATGTCATTTTACTTAAATTTTATTTAATCAGTCCACACCTGAACCAGAAGCCAGTTATATTTTTTCAGTTTAGTTTAATTAGGAGGGGTTTGCTGAAGATTTCATCGTTTAACGCAACAAAACCAAGCAACATCTCCTGTCTTTCCCTTCTGTGTTTCTGATCTCTCTTTCCCTCTGTGGCATTGGCAGTGCATGAGGATGGAGTGGTGATATCCATGCTGGTGCCAGCTGGTCATTTTCCTTTAATTCAGGTTCCAGGTAGTGGAGCTGCTTGCTTTGCAGTAATTATTTGTTGCTCTTGCTGCTCAAGCTGAGGGCAATTTTAGTGCCCATTACTGGAAACGTTTTTAAACAAGGTAATTAGCTATTTACCAGTAATTCTTGAGTAGAATAAGAAAAAAATCCACCGTGCTACCTGATGTATTTTCACCCTAATCTGATATAGATTCTCAGCTGCGTTAATTGGCCTGGCTTGGTGGAAGCCACATTCAGTAGTGGTTTATATACCTGAGGATCTGGCCTATCTTTATTTTTTCCCTTTTACAAATCTACGTGGCTGCTCTGTTTCATTCTTTCTTTTGATCTCCACTTTTTTTCCTGCCGTCTACTTAGATCAACTTTAACCACAAAAAATAAGTAAAAAATAAACATTATTTTTAAAGATGTATATATGTGCACGCATCTGAAAGAAACTTTGTTAGAGACTATCAGCTTTGAGAAAACAAGTCTGTAAAATTCAGAGATGTGGTAATTAAACTTCCATGCATAAATTCCTTATTTTGTCTCCCCACTTGAGATACCCAGAGCCTGTTGGCTTTCACAGCACTTGACATTTTGATGGCCTTTGCATTTTAAGCCAGTTTCATTTCATCTCATTCAACACCTAGTTCAAGTTAATTTCATTTTTGGATTAGTGAAACAGGGACTGAATGCAGCTTGGAAAAGCTTGAAGAGCCTCAATTAGGAAATCTCTTTTAAAGGCAACAAGGCAATCTAATTCTTGGTGCAAAATTTAGATACTTTATACATAGATGCTTTACACATAACACAATGCAGATTTTTGTTACCTCTTTTGTTGTCTACTTTTCAGATACTGAGTAAAACAAGGGAATTAGCATCCTCATTAACTTTGGAACTGCAATGCATTTGTGGAGAATCAGCTCTCAGAATCTGTAAAAGAGCCTCTCTTGCTTTTACCTCTTCTGCAGATTTATTTGGTCTATTTGAGTTTTAACCCATGGTTATGGTGAATCAACATCGGCATTTCTGGTTCTTCTCCAAGAAGATTGGAATGTTGATAACAGGAGGTTTCTTCCTTTTCTGAGAGGTAGCTGATTATTGATAGTGCAAAAATGATTGGTCTCATCCTCATACTGGGTTAAAAGTTGTTTAGTACACTGTAGATACTTATCAGTGTGTTCTGAGAAAAGTAATTGCCCAGCACTTGGGATGTAAATGTTGCCCTGTGAGCTCTTATTAATTATTGGCCTGACCAAAACTTAAACATCCTAAAAAGAGGGGGAAAAAATCTAAAGCTACATAGGACAGGGGAAAAAATAATCAGGTGATGCTGTGAATACTGTATATATATGTAAATAAATATATATATATCTCTCATATAAAATCCATGGAATTTTGTTTGATTCTCTATTTTATTTCCACCATTATTACCATATTCTTCATCTAACAAAAAGATACAGTTCACACTCCTCCCTAATTTCTTCTGTGGAAAGAAATTCAACAGCATGAACTCCATCAATATACAGAATATTTCCTCATGACTGTCACTTTGAGAGGGGCATGATAGGAAGAGAAATGAGATTATATTGGTGTTGTTACTAGTTGAGTTCTGATGTTGGAGTTCATTAACACAGAAGGAAACACAGCTCTAGAGCCAAGACCTTCCTATGAAAATATACAACATTTAGTGTCTGCATAGTACAAAAATCACGTTTCAACCAACAAGTACTATATAGCCTTTGTTACATTTACATACTTGATTAAGGATATATTAGTTATGAGTTCTGTCAATTTACTAAAAAACAACCTAATTTCACAAAAAGATCAGTTAAACACTGTTATTTTGGTAGCTTTTTACAGTGATGGTCTTCAATAGCCACTTACTGTAATCATAGACTGTAGCATCTGCATATTTTAATTGATTTGCATATTGTTTGCTTGTTCTAGGTGGAAAATACTTATTTGGTAGCATTCATGGTTTAAAATCAGTAGATTTAGTTTTAGTTATTCTCCTCTTGTGCTGCTCCTGACTGAATGAGCAATGTTGTGCTGTAACCAAACACAATGAGTGCCTATGGTTTACAAAATCTGATGGAAGGAGCAAGAACAGCAAATATTCCATGCAGAATTTGTGGATTCAGTTGAGATGT